>NC_057794.1:30122855-30431018 GCF_018294505.1 Triticum aestivum
AAGTTACACAAAGCATACCATCAAATTCGTACGTGAAAGAAGCTTCCAATGATATAATTTTCACATTATATATCTCATGTATTATTAATCTTATCAATAGTCAAAGGCAGCCTTGAAAAATGCATTAGGCCCTATATAGACGGAAGGAGGGAGTAGTAACTATACTTGACTTCCTTCCCCATTGCGGTGACGTCGACGATATTTTTTTGGTGGTTTGGCGAAGTGCATTCGACGGAGAACACCATTCAGGGAGACCACGGTAAGTCGTTCGCAAGTGCCGCCTGCAAGCCGAGACAACCGCCTTATTTGCATCCAGGAAGTCCTTTACTAGTACTACTATAACTAATGCGGTGAGATGGCTTCTCGGAGAAGATGATGGAGAAGCGGAGTCAGCGAAGAGTGAAATGATGGTTGCTCCGTCCGTGATTTTGTGATTTGACGCCTCACTGCTTTGTGATTTGTGATAGAAGGGACAGGGGAGTAGACTCTGTGCTTTATATTGTACTACATGCGTCCAAGCATGGGAGAAAGAGGAGAGACGTTGCATTTTTCTATTCCTTCAATCAATCAATCAAGGAGCTTCGGTTCCATCTTTTTGGCTTTGGCAACACCGTCCACAATGGTTCCCATGATGCCAAAAGCTATTTTCACATTTGGCTACACATTGTGGATGCCCTTAACCGTACCACTTGGTTTTGCTCCTGTGTGCTATCTATACAAATCTCAATTATATTAATCTAAAAAATTATAGAATCAAGATTAGTAAAATGGAGGTGATTTTGCCGCGCGGATGGCGGGGAAGGTTTCTTATTTTCGGAGGATGTTGTCCTTGCAGTTTGCTAACATGCGGTCCCACGTGTTAGTGCTTTACCAAGCCGATCCGCGTCCCACATGAGGCAGAACAACGGCAGAAGCAACACGTGGTTAAGTTGAAGAAGATGAGGGAGAAGCGGATTCAGCAATGAGTGAAATGATGGTTGCTTCGTCCCTCCAACTTAACTGCGGGAAAGGTGCAGCTTTGTGATTTGACACCTCATTGCTCATTACTATGCCGGTGCCATGACTGGGGTGCTTCACCCCGGCTGCTCTGCACTGTATTCCGGTATGGCACGTGGACCCGGTAGCTTGATGTCCCACATGTCAGCAAAAGGGACTAGAAGATTTATGAAAGCGAGCGCTCCACTCTTACGACGGAGGAGTAGACGACACGACGGCCCAGTGAACTGTCACTTGTACTGTATAGTACTATAGTTTTGCTGTTTCGCACGATCCATCGATACAAACCTGATTAAACAGGAAAGGTCGGGATTTTTTCCGCGCGATAGATGATACTGGCCATGCATTTCAAAGGCAATTTTAATGTATGCAAACTGAATAATTATAAGTAATAATATGATATCTAGTAAAACTAAAAAAACATATGATTTATTGTGTTAGAGTGTAATAGTAGTGCTGTATTGCATAGTTGTTAGATGTAATGTGCGAGAACGTGTAGAGATGTAGTTTTGGAGGGCCTATAGAGAGAAAAGCGTAATACGGTCACCAAACATCAGAATAAGCTGATTACGGCCACTATATACGCTTTGCGGTGATTATACGGTCACTTGCTCACAGCTTAGCATCGGATTGCACTCTGTTGACCGACCAAATAGTCTACGTGGCGCCATGTTGACTAGTTAAATTGACCATGTTCATTGTGGGTCCCACCTGTCAGTTCGCATAGGCAAAAGGTCGTGTGGTGTACTGGTGTGTGCATGCATGCGTGCGTGTGTGCGTGTGAGTGTTGCGTGCGTGCGTGGCTGCGTGTGTACGTGTGAGTGTTGCGTGCGTGCGTGGGTGCATGTGTTTGTGTGAGTGTTGCGTGGATGCAGTTCGTGTGCATGTGTGTGTGTGTATAATCACCACACCAGCTCCTGTGTGTTAAAACAGACGACTCAGCATACCAATACAAGGCCACCTTGTCCGTTGTGCCCGCGGTCATGACTTCGAACCACCGTCCAAATATGTTTTTCTCATCTGTTTTCATTCTTACTAGCAAGATGCCCGTGCATTGCATGTAACATCAAGATGCATTTTTATGACTTGTTTATCTTGTGAGAGAAAAGGATGAATGAGGGAAGGCCTTATTTGCAAATGTGGAGAGGTGCGTGGGTACCTTTTTGCAAAATTGCCATAGTTTCTTTCCTATCCGTCAGATATAAATCGGACGGCCTATATTGCAGGATGGCAGGCACACCATCATCACCAACTCTGTTTTTTTATAAGAGTGTATTTTATGTATTTTATAAGAGTGTAGATGTAGAGTAGATACAAGTCGACAGGTCGGCACAATGGTAGTGAGATAATGTGATGCAACACTAGAGGTGCCACGTGGAGCGTTTAACTGGTCAACTAGTCATGTCATGAGCAAATACAGAGTTGTACGGTGAGCCCGTGACTGCATAATAACCACTAAACGTAAATGGTGACCGTAATGAGTGGATTCTGAAGTCCAATGTACGTATCGTGCTTTCACTTCAAATACAATCATCGTCATTGCATCTATCGCGAGAGAAAGATAAAACATGCGTGAATTTTCTGGGGGCTTACTTTTAGAGGACCTGGAGATAGTTTTGTGTGCATACGTGAAAGGGGTGTACAGGGGGGGTATGCCATGGAGAGAGAGATGCTCTTCGTTTCTCTTTATTATGACTAACTTTGTATATAGTATAAAAATATACAAATTCACAGTGCGGAATAAATATCATTGTGGGCACCAGGCAATGCAAATTGGCGTTCGTACTCCTCCATATAACTTTGTAATGTTGTATATATGTAGAAACTCTAAAATAATTTTTTGGCCACACTTTATTCAAAAGGAATGTTGTATGCGAAATAAATGTGAAGAGAGGGCTTTTTAGATCAATGGGGTACGTGATGTAACATGTGTGAATGTGTAGTTGATGCATTTGACGGGGCCTAGAGAGGTATGTGTGTGTATTACGTATTCGAGAGAAGCATGGATAGAGGGGCCGACGGGGGGGCGTGGGAGAGATAGCACGAGAAATGAGAGTGGTCTAGAGAGAGAGACGAATATGACGTCACGACAAGAGATTCCATTCCCTTGAGTGTGTATATGCAAGGGGGAGGGAATAGAGGCACCAGGAGAAATTTTCTGTGTGTGTGGTGTTTGTGTTGGTATGTGTGGGTGTGAGAAGATAATGAGACGTGGGGGCAGAGGGTGTGTCACCGTGTGAGGTCCGGTGGGTTGAGGTGAGGCCCTTCGTTCTGTTCCGTCCTACGCCACATTGGTCGGCCCGTGATGCATTTAGGAAGACCCATGGATGACTAGCCGTACAAGAAAAAGATAGCATAATTGTGAAGGACTCTGTGTCCACTGACAAAGTCGGCTAGGATTTGTAACCCTAGGTTCTAGGACTAAGGTAACCCCTTTATCTCTGATATTACTATTCATCCAACCTAACTTTAAGGGGCATCCTACAGAATGCTCTGCTAGAATCATACTCGTCGATTAGGAAGAGAGGTGTGAGACAATGCGTGAGAGATATGCGTAAAGATAATGTGCGTGCATGAGACACGTAGGCAGGTCTATGTATATAGAAAGGGTCTATGAGGATTGTGCATGTGTATGTTTGCGAGAGGAAGAGTGCTTGGGATAAAGGTTAGTGAAAACAGTTGTAAATGGTTACAAGAGGGAGGGAGGGTTATATCTAGAGCATGTGTGCGATAAAGACACCTCGGGAGAGAGTGTGTGAGCATGTGTGACAGACCACCAATGGAGAGTGAAACTACACGTAAAAGACTGCTCTACACATTGATTAAAGATATAAATTGTATCCAAATATTAGGATGGGATCATGATATTTGCAATTCGCGTAAGGAGCGGTCATTGATCCATCAGACATCTAGATTCTATCGAATTTGAGCATGTCTATGTTATTATTCGACACAATTGATCCACATAGTTACTATTTTGAACTCCAGATAATGCATCTCTTTAGCAATCGAATATAAATGTGAGTATAGTTCATGTTGTGTGTGTAAAGCACATTATACATACGAAAGTTACACAATGGACATTATAAATAGCTACTACCTATGAACTAGCATACATTTGAATTCAACTTAAGGTGGTTTAAAAAATTGAATTCAACATGAAGTCCATTCAATTATTTGAATTTGATATCATGGCATTTGTAAACCATACCTAAATTATGGGGGCACCAATCTTTGCTCGGATTTTGTACATAATAGCATATGTAGTCGTGTACAAAATAGATTCAAATTTAGCTCCTCCATTCCAAAATAATCGTAGTTATAGGATTTTCAAGTGTCAAAATTTCAAAAAGAAGCAGATAATTTAATGAGGTTTTCAAACATACAAGGTCAAATATAACGTTGTATATTTAGGTCAATCCTCGTAGTTCAAGAGTACTCTAAACGTGAATGCTTGTGTTTCGAAATTTCGAACGAAGCGCCAAAAGAGCCTCTACTCACCCGAAACCGCCTGAGACCAATGTTTGGTAGTACAAGGAAATTACTTTTCTAATAACTCCGACCCGTGAAACCTACCGGCCCGACGTCCAAAGGTCTAAACCGGGGTAGGTTTGTAGCTTCATCTAAACGCCACGCAACCGCATCCGAAAAACATTCATACACAATGACCGCCTAAGCACACATGCGCGCGGCCGAAATCACTCCCGCCCACTATTTGGGACACCTGGGATTACCATCCTACCCCCGACCCGCAGTAGGTCTGAAATTTAAGAGGGAGGCAAAGTTTGTACTTTCCCCAAATTTCAAACAAGCGCGTCCCATTTCTGTTCAAAAAAGCAAAAAACAAGCGCGTCCCAAACCGAAACATGGTTCCCCATTCGTACTCCGTGGGCGCCAAAACTACCTCTCCACCGGCCGCGAAACCCCGGCGTCCTCCGTCCGCCACCCCATCCCACCCATCAACCTCCGCCCTCCTCCATCACGCCGGAGCCGATACCCCGACGTTGTTGTCCACCGCAACCTCGACCGCAACGCCCTCCACGACTAGTAGTTGAAGCTGAGGCCGAGCCATCTGTACCTGAGCCAGTTCAACCACACCGTCCTGTGCCTCACCACTGCTGCTCCAACTTCGCCACCCTCCACTGCACCGGAGCTGTTCCTGCTACACCGTCCTTCGCCGCCTTGGATCTGCTTCCCCTCCGCCGACATACGGCCACGGCAACACAGTCACACAATTTGGCCATGGGTTCGTCCAAGCCTGCACCCTCCAGAACATCGGTTTCCCCGGTAAAAAGAAGAAAATCGGCACGACTTCTGGAGGTGACCACACCGGCAACCGAAAAAGGTACTCCTCTTCCCGTATTCGTCAAATCTTATGTCTCTGCTTGCACGGCATTCATCCCACAGAAGACACTAGTTGACCGCTTCTTCTCGATACTAGATGTTCCTAGTAACTCGCGATGCACAAGGTTTCTCCTCATATACTATTTCACCTTAGCTAGAGGTCCATCGCCCCCCTGAATTTCAATTTCTGGACACTTGATTACCAATTAATGGAAGCATTCCCCAGCGTAACAGGCGCTAGTGCGCCTATTACGTCGGGGAAGCAGCGCCTTGGTGTTTATCTTAGGGGCATGTGCGGCCTAGAGCTACTGCGCCCGATCTGGAGGTCGGCCGAGATTAAAGGGATGGCCTGGGGGCGCTGCCAAGCATGGCGGTGGTGTGAGGTCGATGGGAGGGCGGGGCGGCGGAGGCAGGGGTCTAGGCCGGTGGTCGCTGGCGGTTCGAGAAAGATCGTCAACAGTGACTGGCGGGAGGTAGACGAAGGCCATCTGCCCGTTCCTTATAGATCGGACGGTTCATTAAAAAATCGAGTGACCTATTTATTTTCAGTTGACTATTATCTTAGATATGACCACATGTGGTGGTGTGCTGGAGGAGTACCTGCATTTCCTGTGCTCATATATTACAAAATCATACAGAGTAGAATCTAATTTTGTTTGCCATGCAATGTTGTAGAGCTATCATGTCTCTTGTCATTTATTTTTCAGCCACCTGCTATCTGCTACTTTTACAGTGCACTAGTTCTGCACACACTTCACCCTTACTCTCACTGTTGTGTTTTTATGCAAGGGTATTTCAGACTCTGCTGCCATGAGAGAAGCCAAAAAGAAAAGAGAGAAGTCGCTCCAGTTTGGTGTGCAAGTAGGCAAGACATGTTTCAGCGCTATAATGGGTGCGGTGTCAGCAGATGGAGACGGTAAACGTAGCTCTGGAGTTGATGACCTCGCTCGCAATGAACCACCATCCCAGGTGCTTGCTTTAACTTCGCGGAGTCATATGTGGTTGCATGTTCCATATGGTGTCTAGCTTGTATTCGAAAGGCCGAAGTCGGTAAGATAAGGGAAGATATTTTTTTACATGAACCACCATCCCGTGAGCACCAGAAGACAAATAGCTAGTCAGGGCACTGGCCGAGCCAGTGACAAGCCCAGCAAAGATAGGCATCACCTGGAAGCCAACTAAAAAGCTGTGATGGTGGCGAAGCAGCCCGCCTCCCACCAGGCTCTCAGGTCCTAGATGATCATGCTCACCACTCCAGCCGGATGTCTAGCTTGTATTGCTTCCAATTTGGTTAAATTGCATCTGCTTAGCTTACACATTATACCTTTGAATATGACATGCCTTTCTGTTTTGGTACATACTAGTACATCTATGTATTAACCATGTTCTTACATCAAACTAATGTTCTTGTGTATCCCTCGTCAATCACTTATGACGAGGCAGGCAGGCAATGGGACTACTCCTCATTTAAAGAATGCAGCGTCAGCCTCCCGACATGATTCTCAAGAAACAGAAATGCTAGATGAAGATAGTGAAAGTAGCTCTGTAGTTGATTACAGCATTTCCCCTACACTAGCATCGTAGGTGCTTGCTCTAACTTGGCAGCATGATATGTGGTTGCATGTTGCATATGGTGTCTAGATTGTAATTCTTCCAATCTGGTTAAACTGCATGTGCTAGTCTGCTTAGCTTATACATTATACCTGGTAATGTGACATGCCTTCCTGTATTTAGTACATAGTACATCTGTCTATTAAGCATGTCCTTACATAAAACTATTGTTTTTTTGTATCCCGCATCAATCAACATGACGAGACACCTTTAGTATATGCAGTGCGATATTAGTTGCATCTTTCATATGATTTATAGCATGCGCTGCTTCTAATTTGTTGAAATTCCATTTATGATGGGACGCTTTTAACTTGGCAGAGTCATATTGGTTGCATCTTTCATGTGGTGTCTAGCTTGCATTGCTTCTTATTTGCTGGAATGGTTTCTGCTTAGTTTACACAAACAGTTGTGAACATGCCATGCCATCCTGTTTTTCGTACATATTCCATCCTGGTATCATGTGTTTGCCTTACATCAAAGTAGTGATTGTCAGTATCATGCATGAATGAGTTCTGAAGAGACAATTTTATTTCTTTTTCTTGTCGGTTTTACTTGACAATTTAAATCAATAAAGCGGAAGGAAGTTAGCAAGGCAGTGGATAAAGGTGCTCCTTCCGAATGGAGGGCCTCCACAGTTTCTACTCCTCCACACCCCCAAGATGATTTCCAAGAAAACACATGCATAGACACTCAACAAAGTTGTGTTTATGATGAGCACGTCTCCCCTAGTGCAGCATCACCAGTGCTCCCTCTAACTTGGCACTGTTATATGTGGTTGCATGTTATGTGTGATGTCTAGCTTGTATTGCTTCTAATTTTTTTGAATTCCATCTGCTTACTTTACACATTATACTTGAATAAGACACGTGTTCCTGTTTCTAGAACATACAATATCTGTCTATCACACCATGTTCTTACATCAAATTACTACTATTGTGTAACCTGCAACAATCACTTATCATAAGACACATTTGACTTCGGAGTGTGATATAGGTTACATCTCCCATTCTTTTCTAGCTTGTATTACCAATTTGTTGAAATGGCACTTATGACGAGACAGCTTTAACTTGGTAGAGTGATATTCGTTGCATCTTTCATATGGTGTCTAGCTTTCATTGCTTCTAATTTGTTGAAATGACTTCTCCTTAGTTTACACATCATAAGCTGTGAATATGCAATGATGTGAATATGCAATGGCACTAATGACGAGAGACCTCTAACATGGTAGTGTGATGTTGTTTGCATCTTGCATATGATTTATTTCTTGTACTGCTTCACATTTGTTTAAACGCCATTTATACTGAGACACTGTTAACTTGGCAGAGCGATATTTGTAGCATCTTTAATATGGTGTCTACCTTCCATTGCATTGCTTCTAATTTGGTGAAATGTCTTCTTCTTAGTTTACACATCATAGTTCTGGTTATCTGTTCCGTCCTGTTTTTCATACATATTACATCTTCCTATCATGTGGTTGTCTAACATCAAAGTTTAGTTCGTCTGCATCACGCATCAATTTGTTCTGAAGAACTAAATTGTTATTCGTTTTTCTTGTCGGCTTGACTTAACATGGCATAGAGAAAGAGGAAGAAACACATAATGGCAGGGAATGAGAAGCGGATGAATCCTGCAGATTCTGCTGGTACTGATGGTGCAATAGAAGGTCAAAGTCCAGCAGAAAATTCTACAAACACGGCATCCCATGCTACACGAGTTGCAAAAAAAGACAAACAGAAACAAATAGCTGCCACCAAACAAGCAAAGACATCCCTAGTTCTTGCAACACCTACCACAGTACTACCAGCTGCACGACGTACTCGTGCGTCAACTGAGCTAGTAGCACGTTCCCAAGCTCCCTTGCCACTTGACACTACTTCCCAAGCACTCTTGACACAAGACGATTTGGCAATATTAGATGAACCTTGTGAGCTTCAACAGCAAGAAGGTAGTTGCTGGAGTCAAGTTACAGTTGCATGCTTCTTTATATGTAGTCTCACAGTTTGATGTACACTAACACTTCCTATGTTTGTTGTTGGACTAGCACCTAGGCGCAAGAGGAAACAAACATCAGGGATAATGCTCGACAGGTTAACTAAATCTAGAGGAGGAAGAATGGAGATCCGTTTTGAGGCAGGTTTAAAAAGGCCACGTGATGCTACAGAGTCAGCCAAGTTAGTATCAGAGGCAGCGGTTGCTGTTAGGTGTCATTTACGTATCCTCCCAACATGGATTCAGTACAGGAATCACAAAGACGAAACCCAGTTCAACATCTTCCTCGACCATTTATCTGTAAGTATGGTTATGTATGGAAACTAGTAATATCGTCTTGCTCTATCCAATACTTTCTAGGTTGCTGATAATGAGACTCCCATAATTTTCAACAGATGAGGTTCAAGTTCGATAGCCAAGATGATGCAACCAGACAAGCTTGCACCCATGTTTTCAAGTATGCTCTGCGATAGTATCGGTATAACTTGAGGAAAACTCACTTTGAAGGCAAGGCTAATAGTGAACTTGCCCAAACATCTCAAGTGGAAAATATATCTGATGAAGACTGGAGAGGCCTTGTTAAACACTGGTCTGATCCAAAGTATCAGGTACATTATATATATGTCATCAGATCACATGTTGAAGTCCTATTTACGCATGTGCCACACAAATCTATATTCTTGTAGGTGAACTGTTCAAAGAACAAGGCCAACCGTACAAAGTGAAATTCCAACAGATGACAGGATCTCGTAGCTATATTGCACACTGCGAGGCTCTTGTAATTAGCTGTTGTTTCACTCTTTTCGTTGTACCATATTATCAGATCTATATTGACTTGTTCCAAATGCAGAGGAAAGCCCACAGGGACCAAAAAGTACCTGAACCAAATGCCATGGAAATCTTCAAGGACTGTCACACCAGCAAGAAGAAGGGCATGACTACACCAGTCAAAGCCGCTGTTGTAAGTCCTTCACCCTCATGCCTTTTAACTACTACTTACTCTGACTTGTGCCTTGAACTGCATGGTTTGCAGCCAATGTCTATTACTCTTTTCAATTTTATACACAATTGTCTTAGTGTATCATTGCACCTTACAAGGTTTAAAAGAGAGGAGTGATGTTCCTTTGCTCTTGACCCATAATCTAGTTCCTTGCTGGACTTGCCCACACAATGTTACAATTTCCTGTTTGTCTGTTCTCAGTTGTTTTGTGATATGAATGACGTCATACTATGCTTACCATATTATAAACTTCATCTCTTTATCCTTAGCCCTCAATACAATGTGAATAAATAGACAATACATTAGTGGTGGTACATGGTCATATGTTTGGAACCTGGTTTTATTATGTACTTTGCAATAAAATACTACTAATATTTTACATGGGTTCACCAGAATAAGTTTTGTATATAGACCAAAGCTATTTTGTTTGGTTTTGCTGCCTCCTTAATACCTTCTGTTCTGGTACTACTAATGTAAAACCTCAACTTTTGAGCGAGCTATGGACAAAATGGTGGAACTGCCACCTTCTGAAGGTGGCGAGGCAACTATAACCGCAATGTCAGCTCTTGCTGCAGTGGGTCAGTACCTGTCCACTAACAGTGCCAAAAGCACGTTCCTGCGTAATACTGGGTTGGTTGTTAAGGCAATATCGTCCAAACTGCCTCATGATCAAGATATGCAAGCTCAAAGCAATGTTGTATCTGCGCTCCAGACACAAGTCTATTCCCTAACAGAGACCCTTTGTGAAACAAGGAGAAACATTACTCAATGTCATCAAGATATGCATGGTTTTGAAACCAGACTATCAAACATTTGCTATGTTGTTTAGGAGCCTAGGGGAAATGAAGGTGAGGGTTATGGTGCTCCATCAGACAATACAGCACGAAAACGTAACAGTCAGGTCAAATGAACTGAGCTTCTGAACTTCTGGTGGTGCATTTATCTGCTAGACTGTTAAGTTTTATGCCAACCTTCCCTTTGTTATATAGTTGTAATTTGTTTTGGTGCGATACAAAATTTATTCTTAACATGCAGCTACCGCCTGAAGAAAACAGCAAGCCATTTTTGTATAGCGTAGGGTGTTCCCTATATTTGCACTGGTGGCGATCTTTGATGCCGAGTGGATGTAATTTGTGCAATCGCCTTAATAGCCTAACGTTAGTTTCGGCCTTATTTATTTCCTAGTCTTCTTTTTCCCTGGTTTGCTAGTGGCCGCAACTACCATGGGCCATATACGGGCCGTAGGATCCATGGGTCTCCTACGGGCCTTCAATAAATGGGCCTGTAATCGGTGCGCCTTGGGCTGTCGGATGAATAGGTCTACATGGGCCATAATCGGGCGTAATTGGTATCGGCCCAGCACGGTAACAGGCCGTAGGACAGCAAAGGCTTAATTCTGTCACAGGCCTAACGGGTCGTCAATGGGCCAGAATATAGGACGGGCTGGAAACGGCGCAACGGGTTAACAGGCCAGAAACGGGCCGAGTCTTGCCATGGGCCGAATTTGGCCCATTAGGGTAACAGGCCAGTAACGGGCCGATTTTGGCCCATTAGTGGAACAGGCCAGTAACGGGCCAACTCTTGCCATGGGCCGAATTTGGCCCATTAGGGGAACAGGCCAGTAATGGGCCGGAAGTAATCGAGGGCCGAAAAGGAGCCCAAGAACGTATGGGCCGTCAATAGGCCGAAAGCTAACACGGGCTGGAAACGGCCCATGTAAATCACGGGCCATTAACGTGTATAAAGAAAATAATTGTTCATTATGGTCTAGAGTCACCGTGGGCCTTTACCTGGGCCGGCCTATTATGGCACATGAAAATCTTGTGGGCCTTTACTTGGGCCGGCCCATTATGGCCCACGAAATCTTATGGGCCTTTAGCTGGGCCAGCCCATTATGGTCGGCAAAATCTCGTGGGCCTTTAGCTGGGCCGGCCCATTATGGTCCGCAAAATCTTGTGGGCCTTTAGTTGGGCCGGCCCATTTAAACTTGTTGGGTCGTGCCACGTGTCGATGTATCATAGGCGCCTTCTGTCCAGTGAGTGGATGACATCTGTCCCGACGATGAGCCGACACGTGTTTCCTCTAGCCAATGATGATTTTACACGTGGAAAATCCCCATTGGTCAGGGCTATTAACGGGTTATCGGATCCAAAACTCGACCCTATAGCTTAACGGTGTTCCGTTACGGTGGATGCCACATGTCGGTCACCCTTGATGAAAGCACTTCTGTGACGCGCGATTTATCGTCATGGAAGTGGACACTTCCGTGATGATAATTTTCGTAATGTCATGAAACACTTCTATGACAGCACAGGTATGACTATCTTGATTCTGTCATAAATTTGTCATGGATGTACATGCATGACAAACAAAGCGACCTACTGTGACAAACACGTATCATCACGGAAGTGTATTTTTTTGTAGTGTAGGGTTTAGCCTCTACGATCTCGTGGTAGATCAACTCTTGTAATACTCATATCACCAAGAACAATCAAGCAGGACGTAGGGTATTACCTCCTTCAAGAGGGCCTGAACCTGGGTAAACATCGTGTCCCTTGTCTCCTGTTACCATCCGCCGTAGGCGCAAAGTTCGGGACCCCCTACCCGAGATCCACCGGTTTTGACACCGACAATGTGTACTTTATTAGTGTTTATAGCAACCCCTAAGTATTTGATACTAGTTCAGTTGCTAAGAATAGTAACTCAAAACGGGAGTTGCAGAATGAACAGAGACTACTTAAGGGTGAAGTGACGATGTGTAGTGGAAATGGTTCCAAGATTGATATGATCATCATCGCACTCTCCCTATACTTTCGGGATTAGTGTTAAACCTAAAATAAATGTTATTTAGTGTTTGCGTTGAGCATGAATATGATTGGATCATGTTTATTGCAATACGGTTATTCATGTAAGTTAGAGAATAATTGTTGTTCTGTTTACATGAATAAAACCTTCTATGGTCATACACCCAATGAAAATGGTTTGTTGGATCTCGATCGTGGTGATACACATTTTCATAATAGTGAAGCCAAAAGATGCAAAGTTAATAATGATAGTGCAACTTATTTGTGGCACTGCCGTTTAGGTCATATTGGTGTAAAGCGCATGAAGAAAATCCATGTTGATGGGCTTTTGGAATCACTTGATTATGAATCAGTTGATGCTTGCGAACCATGCCTCAAGGGCAAGATGACTAAGGCTCCGTTCTCCGTAACAATTGAGCGAGCAACAGATTTGTTGGAAATCATACATACTGATGTATGTGGTCCGATGAATATTAAGGCTCGCGGAAGGTATCATTATTTTCTGATCTTCACAGATGATTTGAGCAGATATGAGTATATCTACTTGATGAAACACAAGTCTGAAACATTTGAAAAGTTCAAAGAATTTTGGAGTGAAGTGGAGAATCATCGTAACAAACATAAAATTTTCTATGATATGATCACAGAAGTAAAATATTTGAGTTACGAGTTTGGCCTTCGGTTAAAACAATGTGAAATAGTTTCACTACTCACGCCACCTGGAACACCATAGTGTAATGGTGTGTCCGAGCGTCGTAACCGTACTTTATTAGATATGGTGCAATCTATGATGTTTCTTACCAATTTACCACTATCGTTTTGGGGTTATGCATTAGAGATAGCTACATTCATGTTAAATAGGGCACCATCTAAATCCATTGAGACGACACCGTATGAACTATGGTTTGGCAAGAAACCTAAGATGTCGTTTCTTAAAGTTTGAGGTTGCAATGCTTATGTGAAAAAGTTTCAACCTGATAAGCTCAAACCCAAATCGGAGAAGTGTGTCTTCATAGGATACCCAAAAGTAACTGTTGGGTACACCTTCTGTCATAGATCCGAAGGCAAGATATTTGTTGTTAAGAATGGATCTTTTCTAGAGAAGGAGCTTCTCTCGAAAGAAGTGAGTGGGAGGAAAGTAGAACTTGATGAGGTAACTGTACCTGTTCCCTTATTGGAAAGTAGATCATCACAGAAATCTGTTTCTGTGACTCCTACACCAATTAGTGAGGAAGCTAATGATGATGATCATGTAACTTAAAATCAAGTTACTACCAAACCTGTAGGTCAACCAAAGTGAGATCCGCACCAGAGTGGTACGGTAATCCTGTTCTGGAGGTCATGTTAATTGACCATGACGAACCTACGAACTTTGAGGAAGCGATGATGAGCCCATATTCCGCGAAATGGCTTAAGGCCATGAAATCTGAGATTGGATCCATGTATGAGAACAAAGTATGGACTTTGATTGACTTGCCCGATGATCGGTGACTCATTAAGAATAAATGGATCTTCAAGAGGAAGACGGACGCTGGTAGTAGTGTTACTATCTACAAAGCTCGAATTGTCACAAAGTGTTTTCGACAAGTTCAAGGTGTTGACTACGATGAGATTTTCTCACTCGTTTCGACGCTTAAAAGTCTGTCCGAATCATGTTAGCAGTTGCCGCATTTTGTGAAATATGGCAAATGGATTTCAAAACTGCATTCCTTCATGGATTTCTTAAAAAGAAGTTGTATATGATGCAACCAGAAGTTTTTGTCAACCCTAAAGGTGCTAACAAAGTGAGCAAGCTCCAGTGATCCATATATGGACTGGTGCAAGCATCTCGGAGTTGGAATATATGCTTTGATAAAGTGATCAAAGTATATGGTTTTATACAGACTTGCGGTGAAGCCTGTATTTACAAGAAAGTGAGTGGGAGCACTACAACATTTCTGATAAGTATATGTGAATGACATATTGTTGATCGGAAAGAATGCAGAATTTTCTGGAAAGCATAAAGGAGTATTTGAAAGGAGTTTTTCAAAGAAAGACCTCGATGAAGCAGCTTACACATTGAGCATCAAGATCTATAGAGATAGATCAAGACGCTTGATAAGTTATTTCAATGAGTACATACCTTGACAAGATTCTGAAGTAGTTCAAAATGGAACAGTCAAAGAAAGAGTTCTTGCCTGTATTGCAAGGTGTGAAGTTGAGTAAAGACTCAAAACCCGACCACAGCAGAAAATAGAAAGAGAATGATAAGTCATTCCCTATGCCTCAGTCATAGGTTCTATAAACTATGCTATGCTATTTACCAGTCCTATTGTATACCTTAGCATCTTTCTGGCAAGGGAGTACAATAGTGATCTAGGAGTAGATCACTGGACAGCGGTCAAAATTATCCTTAAAGAACTAAGGAAATATTTCTTGGTTATGGAGGTGATAAAAGAGTTCGTCGTAAAGAGTTACATCGATGCAAGCTTTTTACATTGGTCAAGATGACTCTAAGTCTCAATCTGGATACATATTGAAAGTGGGAGCAATTAGCTAGAGTAGCTCCGTGTAGAGCATTGTAGACATAGAAATTTGCGAAATACATACGGATCTGAATGTCGCAGACCCGTAGACTAAACTTCTCTCACAAGCAAAACATGATCACTCTTTGGGTTTTAATCACATAGCGATGTGAACTAGATTATAGACTCTAGTAAACTCTTTGGGTATTAGTCACATGGAGATGTGAACTAATCACATAAAGATGTGAACTAGATTATTGACTCTAGTGCAAGTGGGAGACTGAAGAAAATATGCCCTAGAAGCAATAATAAAGTTATTATTTATTTCCTTATATCATGATAAATGTTTATTATTCATGCTAGAATTGTATTAACCGGAAACATGATACATGTATGAATACATAGACAAACAGAGTGTCACTAGTATGCCTCTACTTGACTAGCTCGTTGATCAAAGATGGTTATGTTTCCTATCCATAGACAAAGAGTTGTCATTCGATTAACGGGATCACATCATTAGGAGAATGATGTGATTGACATGACCCATTCCATTAGCTTAGCACTTGATCGTTTAGTTTGTTGCTATTGCTTTCTTCATGACTTATACATGTTCCTATGACTATGAGATTATGCAACTCCCATTTACCGGAGGAACACTTTGCGTGCTACCAAACGTCACAACGTAACTGGGTGATTATAAAGGTGCTCTATAGGTGTCTCCGAAGGTACTTGTTGGGTTGGCGTATTTCAAGATTAGGATTTGTCACTACGATTGTCGGAGAGGTATCTCTGGGCCCACTCGGTAATGCACATCACTATAAGACTTGCAAGCATTGCAACTAATGAGTTAGTTGCGGGATGATGTATTACAAAACGAGTAAAGAGACTTGCGGGTAACGAGATTGAACTAGGTATTGAGATACCGACGATCGAATCTCGGGTAAGTAACATACCGATGACAAAGGGAACAACGTATGTTGTTTTGCGGTCTGACCAATAAAGATCTTCGTAGAATATGTGGGAGCCAATATGAGCATCTAGGTTCCGCTATTGGTTATTGAGCGGAGATGTGTCTCGCTCATGTCTACATAATTCTCTAACATGTAGGGTCCACATGCTTAACGTTTCGATGGTAGTTATATTATGAGTTTATATGTTTTGATGTACTGAATGTTGTTCGGAGTCCCGGATGTGATCACGGACATGACGAGGAGTCTCGAAATGGCCGAGACATGAAGATTGATATATTGGAAGCCTATGTTTGGATATCAAAAGTGTTCCGGGTGAAATCGGGATTTTACCGCAGTACCGGGAGGTTTTCGGAACCCCCTGGGAGCTTAATGGGCCATAGTGGGCCTTGTGGAGAAGAGGAGAGGTGGCCAGTTCAGGGCCACGTGCCCCTCCCCCTAGTCCGAATAGGGCAAGGAGAGGGGGCGGCGCCCCCCCTTTTCCTTCCTCTCTCCCTCCTCTTTCCCCCTCCTCTCCTAGTCCAACAACGAAAAGGGAGGGAGTCCTACTCCCGGTAGGAGTAGGACTCCTCCTGGCGCGCCCCCTCTAGGCCGACAGCACCCCCCTTGCTCCTTTATATACGGGGGAAGGGGGCACCCTAGAGACACACAAGTTGATCTGTTGATTTCTCCCAGCCGTGTGCGGTGCCCCCCTCCACCATAGTCCACCTCGATAATACTATAGCGATGCTTAGGCGAAGCCCTGCATCGGTAGAACATCATCAACGTCACCATGCCATCGTGCTGACAAAACTCTCCCTCAACACTCGGCTGGATCAGAGTTCGAGGGACGTCATCGGGCTGAACGTGTGCTGAACTCAGAGGTGTCGTGCGTTCGGTACTTGATCGGTCGGATCGCGAAGACGTACGACTACATCAACTGCATTATGCTAACGCTTCCGCTTTCGGTCTACGAGGGTACGTGGACAACACTCTCCCCTCTTGTTGCTATGCATCACCATGATCTTTCGTGTGTGTAGGAATTTTTTTGAAATTACTAAGTTCCCCAACAGTGGCATCCGAGCCAGGTTTTATGCGTAGATGTCATATGCACGAGTAGAACACAAGTGAGTTGTGGGCGATATAAGTCATATAGCTTACCAGCATGTCATACTTTGGTTCGGCAGTATTGTTGGATGAAGCGCCCCGAACCGATATTACGTGTACGCTTACGCGAGACTGGTTTTACCGACGTGCTTTGCACACAGGTGGCTGACGGGTGTCAGTTTCTCCAACTTTAGTTGAACCAAGTGTGGCTATGCCCGGTCCTTGCGAAGGTTAAAACAGCACCAACTTGACAAACTATCGTTGTGGTTTTGATGCGTAGGTAAGAACGGTTCATGCTCAGCCAGTAGCAGCCACGTAAAACTTGCAACAACAAAGTAGAGGACGTCTAAATTGTTTTTGCAGAGCATGTTGTGATGTGATATGGTCAAGGCGTGATGAGATATAAGTTGTTGTATATGATGACCATGTTTTGTTGAAGTTATTGGCAACTGGCAGAAGCCTTATGGTTGTCTCTTTATTGCATAAGATGCAAGCGCCAAATAATTGATTTACTTTATCGCTATGCGATAGCAATAGTTGCAAGAGCAATAGTTGGCGAGATGACCATGTGACGACACATTGATATAGATCAAGATAATAGAGATCATGGTGTCATGCCGGTGACGATGGAAATCATGACGATGCTTTGGAGATGGAGATCAAAGGCACAAGATGATGATGGCCATATCATGTCACATATTTTGATTGCATGTGATGTTTCTCTTTTATACATCTTATTGTGCTTAGTTCGACAGTAGCTTTATAAGATGATCTCTCAGTAATTATCAAGGTACAATTGTTCTCCCTGAGTATGCACCGTTGCGAAAGTTCTTCGTGCTGAGAAACCACGTGATGATCGGGTGAGATAGGCTCTACGTTCAAATACAATGGGTGCAAAATAGTTGCACACGCGGAATACTCAGGTTAAACTTGATGAGCCTGGCATATAACAGATATGGCCTCGGAACACTGAGACCGAAAGGTCGAGCGTGAATCATATAGTAGATATGATCAACATAGTGATGTTCACCATTGAAACTATCCCATCTCACGTGATGATCGGACATGGTTTAGTTGATATGGATCACGTGATCACTTAGAGGATTAGAGGGATGTCTATCTAAGTGGGAGTTCTTAAGTAATATGATTAATTGAACTTATATATATCATGAACTTAGTCCTGGTAGTATTAGCATATCTATGTTGTAGATCAATAGCTCGCGTTTAGCTCCCCTGTTTTATTTTTGATATGGTCCTAGAGAAAACTAGGTTGAAATATGTTAGTAGCAATGATGCGTATTGGATCCGTGATCTGAGGATTATCCTCATTGCTGCATAGAAGAATTATGTCCTTGATGCACCGCTAGGTGACAAACCTATTGCAGGAGCAGATGCAGATGTTATGAACGTTTGGCTAGCTCAATATGTTGACTACTTGATAGTTTAGTGCACCATGCTTAAACGGCTTACAATCGGGACTTCAAAGATGTTTTGAACATCATGGACCATATGAGATGTTCCAGGAGTTGAAGTTAATATTTCAAGCAAATACCAGAGTTGAGAGATATGAAGTCTCCAACAAGTTCTATAGCTAAAAGATGGAGGAGAATAACTCAAGCAATGAGCATGTGCTCAGATTGTCCGGGCACTTGAATCAAGTGGGAGTTAATCTTCAAGATAAAATAGTGATTGACAGAATTATCTAGTCACCATCACCAAGTTAGTAGAACTTCGTGATGAACTATAATATGCAAGGGATAACGGAAACGATTCCCAAGCTCTTCGTGATGCTAAACTCGACGAAGGTAGAAATCAAGAAAAGCATCAAGTTTTGATGGTAAACATAACCACTAGTTTCAAGTAAAGGGACAAAGGGAAGAAAGGGGAACTTCAAGAAGAACGGCAAGCAAGTTGCTGCTCAAGTGAAAAAACCCAAGTCTGGACCTAAGCCTGAAACTGAGTGCTTCTACTGCAAAGGGACTGGTCACTAGAAGCGGAGCTACCCCAAGTAATTGGTGGATAAGAAGGATGGCAAAGTGAACATAGGTATATTTGATATAAATGTTATTGATGTGTAGTTTACTAGTGTTTATAGCAACCCCTCGGTATTTGATACTAGTTCAATTGCTAAGAATAGTAACTCGAAACGAGAGTTGCAGAATGAACAAAGACTACTTAGGTGAAGTGACGATGTGTATTGGAAATGGTTCCAAGATTGATATGCTCATCATCGCACACTCCCTATACTTTCGGGATTAGTGTAAAACCTAAAATAAATGTTATTTAGTGTTTGCGTTGAGCATGAATATGATTGGATCATGTTTATTGCAATACGATTATTCAAGTAAGTTAGAGAATAATTGTTTTTCTGTTTACATGAATAAAACCTTCAATGGTCATACACCCAATAAAAATGGTTTGTTTGATCTCGATCATGGTGATACACATTTTCATAATATTGACGCCAAAATATGAAAAGTTAATAATGATAGTGCAACTTATTTGTGGCACTGCCGTTTAGGTCATATTGGTGTAAAGCGAATGAAGAAAATCCATGTTGATGGGATTTTGGAATCACTTGGTTATAAATCAGTTGATGCTTGCGAACCATGCCTCATGGGCAAGATGACTAAGAATATGTTCTCCGTAACAATTGAGCGAGCAACAGATTTGTTGGAAATCATACATACTGATCTATGTGGTCCGATGAATATTAAGGCTCGCGACAGGTATCATTATTTTCTTATCTTCACAGATGATTTGAGAAAATATTAGTATATCTACTTGATGAAACACAAGTCTGAAACATTCGAAAAGTTCAAAGAATTTCGGAGTGAAGTGGAGAATCATCGTAACAAAAATAAAAGTTTCTACGATATGATCACAGAAGTAAAATATTTGAGTTACAAGTGTGGCCTTCAGTTAGAACAATGTGAAATAGTTTCACTACTCACGCCACCTGGAACACCACAGTGTAATGGTGTGTCCGAGCGTCGTAACCGTACTTTATTAGATATGGTGCGATCTATGATGTCTCTTACCAATTTACCATTATCGTTTTGGGGTTATGCATTAGAGACAGCTACATTCATGTTAAATAGGGCACCATCTAAATCCGTTGAGACGGCACCATATGAACTATGGTTTGGCAAGAAACCTAAGCTGTCGTTTCTTAAAGTTTGAGGTTGCAATGCTTATGTGAAAAAGTTTCAACCCGATAAGCTCAAACCCAAATTAGAGAAGTGCGTCTTCATAGGATACCCAAAAGTAACTATTGGGTAGACCTTCTATCACAGATCCGAAGTCAAGATATTTGTTGCTGAGAATGGATCTTTTCTAGAGAAGGAGTTTCTCTCGAAAGAAGTGAGTGGGAGAAAAGTAGAACTTGATGAGGTAATTGTACCTGTTCCCTTATTGGAAAGTAGATCATCACAGAAATCTATTTCTGTGACTCCTACACCAATTAGTGAGGAAGATAATGATGATGATCATGTAACTTCAGATCAAGTTACTACCGAACGTCGTAGGTCAACCAGAGTGAGATCCGCACCAGAGTGGTACGGTAATCCTATTCTGGAGGTCATGTTAATTGACCATGACGAACCTACGAACTATGAGGAAGCGATGATGAGCCCATATTCCGCGAAATGGCTTGAGGCCATGAAAGCTGAGATTGGATCCATGTATGACAGCAAAGTATGGACTTTGATTGACTTGCCCGATGATCGGTGAGTCATTAAGAATAAATGGATCTTCAAGAGGAAGACGGACGTTGATACTAGTGTTACTATCTACAAAGCTCGAATTGTCGCAAAGTGTTTTCGACAAGTTCAAGGTGTTGACTACGATGAGATTTTCTCACTCGTATCGATGCTTAAAAGTCTGTCCAAATCATGTTAGCAGTTGCCGCATTTTATGAAATCTGGCAAATGGATGTCAAAACTGTATTCCTTCATGGATTTCTTAAAGAGAAGAGTTGTATATGGTGCAACCAGAAGTTTTTGTCGACCCTAAAGGTGCTAACAAAGTGAGCAAGCTCCAGCGATCCATCTATGGACTGGTGCAAGCATCTCGGAGTTGGAATATATGCTTTGATAAAGTGATCAAAGTATATGGTTTTATACAGACTTGCGGTGAAGCCTGTATTTACAAGAAAGTGAGTAGGAGCACTACAACATTTCTGATAAGTATATGTGAATGACATATTGTTGATCGGAAAGAATGGAAAATTTTCTGTAAATCATAAAGGAGTATTTGAAAGGAGTTCTTCAAAGAAAGACCTCGATGAAGCTGCTTACACATTGAGCATCAAGATCTATAGAGATAGATCAAGACGCTTGATAAGTTATTTCAATGAGTACATACCTTGACAAGATTTTTATGTAGTCCAAAATGGAACAATCAAAGAAGGAGTTCTTGCCTGTATTGCAAGGTGTGAAGTTGAGTAAAGACTCAAAACCCGACCACGGCAGAAAATAGAAAGAGAATGATAAGTCATTCCCTATGCCTCAATCATAGGTTTTATAAAGTATGCTATGCTATTTACCAGTCCTATTGTATATCTTAGCATCTTTCTGGCAAGGGAGTACAATAGTGATCTAGGAGTAGATCACTGGACAGCGGTCAAAATTATCCTTAGAGGACTAAGGAAATATTTCTCGGTTATGGAGGTGTTAAAAGAGTTCGTCGTAAAGAGTTACGTCGATGCAATCTTTTTACATCGATCAAGATGACTCTAAGTCTCAATCTGGATACATATTGAAAGTGGGAGAAATTAGCTAGAGTAGCTCCGTGCAAGTAACATACCGATGACAAAGGGAACAATGTATGTTGTTATGCGGTTCGACCGATAAAGATCTTTGTATAATATGTAGGAGCCAATATGGGCATCTAGGTTCCGCTATTGGTTATTGACCAGAGAAATGTCTTGGTTATGTCTACATAGATCTCGAACCCGTAGGGTCCGCACGCTTAACATTCGTTGACGATATAGTGTTTATGAGTTATGTATGTTGGTAACCGAATGTTGTTCGGAGTTCCGGATAAAATCATGGACATGACGAGGAACTCCGGAATGGTCCGGAGATAAAGTTTGATATATGGGATAATAGTGTTTAGTCTTCGGAAGGGTTCCGGAATTCACCGGAAGGGGTTCCAGATGTATCCCGAAATATTTGGGTACGAGAACACTTTATTTGGGCCGAAGGGTAAATCCTACAAGGTTTTCGGAAAGCGCAAAAGGAAGTTTTGCCGAGTCTAGAGGCCAGACGCCAGGGTCCCTGGCGTCTGGGTCCAAACATCGGGAACCCTGGCGTCTGGCCCTGGAGTTCGAGAAGTACTCTTGCCTTTCGGGTGAAACCGACTTTGTGGAGGCTTTTACTCCAAGTTTCGACCCCAAGGCTCAACATATAAATAGAGGGGTAGGGCTAGCACCCAAGACACATCAAGAAACACCAAGCCGTATGTCGGCTACACCGTCCCCTCTAGTTTATCCTCTGTCATAGTTTTCGCAGTGCTTAGGCGAATCCCTGCGGAGATAGTTCTTCACCAACACCGTCACCATGCCGTCGTGCTGCCGGAACTCATCTACTACTTCGCCCCTCTTGCTGGATCGAGAAGGCAAGGACGTCATCGAGCTGAATGTGTGCTGAACGCGGAGGTGTCGTACGTTCGGTACTTGATCGGTCGGATCGTGAAGACGTACGACTACATCAACGGCGGTGTGCTAACGCTACCGCTTACAGTCTACGAGGGTACGTAGACAACACTCTTCCCTCTCGTTGCTATGCATCACCATGATCCTGTGTGTGTGCGTAGGATTTTTTTTGAAATTACTATGTTCCCATATAGTGGCATCCGAGCCGGGTTTTATGCGTAGATGTCATATGCACGAGTAGAACACAAGTGAGTTGTGGGCGATATAAGTCATACTGCTTACCAGCATGTCATACTATGGTTCGGCGGTATTGTTGGATGAAGCGGCCCAGACCGACATTACGCGTACGCTTACGCGAGACTGGTTCTACCAACGTGTTTTGCACACAGGTGGCTGGCGGGTGTCAGTTTCTCCAACTTTAGTTGAACCGAGTGTGGCTACGCCCAATCCTTGCGAAGGTTAAAACAGCACCAACTTGACAAACTATCGTTGTGGTTTTGATGCGTAGGTAAGAACGGTTCTTGCTAAGCCCGTAGCAGCCACGTAAAATTTGCAAAACAAAGTAGAGGACGTCTAACTTGTTTTTGCAAGGCATGTTGTGATGTGATATGGTCAAGACATGATGCTAAATTTTATTGTATGAGATGATCATGTTTTGTAACCGAGTTATCGGCAACTGGCAAGAGCCATATGGTTGTCGTTTTATTGTATGCAATGCAATCGCCCTGTAATGCTTTACTTTATCACTAAGCGGTAGCGATAGTCGTAGAAGCATTAAGATTGGCGAGACGACAACGATGCTACGATGGGTATCAAGGTGTCACGCCGGTGACGATGGTGATCATGACGGTGCTTCGGAGATGGAGATCACAAGCACAAGATGATGATGGCCATATCATATCACTTGTATTGATTGCATGTGATGTTTATCTTTTATGCATCTTATCTTGCTTTGATTGACGGTAGCATTATAAGATGATCCCTCACTAAATTATCAAAGTATAAGTGTTCTCCCTGAGTATGCACCGTTGCGAAAGTTCTTCGTGCTGACACACCACGTGATGATCGGTGGTGATAGGCTCTACGTTCAAATGCAACGGGTGCAAAACAGTTGCACACACGGAGTACTCAGGTCAAACTTGACGAGCCTAGCATATAGATATGGCCTCGGAACACGGAGACTGAAAGGTCGGGCGTGAATCATATAGTAGATATGATCAACATAGTGATGTTCACCACTGAAACTACTCCATCTCACGTGATGATCAGACATGGTTTAGTTGATCTGGATCACGTGATCACTTAGAGGAAGAGTGGGATGTCTATCTAAGTGGGAGTTCTTATGTAATATGATTAACTGAACTTAAATTTATCATGAACTTAGTACCTAATAGTATCTTGCTTGTCTATGTTGATTGTAGATAGATGGCCCGTGCTGTTGTTCCGTTGAATTTTAATGCGTTCCTTGAGAAAGCAAAGTTGAAAGATGATGGTAGCAATTACACGGACTGGGTTCATAACTTGAGGATTATCCTCATTGCTGCATAGAAGAATTACGTCCTCGAAGCACCGCTAGGTGTACCACCTGCGCCAGCAACTGCAGACATTGTGAATGCCTGGTAGTCACGTGTCGATGACTACTCGATAGTTCAGTGTGCCATGCTTTACGGCTCAGAACCGGGACTTCAACGATGTTTTGAACGTCATGGAGCATATGAGATGTTCCAAGAGTTGAAGTTAATATTTCAAGCAAATGACCGGATTGAGAGATATGAAGTCTCCAATAAGTTTTACAGCTGCAAGATGGAGGAGAATAGTTCTGTCAGTGAGCATATACTCAAGATATCTGGGTAGTGCAATCACTTGATTCAACTGGGAGTTAATCTTCCGGATGATAGCGTCATTGAAAGAATTCTTCAATCACTGCCACCAAGCTACAAGAGCTTTGTGATGAACTATAATATGCAAGGGATGGATAAGATGATTCCCGAGCTCTTCGCAATGCTAAAGGCTGCAGAGGTAGAAATCAAGAAGGAGCATCAAGTGTTGATGGTCAATAAGACCACCAGTTTCAAGAAAAAGGGCAAAGGGAAGAAGAAGGGGAACTTTAAGAAGAACAGCAAGCAAGTTGCTACTCAGGAGAAGAAATCCAAGTCTGGACCTAAGCCTGAGACTGAGTGCTTCTATTGCAAGCAGACTGGAGGACAGAAGAGGTTCCCCCCCCCACAAGTGCGGACGGTGAACATGATATACGCAACCCACATCCCCAAGAGGGAGCGGAAGCGTGCGCTAAGGGACGTATATGCGTTGGAGCCAGTCGCCCCAAAGTTCAACCCATGGTCCTCCTGTCCGACCACCTTCGATCGCAGGGACCACCCCACTAGTATCCATCATGGCGGATTCGCCGCACTGGCCCTAGACCCAATCATCGACGGATTTCACCTCACTCGAGTTCTTATGGACGGCGGCAGCAGCCTGAACCTGCTTTATCAGGACACATTGTGCAAAATGGGTATAGACCCCTCAAGGATCAAACCCACAAAAACAACCTTCAAAGGCGTCATACCAGGTGTAGAGGCCCATTGCACAGGCTCAGTCACACTGGAAGTGGTCTTCGGATCCCTGGATAACTTCGGAAGCGAGGAGTTAATATTCGATTTAGTCCCGTTCCGCAGTGGCTATCATGCACTGCTTGGGCGAACCACATTTGCGAGATTCAATGCAGTACCGCATTATGCATACCTCAAGCTCAAGATGCCGGGACCTCGGGGGGTCATCACGGTCAATGGAAACACAGAGCGCTCTCTCCGCACGGAGGAGCACACTGCGGCCCTCGCAGCAGAAGCACAAAGCAGCATCTTCAGGCAATCCACCAGTTCGGTGACTAAACACCCGAACACCGTCAAGCGCACCCGGAGTAATCTGCAACAATACCGCCTGGCACGTTTCGAGCTCACATAGCAATGCGGCCCCCACTGCAGTCCCAGCCAAACGGTGAAATCCGTACCACACGTACATAATTACGCATTGAAAATACTATGGGCATAGGTGGGGGGCACGACTACGGCACACCCCCAAGCGCGGCTCAACCGCACTAGGGGCTTCCCGCTTTGTTATTTTTTCTCTCTTTCAGGACTTTACTCTCTGGAAACCCCGTCCGGCAGTACAATTGCCGGACACACGATACAACAACCAAGGAGGCAGAAAGCTACGTCGCACCATGGAACTCCTAGGTGGTCTCTGATAACAAGTGAAATACCTGCTTTAAATACCATTCTGCTTCAAATAGTCCTACTTTTTGCTTATCGCACTACTTGTATCATTCTGCTTCAATGCACCTTTTTGAATAAACAATGCATAGCACTAGACTATTACCGCATTTTCTATTCTTTTTTATATATATGTTCATTCATGACATTCAGCACCCGTACACTCTGGTACGGTCAATACGCCAGGGGCTTAAGTGTACCCCATAATACGGCGTGAGAAGTCCGAACACTTTCGACAGTGTGGCACCCCGAACTTATAGCATTATATGCATCAGCTCCGAATCATGTCTTGGGTCAATAGTTGGGTTTTCCCGGCTCCCATGTTTTGGTACCTTACGTTCCGCTTATCAGCTAAGGTAGCACTGGGAGAACTACTACGATTGTGCCCCGGTTCATCTGGGCAAGCACCTCAGTAGAGAAAGCTAAAACTGACTGTCATGATAAGGCGAGAGCTGGTCGCTGTTCGAGAGGTCTCGAGTCCCTAAAGACTTATGCCGCTTAGGGCGAGGAGTCGGCTTTTTCCGGCTTAGGCGTGTATAGCGCCCCGAATTCGGCCTTCCGAATACTAGGGGCTTCGCCAAAATTTAAAATTGTAGACTTCTATGGCTAAGTGAGAGTGATAAAGCATTATAGTCTGATTGCCTTGTTCGTTGTGCTGAGCACCTCCCTCGAAGGACCCAACAATGGGAAAAAGAGTGCTCAGATTTATCCCGAACACCCCAGCACTCGTGGCTTGGGGGCAGAAGACGACGACTGGCCATCTCTCAGATTTGATAAACAGCCGCACAAAACGTAATATTTTAAATTCAAACAAGTGTTGCATAGCGCACATGAACAAATTTTCATAATACAGGATCACACAAGCAAGTTCATTCAAAAATTACATCCTTTGCACACTCGTCCGCCACAAGACGGGCACCCTTCAGGACACCCTCATAATACATTTCAGGGTGGCGATGCTCCTTGCCCTGCGGCGGCCCCTCCTTCACCAGCTTCTCGGCATCCATCTTGGCCCAGTGCACCTTCGCACGGGCAAAAGCCCGGCGTGCACCTTCGATGCAGACGGACCGCTTTATGACTTCCAGCCGTGGGCAGGCATCCACAAGCCGCCTCACCAGGCCGAAGTAGCTATTGGGAAGGGAGTCGCCAGGCCACATCCGGACTATAAGGCCCCACATGGCCTGTTCGGCCGCCTTGTGCAGCTCGACCAGTTGCTTCAGCTGGTCGCTCACATGCATCGGGTGTTTGGTCCCAGTATACAAAGACCAGAACAACTTCTCCGTCGAGCTTCCCTCCTCGGCCTGGTAGTACTTTGCGGCATCCGACACGCTGTGGGGCAAATCTGTGAATGCTCCTGGAGAGCTCCGGACTCAGGTAAGTAACAAGTAATTTACTTTCACATGCTTGCTTTGCATAATGAATGCCTTACCCACCGCTATCTTCCTCATCGCCTCAATTTCCTGGAGGGCCTTTTGGGCTTCAGCCTTGGCATGCTTTGTGCTCTTGAGGGCCGCGACAAGCTCGGACTCTCGCGTCTTCGAGTCAAGCTCCAAAGTCTCGTGCTTCTTCACGAGAGACTGGAGCTCTTGCTGCACCTCGCCCACCCGTGCCTCTTGTTTCTCCCGCTCGGTGCGCTCCTCGGCCGCTTTGTTTTCGGCCTCGGACAGCGCTCGCTTCAGGGTCGCGACTTCGGTCGTGGCCCCTGGCACATCCATGATGATCCTATCATTTTGCAACCACATCTTTTATATATATATATAGACAAGGTATTACTTACCTTTGTTCTCCTCGAGCTCCCTCTTGGCAAGGCCAAGTTCTTTCTCGGACCGCTCGAGGTTCTACTTCAGTGCGGCGACCTTCGCAGTCAGTGCGGCAGAGGTCAGCAGCGAAGCCTGCATACGCATATAGACATACTTGTATTAGACTCCTGCAGATATTATTTGATCCTCTATTTGGCTTTTCTTTGTGAACACCAAACAGAGCATCAGGGGCTACTGTCTATGCGGTAATATTTTCCTATATTTTAAATACTTACCTCAAAGCCTGTTAGAAGGCTGGCACAGGCTTCAGTTAGTCCGCTCTTGGCGGACTGAACCTTCTTGATCACCGCACTCATAATAGTGAGGTGCTCTTCGTCGATGGAAGCGCCGCGAAGCGCTCCCAGCAGGTTGTCTGGTGCCTCTAGATAGACAGAGGTCACCGGCATGGGCGGCTTGCCCCTCTTGGAAGGGGGCCTCCTGCCGGAGTCCGGAACCACTGGAGGTTCCGGTACAGTGTTCGGCTAAGGGCCGAACTTGGAGCCCTTGGGAGTCTTGCTCCCTTTGCGCCTAGAGTCCGGAAGGTCGCCTTGAGGCGCCTCCAGGACTACCTCCCCTCGGTTCGGTGCCCCTTGAGACAATACCTTGACATTGTCCGTAGGGCGAGGAGAGGAGGCGGTTGGAAGTGACTTGCTATTCATATCCGACGAGTCCAAGGAACCGTCCGACGAGGATACGTGAATGCGGGCTCGGGGCGGACTGCATGATCATATTCGACGTTAGGAGAAGCAGTGCAATAAAAGTATGCTGTGAGTTACTCTGGTATCCAAATACTTACGACTTCGCCAAGGGCTTGGCCCTGAGTAACCACTCATCTTAGCTATCGGCGGCGGTGGTGGAACAGTCCGGAAGGAGATTCCTTCCCTTCTTGGACCCTCCGGCCTCCCAGGTTGGGGCGGCCTTCCTTTTCCTGTCTCCCCCGGCTGGAGGGGGAGAACCGTCATCTTCCTCCTCCTCGTTTTCACGAGAGGAGTGCGTCTTGGAGTTATCGGACGATGAGTCCGATACCACCTGGCGCCGGGAACTCTTTCGGGTTCCCGTGGCCTTCTTCTTGATCTTCTTCTCCGGCACCTCATAAGGAGCCGGAGTCCGCATATCCGTCAGGAGAGCGTCTGCAGGGTCTTCAGGCAGAGGGGCTGGACAGTCAATCTGCTCCGATATCTCCACCCAGTCCTCTCAAAGGCATGGGAGCTCAGACCCCGCACGTGGTTAAACTATGGAAAATAAATACCCTACGAGGTGTACAGAACTTACCGGATTCGCAGGGCGCGTCTCGCTTAGCCCGCGGTGCTCGGTAACGAGAGGGGGGACCTCGGAGCCCTTGAACAACACCTTCCAGACGTCCTTATGCGTCGTGTCAAAGAGCTCTAGTAGAGTCTAGTGCTGGGCTGGGTCGAACTCCCATAAGTTGAAAGCCCGTCGTTGACACAGGAGGATCCGGCGGAACAGCATGACCTGGACTATGTTGACAAGCTTGAGTTTCTTGCCTATCATGTTCCTGATACACTTCTGGAGTCCGTCCAGCTCCACCGATGAGCCCCAGGACAGGCCCTTCTCCTTCCAGGAAGTGAGCCATGTGGGGATTCCGGATCGAAACTCGGGGGGCCGCCACCCAGTTGGTGTCGCGCGGCTCGGTGATATAGAACCACCCCGATTGCCACCCCTTTATGGTCTCCACGTAGGAGCCCTCGAGCCATGTAACGTTGGGCATTTTGCCCACCATGGCTCCTCCGCATTCCGCTTGTTGGCCGCCTACTACCTTCGGATTGACATTGAAGATCTTCAGCCACAGGCCGAAGTGGGGCCGGACGTGGAGGAAAGCCTCGCACACGATGATGAATGCCGAGATGTTGAGGATGAAATTCGGAGCTAGATCATGGAAGTCCAGCCCATAATAGAACATAAGGCCGCAGACGAATGGATGGAGGGGAAACCCTAATCCGCGGACGAAGTGGGTCAGGAAAACCACCCTTTCGTAAGGTTTCGGGGTAGGGACGATCTGCCCCGTGGCTGGCAGCCGGTGCGCAATATCCGCGGCTAAGTATCCGGCCCCGCGTAGCTTTTTGATGTCTCCCTCCGTAACGGAGGAGACCATCCACCTGCCTCCCGCTCCGGACATGCTTGGAGAGGGGTTGAGGAGAAGGATGTAGACCTGGCGCTGGAGCTCGAGTGCGCGAGAATGGATGAGCAAGGAGGAAGAAGGCGTGGGTACGAAAAGGTGAACCCTTATCCCTTTATAAGGGCGGACAAAACTATGCGCCTCCACCAGCCTGGTAAAACTCGCTTATCCCCCAAGCACCGTAATTGATGGCGCGGTTGGGTTACCCACGTCCGTATTGAGGGGAATCCCGTAATAAGGGGACACGATCTCTGCTTCGACAAGATGTGCCAAGGAAACCACCTCATGAAACACGCTGAGGTTGGATGTGTAAAATGATTCGAATGGTGACCTGGCTGTGGTGTGATGTCACACTGCGGAATGCATTGACAGATTAGATTTGTGAAAATATTATTCTCCCTACGGTTGTATGTGGAACTTGTTTTGCAGAGTCGGACACGATCCTCGTGTTCAAAATCTTCTATGAAGTATTCGGAGGAGGAACCCGCCTTGCAACGCCGAAGACAATTTGCGCACCGGACTCATCGTCATTGAAGCCTGGTTCAGGGGCTATTGAGGGAGTCCTGGATTAGGGGGTATCCAGGCAGCTGGACTATATCCTTTGGCCGGACTGTTGGACTATGAAGATACAAGATTGAAGACTTCGTCCCGTGTCCGGATGGGACTCTCCTTGGCGTGGAAGGCAAGCTTGGCAGTACGGATATGTAGATCTCCTTCCTTGTAACCGACTCTGTGTAACCCTAGCCCCCTCCGGTGTCTATATAAACTGGAGGGTTTAGTCCGTAGGACCAAAAACAACAATCATACCATAGGCTAGCTTCTAGCGTTTAGCCTCTTCGATCTCGTGGTAGATCAACTCTTGTAATACTCATATCATCAAGATCAATCAAGCAGGAGTAGGGTTTTACCTCCATCGAGAGGGCCTGAACCTGGGTAAAAACATTGTGTCCTCCATCTCATGTTACCATCCGCCTAGACGCACAGTTCAGGACCCCCTACCCAAGATCCACCGGTTTTGACACCGACAACCTCCATAATCGAAAAATATTTCCTTAGTCCTCTAAGGATAATTTTGACCGCTTTCCAGTGATCTACTCCTAGATCACTATTGTACTCCCTTGCCAGAAAGATGCTAAGGTATACAATAGGACTGGTAAACAGCATAGCATACTTTATAGAACCTATGACTGAGGCATAGGGAATGACTTATCATTCTCTTTCTATTTTCTGCTGTGGTCGGGTTTTGAGTCTTTACTCAACTTCACACCTTACAATACAGGCAAGAACTCCTTCTTTCACCGTTCCATTTTGAACTACTTCAAAATCTTGTCAAGGTATGTACTCATTGAAATAACTTATCAAGCGTCTTGATCTATCTCTATAGATCTTGATGCTCAATGTGTAAGCAGCTTCATCGAGGTCATTCTTTGAAAAACTCCTTTCAAATACTCCTTTATGCTTTCCAGAAAATTCTGCATTCTTTCCGGTCAACAATATGTCATTCACATATACTTATCAGAAATGTTGTAGTGCTCCCTCTCACTTTCTTGTAAATACAGGCAAGTCTGTATAAAACCATATACTTTGATCACTTTATCAAAGCATATATTCCAACTCCGAGATGCTTGCACCAGTCCATAGATGGATCGCTGGAGCTTGCTCACTTTGTTAGCACCTTTAGGGTCAACAAAAACTTCTGGTTGCATCATATACAACTCTTCTTTTTAAGAAATCCATGAAGGAATACAGTTTTGACATCCATTTGCCAGATTTCATAAAATGCGGCAACAGCTAACATGATTCGGATAGACTTTTAAGCATCGATACGAGTGAGAAAATCTCATCGTAGTCAACACCTTGAACTTGTCGAAAACACTTTGCGACAATTCAAGCTTTGTAGATAGTAACACTACTATCAGCGTCCGTCTTCCTCTTGAAGATCCATTTATTCTTAATGACTCACCGATCATCGGGCAAGTCAATCAAAGTCCATACTTTGTTCTCATACATGGATCCAATCTCAGATTTCATGGCCTCAAGCCATTTCGTGAATATGGGCTCATCATCGCTTCCTCATAGTTCATAGGTTCGTCATGGTCAATTAACATGACCTCCAGGACATGATTACCGTACCACTCTGGTGTGGATCTCACTCTGGTTGACCTACGAGGTTTGGTAGTAACTTGATCTGAAGTTACATGATCATCATCATTAGCTTCCTCACTAATTGGTGTAGGATTCACAGAAACAGATTTCTATGATGATCTACTTTGCAATAAGGGAACAGGTACAATTACCTCATCAAGTTCTACTTTCCTCCCACTCACTTCTTTCGAGAGAAACTCCTTCTCTAGAAAAGATCCATTCTCTGCAACAAATATCTTGCCTTCGGATCCGTGATAGAAGGTGTACCCAACAATTACTTTTGGGCATCCTATGAAGACACACTTCTCTGATTTGGGTTTGAGCTTATTAGGTTGATACTTTTTCACATAAGTATTGCAACCTAAAACTTTAAGAAACGACAGCTTAGGTTTCTTGCCAAACCCTAGTTCATACATTGTCATCTCAATGGATTTAGATGGTGCCATATTTAACATGAATGTAGCTGTCTCTAATGCATAACACCAAAACGATAGTGGTAAATTGGTAAGAGACATCATAGATAGCACCATATCTAAAAAAGTACAGTTACGACGCTCGGACACACCATTACACTGTGGTGTTCCAGGTGGCGTGAGTAGTGAAACTATTTCACATTGTTTTAACTGAAGGCCAAACTCGTAACTCAAATATTTTACTTCTGTGATCATATTGTAGAAACTTTTATTTTTGTTACGATGATTCTCCACTTCACTCCGAAATTCTTTGAACTTTTCAAACGTTTCAGACTTGTGTTTCATCAAGTAGATATACTCATATCTGCTCAAATCATCTGTGAAGTTCAGAAAATAATGATACATGCCGCGAGCCTTAATATTCATCGGACCACATACATCAGTATGTATGATTTCCAACAAATTTGTTGCTCGCTCCATTGTTCCGGAGAACGGAGTCGTAGTCATCTTGCCCATGAAGCATGGTTCGCAAGCATCAACTGATTCATAATCAAGTGATTCCAAAAGCCCATCAGCATGCATTTTCTTCATGCACTTTACACCAATATGACCTAAACGGTAGTGCCACAAGTAAGTTGTACTATCATTATTAACTTTGCATCTTTTGGCTTCAATATTATGAAAATGCGTATCACCACGATCGAGATCCAACAAACCATTTTCATTGGGTGTATGACCACAGAAGGGTTTATTCATGTAAACAGAACAACAATTATTCTCTAACTTACATGAATAGCCGTATTGCAATAAACATGATCTAATCATATTCATGCTCAACGCAAACACTAAATAACATTTATTTTAGGTTTAACACTAATCCCAAAAGTATAGGGAGTGTGCCATGATGATCATATCAATCTTGGAACCATTTCCAATACGCATCATCACTTCACCCTTAACTAGTCTCTGTTCATTCTGTAACTCCTGTTTCGAGTTACTATTCTTAGCAACTGAACTAGTATCAAATACTGAAGGGTTGCTATAAACACTAGTAAAGTACACATCAATAACATGTATATCAAATATACCTATGTTCACTTTGCCATCCTTCTTATCCACCAATTACTTGGGGTAGCTCCGCTTCTAGTGACCAGTCCCTTTGTAGTAGAAGCACTTAGTTTCAGGCTTAGGTCCAGACTTGGGTTTTTTCACTTGAGCAGCACCTTGTTTGCCGTTCTTCTTGAAGTTCCCCTTTCTTCCCTTTGTCCCTTTACTTGTAACTAGTGGTTATGTTTACCATCAAGACTTGATGCTTTTCTTGATTTCTACCTTCGTCGATTTCAGGATCACGAAGATCTTGGGAATCGTTTCTGTTATCCCCTGCATATTATAGTTCATCATGAAGTTCTACTAACTTGGTGATGGTGACTAGAGAATTCTGTCAATCACTATTTTATCTGGAAGATTAACTCCCACTTGATTCAAGTGATTGTAGTACCCGAACAATCTGAGCACATGCTCACTGCTTGAGCTATTCTCCTCCATCTTTTAGCTATAGAACTTGTTGGAGACTACATATCTCTCAACTCGGGTATTTGCTTGAAATATTAACTTCAACTCCTGGAACATCTCATATGGTCCATGACGTTCAAAACGTCTTTGAAGTCCCGATTCTAAGCCGTTTAAGCATGGTGCACTAAACTATCAAGTAGTCAACATATTAAGCTAGCCAAACGTTCATAACATCTGCATCTGCTCCTGCAATAGGTTTGTCACCTAGCGGTGCATCAAGGACATAATTCTTCTGTGCAGCAATGAGGATAAACCTCATATCATGGATCCAATCCGCATCATTGCTGCTAACATCTTTCAACTTAGTTTTCTCTAGGAACATATCAAAAATAAAATAGGGGAGCTAAATGCGAGCTATTGATCTACAACATAGATATGCTAATACTACCAGTACTAAGTTCCTGATAGATTTAAGTTCAATTAATCATAATATTTAAGAACTACCGCTTAGATAGACATCCCTATAATCCTCTAAGTGATCATGTGATCCATATCAACTAAACCATGTCCGATCATCACGTGAGATGGAGTGGTTTCAATGGTGAACATCACTATGTTGATCATATCTGCTATATGATTCACGCTCGACATTTTACAATACGGAGCCATCGCCAAGCCCTAAACTCTCTCAGGAGGGCTGATCTGGAGTCTGTTCGGGGCTCCGGAGAGGGGAATCCGTCGCCATCGTCATCATCAACCATCCTCCATCACCAATTTCATGATGCTCACCGCCGTGCGTAAGTAATTCCATCGTAGGCTTACTGGACGGTGATGGGTTGGATGAGATTTATCATGTAATCGAGTTAGTTTTGTTAGGGTTTGATCCCTAGTATCCACTATGTTCTAAGATTGATGTTGCTATGACTTTGCTATGCTTAATGCTTGTCACAAGGGCCCGACTGGCATGATTTCAGATCTGAACCTATTATGTTTTCATGAATATATGTGAGTTCTTGATCCTATCTTGCTTTGGTCCGGTACTCTATTAAAAGGAGGCCTTAATATCCCTTAGTTTCCGCTAGGACCCCGCTGCCATGGGAGGGTAGGACAAAAGATGTCATGCAAGTTCTTTTCCATAAGCATGTATGACTATATTAGGAATACATGCCTATATTACATTGATGAATTGGAGCTAGTTCTGTGTCATCCTATGTTATGACTGTTACGTGATGAACCGCATCCAGGATAATTCTCCATCACCGATCCAATGCCTGCGAGCTTTCCATATATTGTTCTTCGCTTATTTACTTTTCCGTTCCTATTGTTACAATCACAACAAAACACCAAAAATACTACTTTTGCTACCGTTGATTTTGCTATCGTTGCCACTACTATCATATTACTTTGCTACTAAATACTTTGTTGCAGATATTAAGTTATCCAGGTGTGGTTGAATTGACAACTCAACTACTAATACTTGAGAATATTCTTTGGCTCCCCTTGTGTCGAATCAATAAATTTGGGTTGAATACTCTACCCTCGAAAACTGTTGTGATCCCCTATACTTGTGGGTTATCAAGACTATTTTCTGGCGCCGTTGCCGGGGAGCATAGCTCTATTATTTGAGTCACTTGGGATTTATAACTGCTGGTCCCTATGAAGAACTTGAAAGACTTGAAAACAAAAATTTATCCCTCAACTACGAGGGGAGGTAAGGAACTGCCATCTAGCTCTGCACTTGATTCACCTTCTGTTTTGAGTAAGCTTGTGACTCCTAAACCGGCTTCTGCTATTAATTCTGATATGTCGCATGTTATTGATGATGCCACTTCTGCTATGCATGATACTTGATACGTCTCCGTCATATCTATAATTTTTGATTGTTCCATGCCAATATTATTCAACTTTCATATACTTTTTGGCAACTTTATATATTATTTTTGGGACTAACATATTGATCCAGTGCCCGATGCCAGTTCCTGTCTGTTGCATGTTTTTGGTTTCGTAGAATATCCATATCAAACGGAGTCCAAACGGGATAAAAACGGACGGAGCTTATTTTTGGAAAATATGGAAAATTCAGAAATAAAATCAACGCGAACCAGTGCCCGAGGTGGTCACGAGGCAGGGGCGCCCCCTCCCCCGGGCGCGCCCCCTACCCTCGTGAGCCGACCATAAGGCGGTTGACACTCTTCTTTTGCTGCAAGAAAGCTAATATTCGGAAAAAATCACGGCGAAGGTTTCAGGCCAATCGGAGTTACAGATCTCCATATATACGCGAAACGGTGAAAAAGAGCCAGGAGAGAACGCATAACCAGAGAGAAACAGAGAGATAGATCCAATCTCGGAGGGGCTCTCGCCCCTCCCATGCCATGGAGGCCAAGGACCAGAGTGGAAACCCTTCTCCCATCTAGGGAGGAGGTCAAGGAAGAAGAGGAAGAAGGGGGCCCCTCTCCCCCTCTCCCCCGGTGGCGCCGGAACGCCGCCGTGGCCATCATCATCATCACCGCGATCTTCACCAACACCTCCGCCATCTTCACCAACATATCCATCACCTTCCCCCCTCTATCTACAGCGGTCCACTCTCCCGCAACCCACTGTACCCTCTACTTGAACATGGTGCTTTATGCTTCATATTATTATCCAATGATGTGTTGCCATCCTATGATGTCTGAGTAGATTTTCGTTGTCCTATCGGTGGTTGATGAATTGCTATGATTGATTTAATTTGCTTGTGGTTATGTTGTCCTTTGGTGCCCATCATATGAGCGCGCGTGTGGATCACACCATAGGGTTAGTTGTATGTTGATAGGACTATGTATTGGAGGGCAAGAGTGACAGAAGCTTCAACCTAGCATAGAAATTGATGCATACGGGATTGAAGGGGGCCAATATATCTTAATGCTATGGTTGGGTTTTACCTTAATGAACATTAGTAGTTGCGGATGCTTGCTAATAGTTCCAATCATAAGTGCATAGAATTCCAAGTTAGGGATGACATGCTAGAAGTGGCCTCTCCCACATAATAATTGCTATCGGTCTAGTAAAGTAGTCAATTGCTTAAGGGACAATTTCGCAACTCCTACCACCACTTTTCCACACTCGCTATATTTACTTTATTTTTTATTTGTCTAAACATCCCCTACTTTTTATTTACTTGCTCTTTATTATCTTGCAAACCTATCCAACAACACCTACAAAGTACTTCTAGTTTCATACTTGTTCTAGGTAAAGCGAACGTCAAGCGTGCGTAGAGTTGTATCGGTGGTCGATAGAACTTGAGAGAATATTTGTTCTACCTTTAGCTCCTCGTTGGGTTCGACACTCTTACTTATCGAAAACTGTTGCGATCCCCTATACTTGTGGGTTATCAAGACCTTTTTCTGGCGCCGTTGCCGAGGAGCAATAGCGTGGGGTGAATATTCTCGTGTGTGCTTGTTTGCTTTATCACTAAGTAATTTCTATTTTCTGTTCTTAGTTGTTCTCTATCTTTAGTTATGGATATGGAACACGAAATACCAAAAAAATTAGGTGTACTTTCTGCTCATGGAGATGGGGAACCTCCTAAAACCCTCGATGCTGGTTATGTGAAAGATATTATGTACTACTTTAATAATCCTGAGAAAACCCCATTCAATTATGTAATGGGAGTAACGTTGGATCAATGTGAATACTTTAGGGATTATCGCTTGATACAAAAAGGGAAACTATTATGGGATCAATTTTATATATTGAAGTGGTATGCTAGACAACTATGCTCAGAATATGATTATACTTGTTGCTCTAGGATGAATTCTCCACACCTCCCCTTTTCATGCAAATTTAATGATAATGAAACATTGGCTTCTTATGCTAGAGGTATATATGATTACTATGATGTGGAACAAATAGAAGAATTTGTTGCTTTTATGGATGCTTATGAAATTGAATCTATGTTTAAAGAGGTTGATGATATTGATGATGCTTGTTATAGATCTGAAAATTTAGCTATCCTCAAATATTTCTATGAGAATTATGAATAAAATTATGAAATTAATGCACTTATTAAGAAAGTCTCCGTTGTCCAAGAAGAGACTAATATTTTGCAGGAATCTATGGAAGAAGAAGTTGATGACACTGTGAGCTCATTGGATGAAAAAGATGAGGAGGAGAGCGAAGAACAAAAGGAGGAAGAGCGGATTGATCACCCATTCCCACCTTCTAATGAGAGTAACTCTTCAACTCATACATTGTTTAATTCCCCTTCGTGCTTACCGAAGGATGATTGCTATGATGAATGTTATGATCCCTTTGATTCTTTTGAAATATCCCTTTTTGATGATGCTTGCTATGCTTACGGCCAAGATGCCAATATGAATTATGCTTATGGAGATGAACTTGCTATAGTTCCTTATGTTAAACATGAAATTGTTTCTATTGCACCCACGCATGATAGTCCTATTATCTTTTTGAATTCTCCAAACTACACTATATCGGAGAAGTTTGCCCTTATTAAAGATTATATTGATGGGTTGCCTCTTACTACCAGACATGATGATTTTAATAGATATAATATGCATGTGCTTTCTACTCCTACTTGCAATTATTATGAGACAGGAACTATATCTCCACCTCTCTATGTTTCCAACATGATAAAATTGCAAGAAACTGTTTATACTATGCATTGGCCTTTACTAGGTGTGCATGAATTGTTCTTTTATGACAAGCCAATGCATAGGAAGAGAGTTAGACTTCGTCATTGCTTGATAATTGTTTCTTTGTGCTCACTACTAAATTACAAATCATTGTTAATTAAAATTGGCTTTAATATACCTTGGGATCCGGGTGGATTCACTACTTGAGCACTATATGCCTAGCTTAATGGCTTTAAAGAAAGCTCTGCCAGGGAGACAACCCGGAAGTTTTAGAGAGTCATTTATTTCTGTTGAGTTCTTTCATATAGTTTAAAAACAACAAAAATAAAGAGGGGAACCCAAAACTTTTTCAAACAGGAAAGCGAAAGTGAGAAAGACAAGCATTGTTGAAGTGGGAGAGCTCCTTGAACTTTGTTCATGCTCATGGCAACTTTGTGAATCTTGATTACAGAAACTTTTCAATAAAAATAATTATCCCCTTGTACAATTCCATTGTATTATAAAAATAAAGTGCCAAGGTTTGCCTTTAGGATGTTTACGATGCTTGTTGGTTTATGCGGTGCAGGACAGAAACTTTGGTTGTAGTGCGTGATTTACATTTATAGCTGGAACGGCAAATGGTTCTGATTATTTTTGCACTGTCTTGCTGTACAAATTTTTTATTTTTTCTAATTTTGGCAGAATTTTTCAAGTATCAGAAGTATGGTGAATGTTCAGATTTCTATAGACTGTTCTGTTTTAGACAGATTCTATTTTTGATGCATAGTTTGCTTGTTTTGATGAAACTATCAATTTATATCAGTGGATTAAGCCATGAAAAAGTTATATTACAGTAGACACAATGCAAAAACGAAATATGAATTGGTTTTCAACAGTACTTAGAGTAGTGATTTGCTTTATTATACTAACAGATCTTACCGAGTTTTCTGTTGAAGTTTTGTGTGAATGAAGTGTTCGATGATTGAGAAGGTCTCAATGTGAGAAGAAGAGAGGCAAGAGCTCAAGCTTGGGGATGACCGAGGCACCCCAAGTAAATATTCAAGGAGACTCAAGCGTCTAAGCTTGGAGATGCTAGGGAGGCATCCCCTCTTTCTTCAACAAATATCGGTATGCTTTCGGATTCATTTCGTTCATGCGATATGTGCAAGTCTTGGAGCGTCTTTTGCATTTAGGTTTTTATTTTTCTTTTTTATGAACCATGCTGGTATGAGATAGTCCTTGGTTGATTTATAGAATGCTCTTTGTACTTCACTTATATTTTTTGAGTATGGCTTTATAGAATGCTTCATGTGCTTCACTTATATCATTTGAAGTTTGGATTGCATGTTTCTCTTCACATAGAAAACCGCCATTTGTAGAATGCTCTTTTGCTTCACTTAGATTTGTTAGAGCACGGGCATATCTTTTGTATAAAGAATTAAACTCTCTTGCTTCACTTATATCTATTTAGAGAGAGGACAGGAATTGGTCATTCACATGGTTAGTCATAAAATCCTACATAAAACTTGTAGGTCACTGAATATGATGTGTTTGATTCCTTGCAATAGTTTTGCGATATAAAGATGGTGACATTAGAGTCATGCTAGTGGGTAGTTGTGGATTGTAGAAATGCTTGTGTTGAGGTTTGTGATTCCCGTAGCATGCATGTATGGTGAACCGTTATGTAACGAAGTCGGAGCATGATTTATTTATTGATTGTCTTCCCTATGAGTGGCGGTCGGGGACGAGCGATGGTCATTTCCTACCAATCTATCCCCCTAGGAGCATGCGCGTAGTACTTTGTTTTGATGAGAAATAGATTTTTGCAATAAGTATGTGAGTTCTTTATGACTAATGTTAAGTCCATGGATTATACGCACTCTCACCCTTCCACCATTGCTAGCCTCCCTAGTATCGCGCAACTTTCGCCGGTACCACAAACCCACCATATACCTTCCTCAAAACAGCCACCATACCTACCTATCATGGCATTTCCATAGCCATTCCGAGATATATTTCCATGCAACTTCCATCATCATCATATACATGACTTGAGCATTCATTGTCATATTTCTTTGCATGATCGTAAGATAGCTAGCATGATGTTTTCATGGCTTGTCCATTTTTTGATGTCATTGCTACGCTAGATCATTGCACATCCTAGTACACCGCCGGAGGCATTCATATAGAGTCATATCTTTGTTCTAGATATCGAGTTGTAATATTGAGTTGTAAGTAAATAAAAGTGTGATGATCATCATTATTAGAGCATTGCCCTAGTGAGGAAAGGATGATGGAGACTATGATTCCCCCACAAGTCGGGATGAGACTCCGGACTTTACAAAAAAATAAAAGAGGCCAAAGAAGCCCACCAAAAAAATAAAAAAAATGAGAGAAAAAGAGAGAAGGGGCAGTGCTACTATCCTTTTTCCACACTTGTGCTTCAAAGTAGCACCATGTTCTTCATATAGGGAGTCTCTTGAGTTATCACTTTCATATACTAGTGGGAATTTTCATTATAGAACTTGGCTTGTATATTCCGATGATGGGCTTCCTCAAATGCCCGATGTCTTCATGAGCAAGCAAGTTGGATGCACACCCACTTAGTTTCAATTAGAGCTTTCATACACTTATAGCTCTAGTGCATCCGTTGCATGGCAATCCCTACTCACTCACATTGATATCTATTGATGGGCATCTCCATAGCCCGTTGATACGCCTAGTTGATGTGAGACTATCTTCTCCTTTTTGTCTACTCCACCATCATATTCTATTCCACCTATAGTGCTATGTCCATGGCTCACGCTCATGTATTGCATGAAAGTTGAAAAGGTTTGAGAACGTCAAAAGTATGAAACAATTGCTTGGCTTGTCATCGGGGTTGTGCATGATTTGAATATTTTGTGTGGTCAAGATGGAGCATAGCCAGACTATATGATTTTGTAGGGATAACTTTCTTTGGCCATGTTATTTTGAAAATAAATGATTGCTTTATTAGTATGCTTGAAGTATTAATGTCTTAATGTCAAAGGATAGACTATTGCTTTGAATCACTCGTGTCTTAATATTCATGCCATGATTAGACATATGATCAAGATTATGCTAGGTAGCATTCCACATCAAAAATTATCTTTTTTATCATTTACCTACTCGAGGACGAGTAGGAATTAAGCTTGGGGATGCTGATACGTCTCCGTCGTATCTATAATTTTTGATTGTTCCATGCCAATATTATTCAACTTTCATATACTTTTTTGGCAACTTTTTATATTATTTTTGGGACTAACATATTGATCCAGTGCCCAGTGCCAGTTCCTGTCTGTTGCATGTTTTTGGTTCACAGAATATCCATATCAAACGGAGTCCAAACAGGATAAAAACGGACGGAACTTATTTTTGGAAAATATGGAAAATTCGGAAGGAAAATCAACGCGAACTAGTGCCCGAGGTGGTCACGAGGCAGGGGGCGCCCCCCCCCCCCCCAGGGCGCGCCCCCTACCCTCGTGAGCCCACCGTAAGGCAGCTGACGCTCTTCTTTTGCTGCAAGAAAGCTAATATTTGGAAAAAATCACAGCAAAGGTTTCAGGCCAATCAGAGTTACGGATCTCCATATATACGCGAAACGGTGAAACAGAGCCAGGAGAGAACGCAGAACCAGTGAGAAACAGAGAGATAGATCCAATCTCGGAGGGGCTCTCGCCCCTCCCATGCCATGGAGGCCAAGGACCAGGGGGAAACCCTTCTCCCATCTAGGGTGGAGGTCAAGGAAGAAGAGGAAGAAGGGGGCCCCTCTCCCCCTCTCCTCCGGTGGCGCCGGAACGCCGCTGTGGCCATCATCATCATCACCGCGATCTTCACCAACACCTCCGCCATCTTCACCAACATCTCCATCACCTTCCCCCCTCTATCTACAGCGGTCCACTCTCCCGCAACCCACTGTACCCTCTATTTGAACATGGTGCTTTATGCTTCATATTATTATCCAATGATGTGTTGCCATCCTATGATGTCTGAGTAGATTTTCGTTGTCCTATCGGTGGTTAATGAATTGCTATGATTGATTTAATTTGCTTGTGGTTATGTTGTTGTCCTTTGGTGCCCATCATATGAGCGCGCGCGTGGATCACACCATATGGTTAGTTGTATGTTGATAGGACTATGTATTGGAGGGCAAGAGTGATAGAAGCTTCAACCTAGCATAGAAATTGATGCATACGGGATTGAAGGGGGGCCAATATATCTTAATGATATGGTTGGGTTTTACCTTAATGAACATTAGTAGTTGCGGATGCTTGCTAATAGTTCCAATCATAAGTGCATAGAATTCCAAGTTAGGGATGACATGCTAGCAGTGGCCTCTCCCACATAATACTTGCTATCGGTCTAGTAAAGTAGTCAATTGCTTAAGGGACAATTTCGCAACTCCTACCACCACTTTTCCACACTCGCTATATTTACTTTATTGTTTCTTTGTCTAAACAGCCCATACTTTTTATTTACTTGCTCTTTATTATCTTGCAAACCTATCCAACAACACCTACAAAGTACTTCTAGTTTCATACTTGTTCTAGGTAAAGCGAACGTCAAGCGTGCGTAGAGTTGTATCGGTGGTCGATAGAACTTGAGGGAATATTTCTTCTACCTTTACCTCCTCGTTGGGTTCGACACTCTTACTTATCGAAAACTGTTGCGATCCCCTATACTTGTGGATTATCAATACTTATGATGAAACTACTTCTATGCTTGATATTATTGTGCCACTTGGTAAATTTCTTGATGAACAACTTGCTAGGGCTAGAGAGAATGAAATTATTGAAACTAATAATATTGATGAAAGTGATGATGAAGATTCTCCCCCTAGATATGAATTACCTGTTGTGCCTGAGGGCCATGTTATGGATGAAGAAACTGCTAGAGATTTTCTTGCTTGCAATGATAGGAGTGATCTTAAGAAATTATTAGCTAAGCTGAAACAAAAAACTCTGAATGCTAGAATGAAATATGATCCTGCTTATGCTACTTCACCTATGTTTGTTACTAATAAGGATTATGAATTCTCTGTCGACCCTGATATAATTACTTTGGTTGAATCTGATCCTTTCTATGGCTATGAATCAAAACTGTTGTGGCACATCTTACTAAATTAAATGATATAGCCACCTTGTTCACTAATGATGAGAAAACTCGCTACTATTATATCCTTAAGATATTTCCATTCTCATTAAAGGGTGATGCTAAGATATGGTTTAATTCTCTTGATCCTGGTTGTGTGCATAGTCCCTAGGATATGATTTATTACTTCTCTGCTAAATATTCCCCTGCTCATAAGAAACAAGCTGCTTTAAGGGAAATATATAATTTTGTGCCAATTGAAGAAGAGAGTCTCCCACAAGCTTGGGGGAGGCTTCTCCAATTACTTAATGCTTTGCCTGATCATCCTCTTAAGAAGAATGGAATAGTTGATATCTTTTATAATGGACTAACCGATGCTTCCAGAGACCACCTGGATAGTTGTGTTGGTTGTGTTTTCAGGGAAAGAACACCAGATGAAGCTGGAATTTTATTGAATAATATGTTGACCAATGAAAATAATTGGACACTTCCTGAGCCAACTCCTAAGCCAGCTCCGAAGAAAAGGGGTGTTCTATTTCTCAGTCCTGAAGATATGCAAGAGGCAAAGAAATGTATGAAGGAAAAAGGTATAAAAGCTGAAGATGTTAAGAATTTACCTCCTGTTAAAGAAATACATGGTCTTAATTTACCGCCTGTTGAAGAAATACATGGTTTTAATCCATCACCTATTGAAGAAACACATGGTCTTGATAACCCGACACAGGTAGTAAAGGTAAATTCTCTCTATAAATATGATAAAGCTGAAATCCCTCCTACTAAGTTTGCTAGCCAATGTTTGGATGAGTTTGATAACTTTATGGTTAAGCAAGAAGACTTCAATGCTTATTTTGGTAGAGAATTAAAACGCAATACTTATATGATTGAACACTTGAGTGATTATATGTCCAGAGTTAAAGGTGAACTTAAACTCATTTGCAAACATGCTTCGATGGTTACCACTCAAGTAGAACAAGTACTTAAAGCTCAGAATGATTTTCTCAATGAATTGAATAGTAAAAATAATGATTTTGCTGTTAGAGTGGCTACTAGAACTGGTAAAATGACTCAGGAACTGTTGGGTATATTATTACTAGATATAAACCGGCCATGAGGGGCTGGGTTATGCTCACAATGAGTTAGTCATATTTGAAGCCCATGAAGACAAGAAGTATGGTGCTTTATAGAGGAGATCTAACATGAAGGCCCAGGGCCCAAAGGCGGATTAGAGCCCGTAGACATAAACCGCCATATGATATGTAACTTATATTGTAAGGCAAGGAAAGGTAGAAACCGAGCCGGGCACGTTTATGAACCGGCCTCGGGATTCATTAAACCGTCGGGCGTCAACCTGTGTATATAAAGGGATGACCCGGCAGCGGTTTAGGGACAACAAACAATAACTCGAGAGCCAGGCAAAGCGGATTCGCTCCCTGGTCATCGAAACCCTAGAAATTCCATCACAACTGGAGTAAGCTTTTACCTTCACCGTAAGGGGCTGAACCAGTATAATTCCTTGCATCCCTTGTCCGCTTTAACCCCTTCAAGCTAACCCGTCGCGATGGCTCCATGACTAAGACCTTTCACGAGGACATCTACCGTGACAAAACCACGACAGTTCGCGCCAACCGTGGGGCTATCGCACGATGGTTTCGAGTTCTTGAAGGGCAGCTTCGAAGGACTCATGGGATACGCTGTGGGCCAGATGACCAAGAGTCATCACGAGAAGCTCTACATCGACGACGCAGGCTGGGGCCCCGAGGACGGCTCGATTGAGTATGGGTACCAGGTCCCCTTTGGCGGAATACACATTTTCATTGGAAAGATCGGCGAACCGGGCCCTGAGCCGGACATCTGCACCGACATCATTGAGACGGCTCAACATGCCAGACCTGCCCGAGTTTAGCCTGCCATAAAGCATGCCTTCATGGGAGTCATCCACGAAGCGGAATCTGAGGATAGATCGGTATCTGGTGGCGAAAATGTCGTTTACTTTGATGACGAGTCTTCAAACGGAGAGACCGAGTCGCTGTATCAGCTGCATGATGGCCGGATTAGTGGCGGTTCCAATAGCGACAGTATTCTAGACCTCTCTAATCCGCCGAGGCGAGTTGCGATTTTCATGGCTGGTACGCAGTCGGTGCAGCATTCTACTACCGCAGCGGTGATGATTTCCAGTTCAGCAGCTGTAACACCCGCCGGAGCAGGAGGCCCCGCGCTAGCGCCGGTTCAAGTTTTGTCTGATTTATTCTACACCTTGGCAACGTTGCTGGCAATTGAGGTTAATCCGGCAGATCAGGATCAGCATAACGCGGAAATTGCAAAGGTGAAGGATCAGATAGCTCAAGCTAAGATAGATCTGGCAGCAGAGAAAACCAGGATGGCCGCAAAGCGGGCCGAGTTAGAGGCACAGGCTTGTCGGCTTATGCTGGATCAGAGCGCATCAAATGATGTCATGAGGAGAAGGCACCAGTCTCACCTGCCTCCGTTTTACGAGGGAAGGAACCTCTTTAACATGCCAGGAGCGAGAACCAGCAACTAGCCAATGGTAAACCGGGTGGAGGCACCTGGAACGGAGGCGCCGGTTCAGCCGCACGCGGCGGACTCGCCTCGTGAGAACAATATCCTATCACAGCACGTCTCAACACCTCCGGGTCATTACTCTAACCCATTGGATGACATCGTTGCCGCCGCTTCATGATTGGTAGCTCTCCCGATCGAAGGCGAGTCTCCAGTAGCAGTTGAAACATGACGGGCTAGAGAGCTCCTTCAGACGGCTTTGACCCAGCAGCAGCCTTATTCGCACAGCCGTGAGAGGATTCATTCCACCCCCCGCCCAAGTCAGAGTTACAGCAGGCATATTGATGAACCGGTTGTATCAAGCAGTGCGCGAAATCGTAACCCAGCGCGAGGGCATAACCCGGCGGGTGGCGGTGCTAATGCCCAGGATGTGGTGCATCATGGTCGAGCACGTCAAGAAGCCGAGTTAGCAGTGCAATACGCGGCTCGTCAGCTTACTCCGTTCCGTCCGACCACTTCAGTTGAACCAGGTGTGGTTTTCAGTTCTTTGGGGTGTCGTGTCTCACCCCGGCCTTGCGTAACATGCGGCTACCTAAGGACTTCATAGGTCCTCGTAAGGTGCCCAATTGCACTGCCAATTTACCCCCTGAATCATGGATCAAGAGCTATGAGATGGCAATGGAGATGCTGGACGTGGATGATGTGGCATGTGCTAAGTACTTCACTATGATGCTGGAGGGGGCAGCTCGCACTTGGCTGAAAAGTTTACCAGCTAACTCCATTGGGTCATGGGCTGAGTTAAAAAGCCGGTTTATTCAGAATTTCAAAGATACGTGCAAGCAGCCCATGTCAATTGTGGACTTAGCTGCATGTGTTCAAGAGGAAGGGGAGTCTACAACCCATTGGGTAAAACGAGTCTCAGCTATTTTGCATTCATCAGACCGCATCAATGCGGACACGGCAGTCTTGACATTGGAAGGCAATTGCCGGTTTACACCTTTGAAACTGAAGTTGGGAAGGCTCAAGCGTCACTGCAATGGCATGGCAGCTCTGGTTAAGTATGCTGATTCGGATAGTACCAAGGACCCTGAGTCTGAGGGTGAAAAGCCGGGGAGGGGAAAGAAGAATGGTGGTGCCAAGGGGCAGCAGCATAACCCGGCGGGTCATGGGAACAACGGTAAGCGCAAGGTGGATAATAGCTTGGACTTTGTGGCTAACACCAACACCCAGGATAATGGTCAGCGCCGCAAGGGTAAACCTCCCAAGTCGGGTGGAGGATCAGGTCCCAATCTTGAGCGCATGTTAAATCAGCCTTGCCCAAAGCACGGGTCGAAAGAAAGGCTAGCTACGCACCTTTGGAAAGATTTCTTTATTATGCGGGAGTTGAAAAATTCAAATCTCTTTCAATACGACCGTGGACCGCCCAGCAGTTCAGGAGGAGATTTTCATGGGCCGGGTTATGGTGGAGGAAGCTCCGGTTCAGGATTCCAAGGCAACCAAACCGGACATGGCAATCAAGGCAGTCAGGGCAACCAGGGAGGCTATAATCATCAGGGGAGTTAGCAGCAGCAATAATCAGGTTATCAGAGTAATCTGAAGCAGTTGAATAGTGGGCAGTATCATGTCTTCACCACTAGTTTGTGTAAGCGCGGTCAGAAGCTTCATAAAAGGGCAGTAAACTCCGTTGAACAGGCAGTGCCCCGTTATCTGCACTGGTCTAAACAACCCATTTTGTGGAGTCGAGAGGATCATCCACCCCGGGTTGATAATCCGGGTCACCTAGCATTAGTGGTGGCACCTCAGGTTGGGGGTACAAGTTCACCAAGGTACTCATGGATGGAGGGAGCAGTATTAATATCCTTTATTATGAAACCTTCCGTCGCATGGGGTTGACAGATAAAAATCTTAAACCGTCGAACACCGTCTTTCATGGTGTGGTGCTTGGTAAATCGGCGTACCCAGTTGATAAGATAGCTCTAGAGGTTGATTTTGGAGATGATCATGATTCAAGATCAGAAACATTGACTTTTGAAGTGGTGAAGATCAAGAGCCCATATCATGCCCTGTTTGGATGGCTGGCTTATGCTAAGTTCATGGCAAGGCCTTGTTATGTTTATATGCGGCTTAAGATGTCGGGTCATAAGGGGACCATCATAGTGCATGGGAGCCGGAAGATTGCTTTGGAATGTGAAGAAGGTGATGCGGCCTATGCTGAGTCGGTTGGTGCAACAGAGGAGTTGAAGTTTTACAAAGACAATGTTGATCCGGCAGATAAGACTTCTCTAGAAAAAACCAACTACAAAGCATGATCCGGCTTTGAAGTTTAAATCAGCCGAGGAGACTAAGCTGGTAGACTTCGTTCCTGGTGATTCATCCAGGTAGTTCACCATCAGCGCTAACCTGGATCCGAAATAGGAAGGCGCGCTCATCCAGTTCATCCATGAGAACCAGGACATCTTTGCATGGAAACCTTCTGATATGCCAGGTGTACCGAGGGAACTCACTGAGAACACTCTTAATATAGATCATAAGTTTAAACCGGTCAGGTAGTTTCTCCGCTGCTTCAATGAAGAAAGGCGCAAGGCTATTGGTGAGGAGGTAGCCCGGCTTTTGGCAGCAGGGTTTATTGTGGAGGTCTTTCACCCTGAGTGGCTAGCTAATCCGGTGCTGGTACTTAAGAAGAACGGCACTTGGTGTATGAGTGTGGACTACACATATTTGAACAAGGCATGTCCAGCTGATCCCTTTGCTCTCCCTCATATTGATCAAATCATTGATGCTACGGCGGGTTGTGACAGTTTGTGTTTTTTGGACGCTTATTCTGGTTACCATAAGATCAAAATGGCAGTTAAGGACCAGGAGAAGACAACTTTTATAACTCCCTTTAGAGCCTTCTGCTATGTATTTATACATTTTGGGCTCAAGAGTGTCCAGGCGACTTATCAGTGTTGTGTATAGAATTGTCTTCATAATCAGATTGGGCGCAATGTTCATGCTTATGTGGATGATATTGTGGTAAAATCCAGAAAGGAGGAAACCTTGATAGATGACTTGAAGGAGACTTTTGATAACCTCCGGGTTTATAAGATGATGCTTAATCTGGCTAAATGTGTCATTGGTGTACCGGCAGGCAAGCTCTTGCGTTTTCTGGTATCTAACAAGTGCATTGAAGCTAATCCGGAGAAGATCAAAGCTATCACTTCACTAGCCAAGCCAAAGTGTATCAATGACGTTCATCGCTTGGCAGGCCGAATTATAGCTTTAAGCCGGTTTATCAGTCGGTTAGGGGAGAAGGCCATCCCTTTGTATCAGCTGCTGAAGAAGATGGATGACTTTGTTTGGAGTGATGCTGCCAATGAAGCGTTTGAGAGTCTAAAGCGGTAGTTAGCTGAGTCGCATGTCCTTGCTGCTCCTGTTGATAAAGGGCCCTTGTTGTTATATGTGGCTGCTAATGCCTGGGCTATTAGTGTGGCTATCGTTGTGGAGCGCAAGGAGGCCGGAAAAGAGTATCCGGTTCAACAGCCGGTTTATTATATCAGTGAGGTGCTTATTGAGTCCAAGCAGAGGTACCCACATTGGCAGAAGCTGGTGTATGGAGTTTTCATGGCAAGCCGGAAGCTCAAGCACTATTTTCAGGGTCATCCTATCACTGTGGTCAGTTCTGCCCCCTTGGGGGATGTCATCCAAAACAGAGAAGCAACTTGCCGGATTGCCAAATGGGCTATTGAGCTTGGACCTCACGGGTTAAAATATACGCCTCGCACAGCAATCAAGTCCCAAGCACTTGTGGACTTCATCAATGACTGGACAGAGTTGCAGGCACCAGAAGAAAAGCCAGATAGCACTTATTGGACTATTCATTTTGATGGGTCCAGACAATTGGAGGGCTCGGGGGCTGGAGTCGTATTAACTTCCCCACGAGGTGATAAGTTTTGTTATGTTCTCTGTTTAATATTCCCTTGCACTAACAATGCAGCTGAATATGAGGCCTTGCTCCATGGTCTTCGGATGGCTAAGGAGATGAATTTAAGCCAGGTTAAGTGCTTTGGTGACTCGGACCTGGTAGCCCAATAGGTTTCTGGCACTTGGGATTCCAAGGATCCACTCATGGCGGCGTATCGACAAGAGGTCGACATAGTGGCTGGTCATTTCAAAGGTTATCAGGTTGACCATATAGACCGGCGAAAGAATGAAGCGGCAGACGCTTTAAGTCGCTTAGGCTCTCAACGTAAATCGGTCCCGCCCAATGTCTTTCTAGATGTGCTACATAATCTGTCGGTCAAGATACCTACAGAGGAGGATTTGGCTATTCCTGACCCGGAGGCTCAATTGGTGGCGGCTCTTCACGTTATCCCAGATTGGACATTCCCATACCTGGCGTACATGAACTGGGGCGAGTTACCAGAGGATGAAGACTTGGCCAGGCAGATAATCCGGCGATCCAAATCAATGACCATTATCAATGGGGAGTTACATCATTGCAGTGTAACAGGGGCATTTCAGCGTTGTGTGTCTTCTCAAGAAGGCTGTGAGATTTTGCGAGAGATCCACGAAGGAGATTGTGGTCACCATGCCGGTTCAAAATCCTTGGTAGCTAAGGCTTTTCGTCACGGCTTCTATTGGTTGACGACTCATGCTGATGCTGAGGATTTCGTAAAGAGGTGTGACGGTTGTCAGAAGTTTGCACGCCATGCTCATGTTCCGGCTCAAGAATTAAGGATGATTCCAATCACTTGGCCGTTTGCAACTTGGGGGCTGGATATGGTTGGGCCCTTTAAGAGGTCCAAGGACAAGAAAACCCACCTACTGGTGGCGGTTGATAAGTTCACCAAGTGGGTAGAGGCAGAGGCAGTCAGTAAGTGTGATGCAGCCACGGGAGTTCAATTCATCAAAAAGGTGATCTTTCGTTTTGGTTTTCCACACGGCATCATAACTGATAATGGTACTAATCTGTCCAAGGGGGCTATGGAAGAATTTTTTCAATGTGAGCACATACAGCTTGACGTATCATCAGTGGCTCACCCCCAATCCAATGGTCAAGTAGAAAGAGCCAATCAACAAATTTTGAGAGGCATCAAGCCCCGACTTATGGTTCCTTTAAAGCGGACGCCGGGTTGTTGGGTGGAGGAGTTACCTTCTGTGTTATGGAGTACCAATACCACACCAAATAGATCTACGGGTTACACGCCTTTCTTCATGGTTTACGGAGCAGAGGCGGTTCTCCCTAGTGACATCCGTCATGACTCGTCCCATGTGGCGGCTTATGTTGAAGCTGATAATGAGAAAGCACGTCAGGATTCACTTGACCTATTAGATGAGGAGTGTGATATTGCAGCGGCTCCTTTGGCAATTTACCAGCAAGACCTGCGATGTTATCACAGCGGCCGGGTTAAAACCAGAACTTTTCAAGAAGGTGATCTGGTGCTCTGGCTCATCTAGGATCATACTGATATGCACAAGTTGTCTCCACCTTGGGAAGGACCTTTTGTGGTCAGTAAAAATCTGCACAATGGATCATACTACCTTATCGATGTTCGAGAGCACAAAGACTCACATAAATCAGAGGAGGAGACCCAACGGCTGTGGAATATAGCTCATCTTTGGCCTTACTATACTTGAGCCACATTCTCTTCTTATGTACATATTTATGACAATGTATATATTATGATCAATATAATAAACCGGAGCCTCAGCTAAAGGGGGGTCTCTGTTGTTTTTATTACATCATGTGTGGTTACATGGGGGCTTCTGTTTATAAAGCGGAGTTCTATTTCCCATTGATCCGGCTTATAGGGCCACATACATCAAAGGAAATCACTTGGGAGCTTGGTTGTATTTGAACCATAGCTACACCTCTTGATTGGCATAAGGCCATTAGGGAAATCACTTGGGGCTTGGTTGTATTTGAACCATAGCTACACCTCTTGATCGGCTTAAGGCCAAAAGGAAATCATGTGGGGCCAAAGAGAGTGTTGCAACAGCACAACTCAAACATAGGCACCCACCGAGCATAGCTCAAATGTTGCTTGGGGGCTCTTAGCTTCTCAAAGAACAAAGAACTTACACCCTTGCAATAGGCTATCAAGCCAGGCTTGGAAGCCAGGTGTATTCACCTAAAACCCCAGGTTATCCTGCCTTTTTAAGTAAGCCACTCCGTCCAGGTAATCCTGGTATGACCCGCCGAACGTTTGACAAGTCAATCTCATAGACCCTGAACTTGTCAATGTTAAAACGACGATTGGTTAATGTGAGGTCCATCTTGAAAGGCTTCGAAAAATGGTTTAACTCAGTGGCCTGGCAGCCCATGAAAAGCCTCGATTTAGGGCCTGGCAGCCCATGAAAAGCCTTGCATGTTATTTTTGTGTTTTTATTTGACAAGTTTTTTCTCCATTGGTGAGATTTTTAATATCTTATGATAAACCAGCGTTTATTGACCCGGGTTGGCTTTCAACGATAAGTTGATTAGTACATGATCAATTATAATCTGGCGTTTATTGACTCAGTCTGATTTTGACTACAAGTCACCAGCATTATATATGAATACACCAGTGTTTATTATAACCTGGTACGGTTTTATCATAAATCGGCAAACATGGAAGGAGTTATCAATACTCAAGATTGGGGTTATCGCCCTTAATATGCAAAAGTTGGTCAACCAACGGTGTGATTCAATATCACAGGTATCATCTCTTTCATCTTTGATTATTTTTCGAAGTACATCCTTGGTTATAAACCCCGGCTATGTATTTGGGCATCATGACCCGTCCAGCGGTAAACCGCCAGGACACTTTCCACTCCTTGTATGCAGGAACAGTTTGAATAACACTGCTATGGATTATGAACATAATATATTCTGAAGCAGGATGGATTAACAATATCAGGCAACATAAATATGCAAGATGGCATAACAGACCAAGTATTTTGAACTAGCCTATTACAAGGCGCTTTAATGCCCAAAAAAGAATAATTGTTTTCACCAAGTGTGGCAGTACGTAGAAGGCTAAACCGGCCTCCGAATCATGACTTATCACCAGGCTGACTTGAAGGCTATGGATCGTCTTGCGCTGGTGCATCTTCCTCCTCTCTACCCAGTGGCTGGAAGTCAATGGTTGCCCAATCGATTCTAGTTAAGGCTTCTAACACAGCTTCATCACTTATAAGGTTTGAGGGGTCAACATCAGGGGCATAGGTGTGCTTACGGATAGGCAGAACAAGATCTTCTACATCATGTGTTGGCGCAGGATATCTTTTATGATCAGCATCATAAACCGGCTGATAGTGAGATAGAACTGTTTCCTCAGCTAATTTGCTCGCTAAGGGGCGCATTTCCCTTGTCAACCTTCGAAGATCGTCATTGTTAAACTCTGAACCGTCCTCCTTTACACCAGGGTAGCCGCTACCTATATCCGACGAGTCAAGATATGGTATCCATGCCTTAGCCCAGATTAGGGCAGTCAGCGCACCTGACCTTGCAGCTGATCTTTTTAACTCGTCCAACCGGGCAGGCAACATTGATAGTTTCTCAATGGTTTCCTTTATCAAAGTTGGAGGCGGTTTGTTATGAGCAGCAGTGCAGATGGCCCATTGGGCTCCGGAATATAACTGCTCTATAAGAGTATAGGCAGCCTTCAGCTTCATCCGCATGTCAGATCCCAGATGGGTAATGCGAGTCCCTGTATCATTGCGAGCATCAGTAAACCGGTCGCTGATGAGATAATGTATGTTGAAAACATTAAGTGAGGATACTTACCAAACACAACAGCGGTCATGGCATTTATCTGCCGCTTTAAACAGGTGAGCTTTTTGGCCACTGGTTTAAGGGTTGCTTCTGCGTCTTCAGCTCTCTTTTGCAATGCGGCTTTATCTACACCCCAATCTGCCCATTCCTTCTTAAAAGTTTCCTTCAGCCTCTCCATGGATGCTAAGGTGCTGGTCAGTTCCTCTTTGGCTTTGGAGGTTTCTGCTTGCTGGGATTTGATATTTTCTTGAAGATCAGCGGTTTGGGCTTCCTTTTTTCTCAGCTCAGCCTACAAGAGAAGGACATATCATGAGTTGGCAGTACATATTTGAAGTACCAACCACATAACAAGTTATACACTTGGCACTTAGGGGCTAATGCCTATTTGCTTGATTATCAGAAGTTTTTTACAAGTCCCAAGCACAATACAAGTATTATTCTTGACACTTGGGGGCTAATGTACGTTTGCTCAAAGTAACATTGGTTAAAGTCCTGGTTCAGCTTGGAAAGATAAACCGGCCCTTGGGGATTACACAGGCGAAAGTTAAAAGATTACAATTCTAAAGTACCGTTTCATTTTAAAGAGATCAACCGGCCCTTGGAGGCTAAGCATGCAAAGTTGAGATATTGCAAAGTCCCGGTTTAGATTGGCATCATAAATCGGCCCTTGGGGGCTACTGGAGTTGGTACTTGAAATTGGACACAAGAGAGAAAAGGTTATGTAGTTACCTCATAACGCTCCTTCATCAGATTCACTAAACCGGCTTTGTAGTCACGGTTTGTGTACATATGATTTAAAAACCCAGAATGAAGTTTTTGGGCGTTGAGGTGGGCGTAGCTTGACAAGTATGTGCTCCACTTGCCTTTACACATAGCAGAAAGCTCTTCCTTGGCACTATGCTTTGATAACGCAACAGGATTGCCAGGGGTGGTGTGGCCAACACAAGTAATCATAATGTCATCTTCCTTGTCACCAGCAGCCTTGACTAGAGTTGACGATTTATCAGTTTCCTTAGCCAGACTGGATGGTTTATCATCAGTGCGGGCCGGGCTTATCGGTTTATCAGCATGACCTGTTGCATCAACTTCTACTTGTTCAACAACAAAGTCATGATCTTGAGGTGGTGAATCATCAAACATGGCATCAGCATTTGTTCCTTCCGGTTCTGGAGTTCTTTTCGGTTCAATAACCACATTGTCATTAGACGGTTTATCTACCCGAGCTTTCTTGCTGGGCATGGCCTTGGCTCTAAAAGGAAAAGATATAAAGGTTAGTATAGCACGCAAATACAAAGCATCAAAAGGAATAAGTCTAAACTGTTTACCCAGGAACAGTCTTAAGAGGAGGGAGTTGTGTGGTCGTTGACTCGTCAGATGATGAATGAGGTGTTCCCTGATAATTTGAATCGGATGGATTAAGAGGTTTTCGGAAATAACCCACCTTGGGGTAAGAAGTATCGGAAGTGTGTGAGACCTCAGATCGATGTTTCTGAACCGGAGTGTTCGGTAAACCGGCTGAAGTGACTACTTGGCCACTGTGCCAGGTTGTGCGGCGAACTTCGTGTTACTGCTTCTTCAAAAGAAAGTGTGGGTCCAAGTGAGCTAGGGGTGAGAAAATCTTACTTTCCGGATTGCTTGATGGATTTTTTGTGTTGGCAGAGGGTCTGAACCGGAGGAAAGGATAATTTCCTCTATGTCATCGGCTTGGCTGCCTTCAGCGTCATCCTGATAATAATCATTGTCAATGAGGTGTATGCAAAACGAACCAAGAGATTCAAGTTCTACCTTTGAGGCCGGATTATCAAGATCATCATCGAGGTTCAACCCGGTGGACTCAGTTGCCTTCTTCTTGGCAGGTTTCTTGACAACCTTCGTCTTAGGTCGAGGGGCCTTGGCCGGTTTATCTTGAGGTTTCTTCTTCCAAAATGGGTCGTCACCCTGTTAAAAGATTGACAGAGGATATAAAAGATTACACAGTTAAGAATATCAAGTATAAGCAGGAGTGAGGCAATTCTTATAGCTGGCGGTTTATTCAAGGTATAGAAGGGACTTAACCCGGTCTTGCTGCAGACAGCCTCCGATTCATTCAGCATTTTCTTAACAGACTCAGTAACTTCAGCCTCTGTTAGTTGAATATCAATATGCCGTTGAGGATCTTTTGAGTCCCCTGTGTACTCACACATTAAACCGGGGCGACGGATTAATGGTAAAATACTCCAAGAATCCAGCAACAAACAAAATCAACTCATGTCAAACCGTTAGCCATGAAAGCTCTGAGCTTGGCAAGTTGTGGCATATGTGGCCCGGTCCTTGGCGGTCAGCTGTTGCGGAAATGGATTTGTGTTGGTAAGCCGGTGAGCACAATAACCCGGCAGAGGGTTCTCATCTTCAGGGGAAGTATCCTTATAGTATAACCAAGTCTCGTTCCAATCCTTAGGATGACTATGAAGTTTGGCATGAGGGAAGCTGATGTCCTTCCTTTTCTAAATGGAGACGCCGCCAAGTTCAATGTTGGGCCCGTCTACAAATTCAGTATGATGGTTCAAATAGAAAAAATCCCAGAACAATTCAACGGTTGGCTCTTCTTGCAGATAGGCCTCACAAAACAGTTGAAAGTCGCAAACATTGGACACAGAGTTGGGTCCAATATCTTGAGGGTGGATCTAGAAGCTGGCAAGCACATCACGAAAAAACTTGGATCCGGGCAGTTTAAAACCACGGCTCATGTGATCAACAAATACCACTACCTCACTGTCCTTAGGGGTAGGAGGATTTTCTGGACCGGGAATGCGCCAGTGGATTTTGCTTCATTTTGGTAAAGCGCCAGTTCTGACGCATCCATCTAACTTCTCTTCAGTAACCCGGGAAGGGACCCAGTTACAAGCATAAAATTGTTTGGCTATTTCGAATGAAGAGCTGGAAAAAGATTGATGCCGGTTTAAGACTCATGGTTGGCAAGCATAAAGCATAGCAGGTTAAGAAAAGGTATTAAAGCATGCAAAATCGTTCAAACCAGAGGTTGGTGCTATTATAAATGGTAAAATGATTGACGGTTTACAAGGGTACTAACGATATATGACATATTATTTTCTAACGGATAAACCGCCTATGCAGACAATGAAAGTACAGATCTAAAGCAAAGATGACTAAGTGAGGAAAAACAAGTTTCACAGATCAATATGATAATTTTAGATCTGCAGCGTATCAATAAATCGAAACATATTCAGACTCAATGTACAAGTGTTTAAGCAGTTCATCAGGTCTAGATGAGTTTTTCTATATGGAAGAAGATATTCTAAGGGTGAAAAGGGGGATTACAACTACGACCACGCAAGGTGTCGGAATCTGAGTTCGCTGGTTACACTATGGAGATGAACAGAGAAGAACAGCCGCGAGTTTTGATGAACACCGAAAACCTAATGGGGGATCTAGAGTAAGGGAAAGGGAAAACTCACGGTCGTTGACGGAGCAGTGAAAGCACGCCGCGTTTCTCTGGTATGTTCTGGTTGATGCAGCGGCCGGAGATGAGGTCGAGGGCGGAGCTTGACGACGGTGGCCGCGCGCAAGGAACAGGTCGGCGCAAGGAAGAACAGGATGCGAGGAGGCACGGAGGGGGGAAATGTATAGGACCCCCGGTCTTATTTATAAGGCGAAGGGATAAGTGACATGCGCGAAAATCGAGGAGCCCAAAAAATTGGATCTATGACAGAGCGGTCGCCTCGATTGTCAGAGGATCATTAATGAAGGTGAGACATACAATTTTTAATAACAGATGACGTCATGGCGGTTTATTACAATCTTGGAGGATGATGTCATGGCGATTTACAAAATTTATGCGAAGGTGCTAAAGGAGGAATTTTCTAAGTGTTGAAGATTGACATGAACAAGTTCAAATCAGTCTGGGGCCTAATGTTGGGGATATTACTACTAGATATAAACCGGCCATGAGGGATCGGGTTATGCTCACAATGAGTTGGTCATATTTGAAGCCCATGAAGACAAGAAGTATGGCGCTTTATAGAGGAGATCTAACATGAAGGCCCAGGGCCCAAAGGCGGATTAGAGCCCGTAGACATAAACCTCCATATGATATGTAACTTAGGTTGTAAGGCAAGGAAAGGTAAACCGAGCCGGGCACGTTTATGAACCGGCCTCGGGATTCTGTAAACCGTCGGGCGTCAACCTATGTATATAAAGGGATGACCCGGCGGCGGTTTAGGGACAACAAACAATAACTCGAGAGCCAGGCAAAGCGGATTCGCTCCCTGGTCATCGAAATCCTAGCAATTCCATCACAACTGGAGTAGGCTTTTACGTTCACCGTAAGGGGCCGAACCAGTATAATTCCTCGCGTCCCTTGTCCGCTTTAACCCCTTCAAGCTAACCCGTCGCGATGGCTCCACGACTAAGTCCTTTCATGAGGACATCTGTCATGACAAAACCACGACAGGAACCTTTGTATCATGAAGGCCATCCTAAGAGAATTGAGCAGGATTCTCAGAGAAATAATGTAGATGCACCTAGTCCTTCTAAGAAGAAGAAAAGAAAAATGATAGGACTTTGCATGCTTCTAGTGAACCTGTTGTAGACACACCTGAGAATCCCAATGATATTTCTATTTCTGATGCTGAAACCCAATCTGGTAATGAACATGAACCTAGTGATAATGTTAATGATGATGTTCATGTTGATGCTCAACCTAGCAATGATAATGATGTAGAAACTGAACCTGTTGTTGATCTTGATAACCCACAATCAAGGAATCAACGTCATGATAAGACAGACTTTGTTGCTAGGAAGCACGATAAGGAAAGAGAACCATGGGTTCAGAAAGCCATGCCTTTTCCTCCTAAACCATCTAAGAAAAAGGATGATGAGGATTTTGAGCGCTTTGCTGAAATGATTAGTCCTATCTTCTTGCATATGCGTTTGACTGATATGCTTAAAATGAATCCTTATGCTAAGTACATGAAAGATATTGTTACTAATAAAAGAAAGATACCGGAAGATGAAATTTCCACCATGCTTGCTAATTATACTTTTAAGGGTGGAATACCTAAGAAACTAGGAGATCCCGGAGTACCAACTATACCATGCTCCATTAAAAGAAACTATGTTAAAACGGTTTTATGTGATCTTGGAGTCGGTGTTAGTGTTATGCCTCTCTCTTTATATCGTAGACTCGATTTCAATAAGTTGACACCTACTGAAATATCTTTGCAAATGGCTGATAAATCAACTGCTATACCTATCGGTATTTGTGAGGATGTGCCTATTGTGGTTGCAAATGTTACAATTTTAACGGACTTTGTTATTCTTGATATTCCCGAGGACGATAGTATGTCTATTATTCTTGGAAGACCTTTTTGAATACTGCAGGGGATGTTATTGATTGCACCAAAGGCAATGTCACTTTTCATGTTAATGGTAAGTAATGAGCATACGGTACACTTTCCGAGGGAACAACCTCAAGTCCACGGTATCAATTCTATTGGAAAAATTCCATCAATTATTTTTGGACGTTTTGAATTTCCTCTTCCTATTGTCAAGAAGAAATATGATATTCTTATTGTTGGGGACATGCATATCCCCGTTGAGGTAACCTAGTGTTATTCGAAATTTCTTCGGTTTCATGTTACTCAAAATGTGTTTGTTAACAAGACCTGATCAACCTTGTTAGTGGATTCCTTTTGATGAGCATGAGATGGATGAATTTAGAAAACACAACTCTCTGTACCCTCTTTTTACTTTCTGTTATTTATATTAAATAAAGCAAAAATAGTATTTCCTATCTGTTTTCTGAATTATCAATGCAATAAAAAATACCCCGAACATAAAAGTTCTCCAAATGCCCTAAAAATTAAATATTATTTTTTCTAGAATATTTGAGAATATGTGGCACTGAGAACACAACAAGGGGAGCAAGCACCTGGCCACGAGGGTCCAGGGCGCGCCCCCCTGCCTCGTGGGCCCATGGTGGTTCCCCTCCACTTATTCCAGCTACCACACACTCCTTCTTCCTCCCAAAAACATCACTAGCCAGCTCAAACCCGAGTCCAAGCTCATCTTGCTGCCATTTTCGATCTCCTTGCTCAAAGCTCCATTCACAAACAGCTTTGGGGGATTGTTCTTTGGTTTGTGACTCCTCCAATGGTCTAATTAGTTTTTGTTCTAGTGCTTTATTCATTGCATATATTTTTTTCTTCTTAGGTGACCCCGTTCTTGAGCTTGCATGTCAAATTTATATGGTCAAAAGTAGTTTTAATGCATGATATAGTCTCTAGGCACTTGTGCGAGTAGTTACTATCAATATTGTTGAGTTTGGTTCACTTTTATATTGAAGTTACTAAAAATTTCAGAAATTTTCAGAAAAAGATGAAGAGATTTTTGAGGGGCTCATCGAGCCGAAGCTCGAAGGATAAACAAAGTGAAGAGAACAAGAAGCCCAAGTATAATCTCCCTCGCACCGCGGAGGTCCGACCGTGTGAATGGCCTTGTGATGATTTCTTGAGAGCAACCCGGATTTATGATGATTTCTATGAATTGGCTGAGAATGCAGGCCTCACCGCCTTCCTCCACGACCAACGCGAACAGTATCTCTTACTCACCAATATATTTGTGCAAAACTTTCATTTCCATGGTAGGAGCTCACCACCTACGGTGGAATTTTCTTTATATGATGAGCATAAGGAGATGTCACTTCGTGATTTTTGTCAGGTTTGTTTGATCCCTTTTGAGGGCAGCATAGAGGAACCACATCATGATGATGTGGAAGGGTTTATTGATAAAATTGCTGTAGGGGAAACGAGGAAAGTTTCCGATGCAAGAATTACTAGCATACATGTTCCTGTTTTACGTTACTTTGCAATATTTGCTAGTAGATGCTTTGGTCGCGGAAACTGTGGCAACCTTAGTGCCCCTGATATTGTTATCTTGTGCCATGCCTTGTTCCGTGATGACACATTTAGTATGGGCTCTATTGTTGCAAAGCGGTTAAATCTTAACCGTACTAAGGGCCCCGTCCTTCAAGGCATATTCGCCTCGCGCCTCGCTGCACACTTTAACATACCTATTAGGCATTATGAGAAGGAAGAGAAGTTGTTACCTCCTGTTTTTTAGACTATAAGAGTATGTTAGCACATGATTTTATCGTTAAGAATAAGGAAAAGATGCTTAAGTATAAGCTAATATTTGATAAAAATCACCCTGAGACTATTACTTTGCCTGCTCCTTCCTTGTTTGACTTATCTATAGGCAAGTACCCTGTTCCGCCTAAGGCCATTCACGCCTACATTACATTCGTGTTCACACACTCATGCTAGTTGTCGGTGCTCATACTTTTTCATTGTATCATCCATGCTAGTTTATTTTCCCTTTTATGCTTTCTTCTTGTGTGTTTAATAAACCTTAATAAAAACAAAAAAATAGTTGTAGCTTTTAGTTAGTTTACTTTTCATGTTGTAGTAGTAATAATTAAAAAGAAAACCCAAAAAGTTTTCTCGTTCTTCTTTTTCTTGTTGGAAGCTTTCACGTGTAAATAGTTTTATTTCTTTCTTGTTCTTTGGGGGTCGAGAGGAGAAGACCATAATGAAAATGTTGAGTGGCTCTTATATGCATTATTATTGATCTAACAAAGAGCCCATTACCTTCTCTTCTCTCTTGAATTGAATGCTTGCAGATTCCACCTTAGTCCAATGCACGTGCACTATTATTATTATCCACACTATTCGGTCGTGCAAGTGAAAGGCAATAATGATGATTATATGATGAACTTATTGAGATGAGAAAAGTTGGTATGAACTCGACCTCTCTTGTTTTTGTAAAGATGATTAGTTCATCATTCCTGATTCATCCTATTATGAATAAACATGTTTGCAATGACAATTAGAGATTATAGTTGCTTATGCCATGCTTAATTAGCTAGGAGCTTATAATGGTTTACCTTGCGTGCCAACATGCTATTAAAATGGTTGTGATGTGGTATGATAGGGTGGTATCGTCTTTTGAACGATTCAAGTGGCTTGACTTGGCACATGTTCATGCATGTAGTTGAAACAAAATCAACATAGCCTCTACGATATTTATGTTCATGGTGCATTATATCCTACTCATGCTTGCATTCGGTGTTGATTAATTTTAATGCATGTTCATGACTGTTATCGCTCTCTAGCTGGTCGCTTCCTAGTCTTTTTTTAGCCTTCACTTGTACTAAGCAGGAATACTGCTTGTGCATCCAATTCCATAAACCCTGAAGTTATTCCATATGAGTCCACCATGCCTACCTATATACGGTATCTACCTATCGTTCCAAGTAAGTTTGAATGTGCCAAACTCTAAACCTTCAAATAAACATTATGTTTTGTATGCTCAAACATCTCATGTATCAATTAGGGTTGTCTGTATCTTCCATGCTAGGCGGGTTATTCTCAAGAGGAGTGGAATCCGCTCCTCACTCACGAGAAAATGGCTGGTCACCGGGATGCCCAGTCCCATTGCTTTATGCAAATCAAATCAAAATAACTGCAAACAAAAGTCCCCCGGGACTCTTGTTAGTTGGAGGCACTCATTATTTCGAGCAATCCATGGATTGATGCTTGTTGGTGGAGGGGGAGTATAAACTTTACCATTCTGTTTGGGAACCGCCTATAATGTGTGTAGCATGGAAGATATCGAGATCTCTCGGTTGTTATGTTGACAATGAAAGTATACCGCTGTCAGGACCCCGATTCCAAGTCACATCGATCTAGCCGGTAACACTTCATATCACATTGCGGCCTCACGCACGGTATCCCCACGGGTGTCGCCTTACCATGGCCCGGGACCGTTTGCGCCTTTTTGGCTCACGTATATGATAGTGTTGCTAGCATCGATATGACAGAGAACCCGGGACGACATGGCTAGTCGTGAACCCAAAGCGGCACAGACCTATGGAGACAGGCATACATGAATCACATCGAGCATGTCGGTCATCAGCGAGTGAATCCGGGCTGTAGCACTGGGCTAACAGGACTCCAGGAACCCGGGCTGTAGCAGGCTAGGCAGGACTCCGGATGTCACCACGTGACATTTCCCCGAAGGGACAGACATAGGAACGAAGTGAAACACATGCGGGCCAGTCAAGTGTCCTGAGCAGTAGTGCTGGGCTAGCAGGACTCCGGTGAACCGGGATGTAGCGGACTACTATGGCTCAAGGAAGCACTACACTACATTTCCCCATAAGAGAGGCTGCCAAGGATAAACAACTAGATTGTCGGATCCCACACATACCAAGCATTCCAATCATACACACAATATGCTCGATATGTGTAAACACAGCATGGCATCACAACAAGACTCTATGACTCAAGTATTTATTCATTAGGCTCCGAGGAGCGAGATATTACAAACATGGGTCTCATGACCCAACATTTAGAGCATACAAGTCAAAGCACCTGTGGAAGCTTAACCTGTCTGAGTACAGACAACTAAAAATGAAGAAGGCTGAGGAGCCTGACTATCTACAAGACCCTCCCAAGGGTACAAGATCGTTGCTGAGGTAACAAGCTAAACGTCGAAGTCCACGCGGAACTACTAGTGAGACTGAAGTCTCTCTGCAAAACATAAATTAAGCAAACGTGAGTACAAATGTACCTAGCAAGACTTACATCAGAACTAACTACATATGCATCGGTATCAACAAAGGGGTAGTGGAGTTTAACTACAGCAAGCCAGCTGTGACTCAGTGGCTAACCTGAACTATGACTACAAGCAACTCTTTTGAGGTGGCGCACACGAGTCCACATATTCACCATTCAATACACCACTATGGATCTGCTCCTGTCTCCCTACGAGAACGCCATCCATAGCACTCACGCTTATCTTGCACATTTTAGAGTATCCACTTTCATTTGTCTATGAACTATGCAAGGGGTCCAAGTTTCCATATCCGAGGAATCCGGCTATTCAAATAGATAATGATAACCCTGCAGGGGTGTACTTCTTCACACACGCTCCCACCACTTACCGTCGTTTACACGACATGTACTAGGCAACCTTCAAGCGGAAGCCCAATGAGGGTGTCGGCCACGGCCTACCTAAACACTCAAGTCTCTAGTCCAGGTTTATCGCCTATCCAGGTTCCATCCGTAGGGAGTCCGGCCGAGGTTTCCATATACGGCCCCGAACGATGTGAACAGGGTTCCCGGGACACCAAACGGGCGCCCGGTACACCGTGCCACGGTGTATCTACCGCATCATAGCCCACCCCTAGGGTCAGCACTACTCACGGCCGCCAACACATAACCTACAAACACCAGAAACTAGTTGCAACTCCTGGACAGACTACTAGGGTGATTAAGAAGCCGAGAGGGTCAATTAAGGATCCCAATGAGTGGTAGTTGCTGTTCATGGATCACAGACATAGAACTCAGTTCCTGAGGACGATTTCAATGAGACAACCCACCATGTACTTCTACATGGCCTCTCACCGCTACCTTTACCAAATCGTGTTCACACACAGTAGGACATGTTCACACACCATTCCAATTCATTCCCAATGAATCAGACCCGACACATCTCTATGCAATAGCAGGCATGACAAACAATCATGAATGAGTAGGCACATCAGGGCTCAAACAACTCCTACTCATGCTAGTGGGTTTCATCTATTTACTGTGGCAATGACAGGTCATGCAGAGGAAAGGGGTTCAGCTACCGCAGCATGTAACAGTTGAATCATTGTTGTCCTAATGCAGCAAAAGAGAGCAGGAGCGAGAGAGTGGGATTGTATCAGAATGAACAAGGGGGTTTTGCTTGCCTTGCACTTCTAAAGATAATATAGCTCTTCATCGGTGTCATCGAACTCATTGTCGGAACATGTCTATCGAGAGGGGACAACCACCGGCAAACACAGAAAGAACACAAACAATGCAAATGCGACAATATGATGCATGATCATGACATGGAAATATGCTATGATTTGTACTAATGCATCTAGCAACAATTTAAATGAAGTCCATATGAACCAAGGGTTCATATGCAAACTCCATAAGGGGTATTTAAAATGCCATTATCATGTTTTCACTTATACAGGGGGTATAAGTTAGTTGAACATGCATGAAAGTAGCATAAATGGATAGATTAGATTTTTCTGATAATTTTCATATATAATTTATTTCATTCTGAGTTATAGATTATTTTCTATGATTTTTTGAAGTTTGCAACATTTTCTGGAATTTCCTATATAAAAATAAATCCAGAAAATACTTATTGCGTCAGCATAGCGTCACTATGATGTCATCAGGTCAACTGCGGCTGACCAGGTCAAACCTAACCAGTGGGGTCCACTAGTCAGTCACACTGTGCTGTCTGGGTCACCAACAGGTGGGGTTAGGTCAACAGCCACGTCAGCAAGTCAGCATTGATGTGTGGGGTCGGTCAACGTGTGACGTGGCCGGGTCAAACTGACCTGTGGGGCCCATGTGGTTAGTTTAATCTAAACAAAAACTAAACCAGAGATAATTAGGCCGCGGGTCCCACATGTCTGTGAGTCTGTGGGTCATTAGCTTAGTGCTAATTAGTTGTTAGGCCGGTGTTTAGCCGCCGGCGACGAGCAAACGTGGCGGCGAGGCTCGGGTTTCACCCACGGTCAACCAAACCCACGGCGGAGGGCATCTACGCGTTGCTCGTGCTCGTCCGCATCGAGCAGTGCAAGCGGCAGTGGCTAGGGCGGCCCGTAGCGACGGCAACGGCGACAAGTGCGGTGGCCGGAGCTCAGTGGTGCACGAGCGTAGGGCTACGGCTCGCCCTCGAGGGAACCAGGTAGCTAGGCCGCATCTAGGGGGCCTAGGAGCATGGCGGATGGCACAGCTGGGCCTGGTAAGCTCAGAGGTGAGCGGGAGGTCGGCCATGGCGGACGGCGGCCTCGGGAGCTCATGGGGCGGCGGCTAGAGGAAGCTAGCGAGAGGGGGAGGTGAGGGGAAAAGCTCAGGGGCTCACGGCGAGTGCAGGGGAGCAAACGGCGAGCTCGGGGAGGCACGGACGACGACGGGGCATCTCCGGCAATCTGGGGAGGCAGAAAGTTGAAGACGACGGCGTCGACGGCATTTGGCAGCGTCCGGCGTTGCTTGACTCAGCGGAGAGGGTGTTGGCGACGAGGCGATGGCCGTGGACACGTCAGCGAGGCAAGGGGGAGGCGGTGGCTGCGGCAGCAGCGAGCGGTGGCGACGGCTGCACTCGGTGGAGAGAGCAGAGGAGGGGGAGACCGTTCGGGGAAGAGAGAGAGGTCCAGGGCGGTGAGTGGAAGCAAGAGGGAGCGCTGGGCGTCTCCGTGGCACGTCTGGTGGGCCGAGGTCGTGCGGCTGAAGCAGGAGGTGGCAAGGCATCGTCGGCGCACTCGCCACGCACCTGCCTGTCCTCCTGGCAGGAGGAAGAAGACCACCCAGCCCCTGGTGGGCTGGGCCTCTTCTGCCAGGTAAGGCCCAGGTACTCCCTCCTTCTCTATTTGCTATTTACTGTTTTTTATTTTATTTCCTCTCTGTTTTGATTTAGTTTTAGCCACTAAATCATTTTCATAAATTCTGTAGGTTATTATATGGCTTGCTAAAATATATACAAAGCCACTCACAAACTTCCATAATTATTGAAGTTATATTTAATATATATTAAATATAAATCCAAAGCAAATAATTATTGGATTAATTCAAATGGCCAAAATAAATGTTTTTGAGCTCATAAAAATATTGGTTTGAATTTTAGCTCTTGCCAATAATTCTATGGAATAACAGGAACATTTTATTAGACTCATTTGAGAAGATTTTTAAAGTTGGTTATTTTTTAACTGATATCTGAGGGTTACAAACCTCAATTCAACTTTCAGAAATTAGACATGATGCATGGATGCTCTCTTATGCAACTATTGCAAACAATTCTAGGGCTGTGACAACCGCTCAAAATATTATTCATATCTATGTCAAAACCGAGCTCTGGCACCTCTACAAATCCATGCTTCCTTCTGCGAAGTTCCTATCCATTTACTTTTATGTTGAATCATCATCCTCTTATTAAAAAGCACCAGTTGGAGAGCACCATTGTCATTTGCATCCATTACTGTTAGTTTACATTGAGTATGACTTGACTGGATCTCTTTTACCATGAATTGCAATGTCTAGTCAGTCCTTGGTCTTTAAAGGTGCTCTGCATTTATGTTTTGCGGTCTCAGAAAGGGCTAGCGAGATACCATCTTGCCATATCAGATTATGATTGTTTTGAGAAAGTGTTGTCATCCGAGATTTATTATTATTGCTCGCTAGTTGATTATGCCATTGATATGAGTAAACATGAGACCTAAATGTTATTGTGAATATGGTTAGTTCATAATCTTTGTTGAAAATTTGAATGTTGGCTTTACATATTTACAACAACAAGAGCAAAGTTAAAAATTTGAATGCTGACTTTACATATTTACAACAACAAGAGCAAACAGAGTTTGTAAAAGTTCTTGTTTATCACTTTCAGGTTATCAACTGAATTGCTTGAGGACAAGCAAAGGTTTAAGATTGAGGGAGTTAATACGTCTCCGTCGTATCTACTTTTCCAAACACTTTTGCCCTTGTTTTGGACTCTAACTTGCATGATTTGAATGGAACTAACCCAGACTGACGCTGTTTTCAGCAGAATTGCCACGATGTTATTTTTTTGCAGAAATAAAAGTTCTCGGAATGACCTGAAAATCAACGGAGAATTATTTTGGAATATATATACAAAATACTGGAAGAAGAATCCACGTCAGGGGGCCTCCACCTGTCCACGAGGGTGGGGGCGCGCCCTAGCCCCTGGATGCGCCCCCTGCCTCGTGGGCCCCCGATGCTCCACCGACCTCAACCTTGACTCCATATATTCACTTTTGGGGAGAGAAAAATCAGAGAGAAATATTCATCGCGTTATACGATACGGAGCCGCCGCCAAGCCCTAAACTCTCTCAGGAGGGCTGATATGGAGTCCGTTCAGGGCTCCGGAGAGGGGAATCCGTCGCCATCGTTATCAGCAACCATCCTCCATCACCAATTTCATGATGCTCACCGCCGTGCGTGAGTAATTACATCATAGGCTTGCTGGACGGTGATGGGTTGGATGAGATTTATCATGCAATCGAGTTAGTTTTGTTATGGTTTAATCCCTAGTATCCACTATGTTCTGAGATTGATGTTGCAATGACTTTGCTATGCTTAATGCTTGTCACTAGGGCCCGAGTGCCATGATTTTAGATCTGGACCTATTATGTTTTCATGAATATATGTGAGTTCTTGATCCTATCTTGCAAGTCTATAGTCACCTACTATGTGTTATGATCCGGCAACCCCGAAGTGACAATAATCAAGACCACTCCCGGTGATGACCGTAGTTCGAGGAGTTCATGTATTCACTATGTGTTAATGCTTTTGTCCGGTACTCTATTAAAAGGAGGCCTTAATATCCCTTAGTTTCCGCTAGGACCCCACTGCCACGGGAGGATAGGAAAAAAGATGTCATGCAAGTTCTTTTCCATAAGCATGTATGACTATATTCGGAATACATGCCTACATTACATTGATGAATTGGAGCTAGTTCTGTGTCACCCTATGTTATGACTGTTACATGATGAACCACATTCGGCATAATTCTCCATCACCGATCCAATGCTTGCGAGCTTTCCATATATTGTTCTTCGCTTATTTACTTTTCTATTGCTATTGTTACAATCACTACAAAACACCAAAAATACTACTTTTTCTACCGTTACTTTTGATATCGTTACCACTACTATCATATTAATTTGATACTAAATACTTTGCTGCATATATTAAGTTATCCAGGTGTGATTGAATTGACAACTTAGCTGCTAATACTCGAGAATTTTCTTTGGCTCCCCTTGTGTCGAATCAATAAATTTGGGTTGAATACTCTACCCTCGAAAACTGTCGCGATCCCCTATACTTGTGGGTTATCATATGTGTACCTACAGGCAACCAGTAAATGGTAGAAGTTAAACTGCAATTGCACAAATGATGTGAAATACTGTAAGACATGGGATGCAGCTAACCTCGACGACAAACAACAGCATCGGCCGTTATGACCCTGCGTAAGTACATGGACAAGCATGTTAAGTACAACAGGGTTAGCATCCACCAAAAATAGCAAATGGGCAGCATCTCTAGTATATCTTCATTGCGGAGAGTAGCATGGTAGCAAATGGACAGATTAAAAAATGGATACAACTGTTAATTGCAACAGGCTTAACAACATCCTAAGTCATGTTTTGTAAGTTTGTAGCCATTGAAATACAACTGTTTAAAAATGGATTCAACTGTTAATTGCAACCTGCTTAATAGACATTGAAACTGGTACTGGTAAAAATGCAATTGGCATAGTTAAACATCACAAGGCAGGTGCTGCCAGAGCATAGAATGGACCAGATGTCTATAAAAAGGTAGGGAAAGTAGCAAAAACGTGTTAGGCATGTTTACTAGAACATGCTTAATACATCGATCATACAAAACATAGCCATTAATTGCAACTGGTATTGGTAAGAATGAACTAGAGAGTACATACTTGGTAAGTCCTGAGAGGTAGTGATACGTCTCCAACGTATCTATAATTTTTTATTGTTCCATGCTATTATATTATCCATCTATATGCATTTATATACTATTTTATATGATTTTGGGGACTAACCTATTAACCTAGAGCCCAGTGTCAGTTTCTGTTCTTTCCTTGTTTTTGAGTATCGCAGAAAAGGAATATCAAACGGAGTCCAATTGACCTGAAAATTTAGGGAGATCATTTTTGGACCAGAAGAAGCCCACGGAGCATCGGAGATGGACCAGAAGAATCCCGAGGCCACCACAAGGGTGGGGGCGTGCCCCTGCCTTATGGCCGCCTCGTGGACCCCCCCCCCTAACTTGTTCCTGACGCCAATGCCTCTTATATGTCCCAAACTTCCAGAAAATAACCTAGACCGGGAGTTCCGTCGCCGCAAGCCTCTATAGCCGCCAAAAACCAATCGGGACCCCGTTCCAGCACCCTGTCGGAGGGGGGATCCCTCACCGGTGGCCATCTTCATCATCCCGACGCTCTCCATGACAAGGAGGGAGTAGTTCACCCTCGGGGCTGAGGGTATGTGTCGGTGTCAAAACCGGCGGATCTCGGGTAGTGGGTCCCGAACTGTGCGTCTAGGTCGGATGGTAATAGGAGGCCGGGAACACGATGTTTTACCCAGGTTTGGGCCCTCTTGATGGAGGTAAAACGCTATGTCCTGCTTGATTAATATTGATGATATGGGTAGTACAAGAGTAGATCTACCACGAGATCAAGGAGGCTAAACCCTAGAAGCTAGCCTATGGTATGATTGTTGTATATGGAGTTGATTGCCTACGGACTACAACCCTCCGGTTTATATAGACACCGGATAGGGTTAGGGTTACACAGAGTCGGTTACAATGGTAGGAGATCTTGAATATCCGCATCGCCAAGCTTGCCTTCCACGCCAAGGAAAGTCCCATCCGGACACGGGACGAAGTCTTCAATCTTGTATCTTCATAGTCCAGGAGTCCGGCTGAAGGTATAGTCCGGCTACCCGAACACCCCCTAATCCAGGACTCCCTCAGTAGCCCCTGAACCAGGCTTCAATGACGACGAGTCCGGCGCGCAAATTGTCTTCGGCATTGCAAGGCGGGTTCCTCCTCCAATTCCTTCATAGAAGATTGTAAACACCAAGAGTAGTGTCAGGCTCTGCAAAATAAGCTTCCACATATTGCCATAGAGAGAATAATATTAACACAAATCAAATCTGCTGACGTATTCCGCAGTGCGTCATCACACTACAGCCAAGTCCTTTACTCGAATCGTTTTTACTTTTCCACCTCAGCATGTTTTGCGAGGCGGTTTCCTTGGCACGTCTTGTCAAAGCAGAGATCGTGCACCCCCTTTATGGGATTCTCATCAATACGGATGTGGGTAATCCAATCGCGCCACTTATCATGGCGCTTGGGAGGTAAGCGAGTTTTACTAGGCAGGTGGGGACGCACAACCGCATCCGCCCATATAAGGGGATAAGGATCCACCTTTTTACCTACGCCTTCTTCCTCCTTTGCCTATCCATCTCCTGCGCACTCGAGCTCCAGCGCCCAAGCCCGCACTTCCCACCTCAACCTTCTCCAGCAATGTCCGGAGCGGGAGGCAAGTGGATGGTCTCCTCCGTCATGGAGGGCCATGTCAAAAAGCTAAGGAAGGCCGAATACTTGTCCAAAGACATCGCGCACCGACTTCCTGAGGAGGGGCAGCTTCTCCCCACCCCAAGGCCCCATGAGAGGGTAGTATTGCTTCCCCACTTCCTCCGCGGACTGGGTTTTCCACTCCACCCATTTGTCCGGGGGCTCATGTTTTACTATGGCCTGGATTTCCACGATCTGGCCCCGAACTTCGTCCTCAACATCTCGGCATTTATCGTCGTGTGTGAGGCTTTCCTCCGCATCCGCCCCCATTTCGGCCTCTGGCTCAAGACCTTCAACGTCAAGCCCAAGGTGGTGCGCGGCAGCCAGGCGGAGTGCGGAGGCGCCATGGCGGGCAAGATGGCCAACGTCCTATGGCTCGAGGGCTCCTTCGTGGAGACCCTGAAGGGGTGGCAATCGTGGTGGTTTTACATCACCGAGCCGCGTGATCCGAAATGGATCGCAGCCCCCGAATTCCGATCCGGACCCCCCACGTGGCTTATGTCCTGGAAAGAGATGGCCCTGTCGTGGGGCGATGAAAAGAGGTGACCGGACTGCAGACATGCATCCAGTCCCTGGTGAGCAAGCCGATCAAGCTCGTCAATGTAGTCCAGGTTATGCTCGTCCGCCGGATCCTCCCGTGTCAACAACGGGACTTTAATCTGTGGGGGTTCGACCCGGCGCAGCACCAAACCCTTAACAGGCTCTTCGACACGACGTATGAAGACGTCTGGAAGGTGCTAACCAAAGGCGCCGAGGCTCCCACATCCGCTTCCGAGGACCGCAGATACAGCTCGTGGCGTCACGCTAGCGAGGTAAGCTATTTTCACCTTTTACAGGATGTTAAGTTTTTTCATAGTCTGACTCTATGCGGGATCTAAACTCCCTCACCTTTGACAGGCTTGGCAGGCGTAGTCCGGATCGATTAACTGTCCGGCTCCCTTGCCCGAAGACCCAGCCCCTGCTCTCCTAGTGAAGCTGCTGGTTCCGGTGCCTTATGTGGTGCCGGATAAGAAGGCCAAGAAGAAGAAGGCCACGGGGACTCGAAAGAGTGCCCGTAATGTGGTGGTGTCGGACTCGTCATCCGACGAGTCTGAGACACTCTCCTCCCATGAGAACGAGGAGGAGGAAGAAGAAAACTCTCCCACTCCGGCGGGGGGAGGAAAGAAAAGGAAGGCCGCCCCAACGGGGGAGGCCGAAGGGTCCAGGAAGAGGAAGACCCCTCCGCCGAACTACTCCCCCTACGCCGAAGAGGACGAAGAGGAGTGGCCAGATAGGGCCAAGCGTCTGGCGAAATCGTAAGTATTCAGATATCAGAGTAACTCATGACGTTCCTTTGTCGCACAGCTTTCCCTAATGTCGAACATAATTATGCAGCCCGCCCCGGGCCGAACTCAACAAGTCGTCGAGCGGCTCCCTGGATTCATCGGACGTGAACTCAGTTCCGCCCGCTATCTCCCCCCGCACTGCGGACGACGCTGAAGTGGCGTCGCAACGAGCTCCGGGGCAGGAGGAGGTGGTCCTGGAGGAGCCGCAAGGCGACCTCCCGGACCCCAGGAATAAAGGGGACAAGACCCCCCAGGGCTCCAAGTCCGGCTTTGTGCCGGACACCGCGCCGGAATCTTCAACAATTCCGGACCGCGGTAGGCGAACTCCTTCCAAGAGGAGCAAGCCTTCTGAGCCGGCGGCCTCCGTCCAACCGGAGGTGCCGGACAATCTGCTTGAGGTGCTTGACGGCGTCTCCATCGATGAGGGGCACCGTACTATTATGAGTACGGTGATCTAGAAGGTTCAGTCCACCAAGAGCGGACTGACTAAAGCTTGCGCTAGCCTTCTAACAAGCTTCGAGGTAAGTAAAAATATATAAAAAATAGTACCGCATAGACAGTAGCCCCTGATGCTCTGTTTGGTGTTCGGAAAGAAAAGCCGAATAGAGGATCTAGTAAATTTCGCAGGAGTCTAACAATAAAGAGTCAATATGCGTGTGCAGGCTTCGCTGCTATCCACCACCGCACTGACTGCGGAGGTGGGTGTCCTGAAACAGGACCTCAAGCGGACCGAGCAAGAGATCGGCCTTGCCAAGCGGCAGCTCGAGGAAAAAGAAGGTAGGAAATACCTTACAGAAAAAGTGCCTATAGAGAGGCGTGATTGCAAAAAATATCAGGATTGCACTGCTTATTATAGGGGCCACGACTGAGGTGGCGACCCTCAAGTAGGCGCTGCCCGAGGCCGAAAAGAAAACAGCCGCAGAGCGCACCGAGCGAGAGAAACTTGGGGCTCAGGTCGGCGAGGAGCAGCAAGAGCTCCAAGATCTCATGAAAAACATGAGAGTTTCAAGCTTGAGTCAAAGACCCAAGCGTCTGAGCTCGCGGCGGCCGTTGAGACTGCCAAGTCTGCCAAGGCCGAAGCCCAAAAGGCCCTCCAAGAGTTGGAGGAGATGAAGAAGATAGCAACGGGTAAGGCATTCTTTATGCAAAGCAGAAATATAAAAGTAAACTACTTGTTACTTACCCAAATCCAGAGTTCTCCAGGGGCATTCACAGATCTTCCCCGCAGCGTATCCGCCGCCGCCGCATTCTACCGGGCTGAAGACGGCAGCTCGATGGAGAAGGTGTTCTCGTCTCAGTATGCTGAGGCCGGACACCCTGTGCCCTTGAGCGACCAGCTGAAATAGCTGGTCGAGCTCCACAAGGCGGCCGAACATGCCATGAAGGGCTTCATAGTTCGGCTGTGGCCTGGAGAGGCCCTGCCTGGGAGCTACTTCGGGCTGGTGCGGCGGCTGGCGGAGGCCTGTCCAAGGCTCGTGGTCATCAACCGCTCCGTCTGCATCGAAGGTGCCCGTCGGGCCCTTGCCCGTGCAAAGGTGCACTGGGGTAAGTTGGACGGTGAGAAGGTTGTGAAGGACGGGTCGCCGCCGGGGAAGGAGCATCGCAAGCCCGAGAACTATTACAAGGATGTTCTTGCGGGTGCCCACCTTGTGGCGGATGAATGTACCAAGGATGTAATTTTTGAATAAACTCGCTCGTTTTTATCCTATGCGCTGAAAACTTGTTCATGGGCGCTTAAGCAATGCTTGTTGAATTTAAAATATTATTTTCTGTGTGGCCGTTTATCAAAAAATTGAGAGATGGCCAGTCGTCGGCTTCTGCCCCCATGCCACTGGTGTTGGGGTGTTTGGGATAAACCTGAGCACTCTTTTTCCCATAGTTGGGTCCTTCGAGGGAGGCGCTCAGCACAACGAACCAGGCAATCGTACTATAATGCTTGAACACTCTCACTTAGCCATAGAACTTTATAATTTTAAATTTCAGCGAAGCCCCTAGTTCAGAAGACCGAGTTCGGGGCGCTATCCACGCCTTGGCCGGACAAATCCGGCTCCTCGCTCGAAGCGGCATAAGTCTTTAGGGACTCGAAAAACCTCTCGAACAGCGACCGGTCTCTCGCCTCATCATGACAGTCAGTTTTAGCTTTCTCCACTGAGGTGCTTAACCCAGCTCAACCGGGGCACAATCGCAGTGGTTCTCCTAGTGCTACCTTAGCCGATATAGCGGAACGTAAGGCACCAAAACATAGGAGCCGGGCAAACCCAACTATTGACCCAAATCATGATTCGGAGCCGATGCATATAGTGCTATAAGTTCGGGGTGCCGCACTTGTGAAAGTGTACGGACTTCTCAAACCATATTAAAGGGTACTGAAGCCCCTGGCATACTTGCCGTACCACGATGTACGGGTGCAACATGTCATTAATGAACATATATAAAAGAGAGTAATGCAGAAAATAGACAAAAGCTATGCATTGTTTATATAAAGGCTGCTGTCAGAGCAGAACGATAAAAGTGGTATTATAAGGTAAAGATATTGGACTATTTAACATGTCCTAGCCAGGGGCAGGCCGCGGAATTGTATTCAAAACAGGTATACTGCTCGTAATAGAGACCACCTGGGGGTTCCATAATGCGGCATGGCTTGTCTGCCTCCCTGGATCTTGCATCGTTTGTGCGGCAGTCGAATTGCCGAACAGGTCGTCCGAAGTATGGAGTCCTGAAATTAAGAAAAAATTAAAAAAGAATCTGGCAGCCCCTAGTACGTTTTAAGCCGTATTTTGGGTGTGCCGTTATTGTGCCCCTTCCCCTGTGCCCATGGTATTTCAAGGGCGTAGTTATGTACGCGAGGTACTGGTTTCGCTATGTCGTGACAGCTGGGGTTGGGGCCGCATTGCTACGCTTGCTCAGAGTGTGCCAGGCGGTCCTGCTGTGGGTTACTCCGGGCGCGCTTGGCAGTGTCTGGCTTTTTAATGGCCGGACTGGAGAATTGCTGGAGAAGGCTACTTTGTACCTCCGCTGCGAGAGCCGCCGTATGCTCCTCTGTACGGAGGGAGCGTTCGGTGTTTCCGTTGATCGTAATTACTCCTCGAGGGCCTGGCATCTTGAGCTTGAGATATGCGTAGTGCGGCACAGCATTGAACTTTGCGAATGCGGTTCGTCCGAGCAGGGCGTGATAGCCACTGCGGAACGGGACTATATCGAAGATTAACTCTTCGCTTCGGAAATTGTCCGGGGATCCGAAGACCACGTCAAGTGTTACTGAGCCTGTACAGTTGGCTTCTACACCTGGTATAACGCCTTTAAAGGTCGTTCTTGTGGGCTTAATCCTTGAGGGATCTATGCCCATTTTCCGCACTGTATCCTGATAAAGCAGGTTCAGGCTACTGCCGCCGTCCATGAGGACTCTTGTGAGATGAAATCCGTCGATGATTGGGTCGAGAACCAATGCGGCGAAGCCGCCATGACGGATGCTAGTGGGATGGTCCCTTCGATCAAAAGTGATCGGGCAGGAGGACCATGGGTTGAACTTTCGGGCGACTGGCTCCATCGCGTATACATCCTGTAGCGCACGCTTCCGCTCCCGCTTGGGAATGTGGGTTGCGTATATCATGTTCACTGTCCGCACTTGTGGGGGAAAGCCCTTCTATCCATTGTTGTTCGGCGGCTTGGGCTCCACGTCGTCGCTGTGCAGCCCCTTGTCTCTGTTTTCGGCCCTTAACTTACCTGCCTGCTTGAACACCCAACAATCCCAGTTAGTGTGATTGGCTGGCCTTTCGGGGGTGCCATGTGTCTGGCACAAGCGACCGAGTATTCGGTCCAAACTGGACAGGCCCTGAGTATTCTTTTTGAATGGCTTTTTCCGCTGACCGGATTTATAGCCTTTGAATCCGGCATTGACTGTCGTGTCTTCATTGCTGTCGCTGTTAACGTGGCGTTTTTGCTTATTCCGACGTGTCCTGCCACTTTTGTCCTTGGTATCCGAATTACCAGGGTTCTTTGATAAGTTGTTACTGCGAGCTAGCCAACTGTCTTCTCCTGCGCAAAAGCGGGTCATGAGTGTCGTGAGGGCTGCCATGGATTTCGGCTTTTCCTGTCCCAGGTGCCGAGCAAGCCACTCATCGCGGATGTTATGCTTGAAGGCTGCTAGGGCCTCTACGTCCGGACAGTCGACTATCTGGTTTTTCTTTGTTAGGAACCGTGTCCAGAATTGTCTGGTCGATTCCCCTGGCTGCTGAATTATGTGGCTTAAGTCGTCGGCATCCGGCGGTCGCATGTAAGTTCCCTGGAAGTTGTCGAGGAATGCCGCTTCCAGGTCCTCCCAAGAACTGATTGAGTCTGCTGGCAAGCTGTTAAGCCAATGCCGGGCCGGTCCTTTAAGTTTAAGCGGGAGGTATTTGATGGCGTGTAGATCATCGCCGCGTGCCATGTGGATGTGAAGGAGATAATCCTCGATCCATACCGTCGGGTCTATTGTGCCATCGTCTGATTCGATGTTTACGGGTTTGAAACCCTCTGGGATTTTATGATCCATTACTTCATTCGTGAAGCATAGCGGGTGTGCGGCGCCTCTGTACTGGGCTATATCACGACGCAGCTCGGAAGAGCTATGTTTGTTGTGTTCGGCCCGGCCGGATTTGTTGTATCCGGAGTGAAGATCATTGTCACATGCCGTAGGGCGCCTGCGCGATCCGTAGATCGATCTTATTTGTCTTGCCTTATCCTCCAGTATGTCTCGCAGGTCGGGTGCATTTTCCTGTGACTTAGTTGAGCGGCGTCGGGGCATGGCTTGGGTGGAGGGCCGAGAGGCCTCTCTATCGCGGCCGCGAGGTGGAGGGTCTGCCATGTCATGCGCTGGTGATGTAGGTGCTTCCTCCTCTGATCGGGGTAGCGGCCTGCGCTTCGGGTAACTCTTGGAGGGGCGTTCGAGTTTATATTCTTCGGCCGCAAGGACTTCAGTCCATCTGTCAGCTAGCAAATCTTGGGCAGCTCTAAGCTGTTGGTGCTTTTTCTTGAGGCTGCTTGCCGTGGCTAAAAGCCTGCGTTTAAAACGCTCTTGTTCGGCGGGGTCTGATGGTATGACGAATTCGTCGTCATCGAGGCTTGCCTCGTCTTCGGAGGGAGGCGTATAGTTATCATCCTCGACCTCTCGGTCTGCCGCTCTCTCATGAGGGCTGGCTTCTCTATCTTCCTGTGCCGAATCTTGCTGAGGTGGGTTTTCTTTGGCGCTATCCGGGGTAGCATTATCTCCCTTGCCGGAATCACCGTTTTTGTTTTGGCGGGATTTAGAGCGGCGCCGCTGACGCCGGCGCTTCGACTGTTTCTTGGGGGTGTCATCCCCCACTATTCCATCGCCATCTCCATCTTTTGGAGTGTCCACCATATATATGTCATATGATGAGGTGGCCTTCCAGCGCCCTACAGGTGCTGGTTCCTGTTCGTCTCCTACATCGTCGTCCATGTCGTCGATGTCTTCGGAGCTGAAGTCAAGCATGTCAGTTAGATCGTCGACAGTGGCTACAAAGTGGGTGGTGGGTGGGCTTTGAATTTCCTCATCGTCCATATTCCACCCTCGCTGACCGTAGTCCGGCCAGGCCTCTCCTGATAAAGAGAGAGACTTAAGAGAATTCAGGATGTCGCCAAAAGGCGAATGCTGAAAGATGTCTACGGCGGTGAACTCCATTATCGGCGCCCAATCGGATTCGATTGGCAGGGGCGCGGGGGGTTCGTGGTCCGAGGAGGAGTCCGGATCCTCGGAGTCATGCGTAGTGCAGAGTGTGGGGCTAGCGTTCGGCTCGATCACCTCTGAGATCGCAGCCCCTGAGGCAGCGTCCAACCGCTGATCCTCAATCGGCACAGTAGGCTCCAAATCAATGGTCGAAACCGATGCGTATGCGGCCTCCAAGGCGCTGTTCGGCGGCAGAGCTATATCATGCCCATCGAGACAGTGCGGCGCGCTTGGCTGTGGCTCGAATCCGTCGAAGATCAAGTCCCCGTGGATGCCAGCCGTGTAGTTTAGCCTTCCAAACCTGACCTGATGGCCAGGGGCGTAGCTTTCGATCTGCTCCAGGTGGCCGAGCGAATTGGCCCGCAGAGCGAAGCCGCCGAAGACAAAGATCTGTCCGGGGAGCAAAGTCTCATCCTGGACTGCATCGTTGTTGATGATCAAAGGAGACATCGGGCCTAAAGGCGGCAACACAGAGGAACTCTCAATGAAAGCACCAATGTCAGTGTCAAAACCGGCGGATCTCGGGTAGTGGGTCCCGAACTGTGCGTCTAGGCCGGATGGTAACAGGAGGCAGGGAACATGATGTTTTACCCAGGTTCGGGCCCTCTTGATGGAGGTAAAACCCTACGTCCTGCTTGATTAATATTGATGATATGGGTAGTACAAGAGTAGATCTACCACGAGATCAAGGAGGCTAAACCCTAGAAGCTAGCCTATGGTATGATTGTTGTATATGGAGTTGATTGCCTACGGACTACAACCCTCCGGTTTATATGGACACCGGATAGGGTTAGGGTTACACAGAGTCGGTTACAATGGTAGGAGATCTTGAATATCCGCATCGCCAAGCTTGCCTTCCACGCCAAGGAAAGTCCCATCCGGACACGGGACGAAGTCTTCAATCTTGTATCTTCATAGTCCAGGAGTCCGACTGAAGGTATAGTCCGGCTACCCGAACACCCCCTAATCCAGGACTCCCTCAGTATGTACCAGTAGCTATGTGTTTGATCTCTCTCTCTCTCTCGTGTTCTTGATTCGCACGATCTTGATGTATCGCAGCTTTGCTATTATAGTTGGATCTTATGATGTTTCTCACCCTCTACTCTCTTGTAATGGATTGAGTTTTCCCTTTGAAGTTATCTTATCGGATTGAGTCTTTAAGGATTTGAGAACACTTGATGTATGTCTTGCATGTGCTTATCTATGGTGACAATGGGATATTCATGTGATCCACTTGATGTATGTTTTGGTGATCAACTTGCGAGTTACGTGACCTCGTGAACTTATGCATAGGGTTTGGCACACATTTTCGTCTTGACTCTCTAGTAGAAACTTTGGGGCACTCTTTGAAGTTCTTTGTGTTGGTTGAATAGATGAATCTGAGATTGTGTGATGCATATCGTATAATCATACCCACGGATACTTGAGGTGACATTCGAGTATCTAGGTAACATTAGGGTTTTGGTTGATTTGTGTCTTAAGGTGTTATTCTAGTACGAACTCTAGGATAGATCGAACTGAAAGAATAGCTTTGTGTTATTTTACTACAGACTCTTAAATAGATCGATCAGAAAGAATAACTTTGAGGTGGTTTCGTACCCTACAATAATCTCTTCGTTTGTTCTCCGCTATTAGTGACTTTGGAGTGACTCTTTGTTGCATGTTGAGGGATAGTTATATGATCCAATTATGTTATTATTTTTTAGAGAACTTGAGCTAGTGAAAGTATGAACCCTAGGCCTTGTTTCAACGCATTGCAATACCGTTTGTGCTCACTTTTATCATTAGTTACCTTGCTGTTTTTATATTTTCAGATTACAAAAACCTATATCTACCATCCATATTGCACTTGTATCACCATCTATTCGCCGAACTAGTGCACCTATACAATTTACCATTTTATTGGGTGTGTTGGGGACACAAGAGACTCTTTGTTATTTGGTTGCAGGGTTGCTTGAGAGAGACCATCTTCATCCTATGCATCCCACGGATTGATAAACCTTAGGTCATCCACTTGAGGGAATTTTGCTACTATCATACAAACCTCTACACTTGGAGGCCCAACTACGTCTCCAAGAAGAAGGTTGTGTAGTAGACATCAAGCTCTTTTCTGGCGCCGTTGTCGGGCAGGTTAGCGCTTGAAGGTATATCTTTAGATCTTGCAATCGAATCTTTTAGTTTCCTGTTTTATCACTAGTTTAGTTTATAAAAGAAAACTACAAAAAATGGAATTGAGGTTGCCTCATATGCTTCACCTTTTTAATATCTTTCGTGAAAATGATGGAAAGGAAAATTGTGCTCGAGTGTTGGAAGAAGAATGCATTAAAATGTTTGGCATTAAATATTTGAATGATGAGCATGATTGCAATGTTGTTAGCACGAATTCTTTGAATATCCATGATGCTAATGATATGCAAAGACACAATATTGGAGATGCTATGTTTGATGAAGATGATATTTTTTTCTCCCCCAAGTTTTGATGAGAAAATTTATTATGATGAAAGAATCCCTCCTATCTATGATGATTATTGTGATGACACGTTATGCTATAAATAATAATGATATCCATGAAACTTGTCATCGTGATTTTAACATTCAATTGGATTATGCCTAACATGATAGTTATTTTGTTGTGTTTGCTCCCACTACTATTCATGAGAAGAAATTTGCTTATGTGGAGAGTAATAAAAATTCTATGCTTGTAGATCATGAAAAGAATGCTTTATGTGATGGTTATATTGTTGAATTCATTCATGATGCTACTGAAAATTATTATGAGAGAGGAACATATGCTTTTACATATTGCAATGATATCAAGTTTCCTCTCTATGTGTTGAAAATCTTGAAGTTATCCTTGTTTTACTTTCCTATGCAAGTTGATTCTTGTTCCCACAAGTTGTTTGCTCACAAAATCCCTATGCATAGGAAGTGGGTCAGGCTTAAATGTGCTAGTTGTATTCTTCATGATGCTCTCTTTATGTTTCAATTCCTATCTTTTATGTGAGCATCATTGTCATCATCATGCCTAGCTATAAAGGCATTAAAGAAAAGCGCTTGTTGGGAGACAACCCAATATTTACCCCTACTGTTTTTGTGTGTTCACATGGTTAAGCTACTGTAGTAATCATGTTTTATAGCTTTTGTTTCAATAAAGTGCCAAGTAAGACTTTTGGGATGATCTATGGTGATAGTTGATTTGATCTTGCTGAAAAACAGAAAGTATGTGCTCATGAAAATAATTATCATTTTTTACCAGAGAGCGATAAAATACCAATTCCAACTGCAGTAAATCAATATACTTTTTATCCTGGTCGTCCTAATTTTTCAGAATTTTTGAAATTACAGAAGTATTCGAAATCTCCAGACTACAGACTATTCTGTTTTTGACAGATTCTGTTTTCAATGTGTTGTTTGCTTATTTTGATGAATCTATGAGTAGTATCGGAGGGTATGAACCATAGATAAGTTGGAATACAGTAGATATTACACCAATATGAATTTAGAATGAGTTCACAACAATACTTAAGTGGTGATTTATTTTCTTATACTAACGGAGCTCATGAGTTTTCTGTTAAGTTTTGTGTTGTGAAGTTTTCAAGTTTTGGGTAAAAATTCAATGGACTATGGAATGAGTGGCAAGAGCCTAAGCTTGGGGATGCCCAAGGCACCCCCAAGGTAATATTCAAGGACAACCAAGAGCCTAAGCTTGGGGATGCCCCGGAAGGCATCCCCTCTTTCGTCTTCGTTCATCGGTAACCTTACTTGGAGCTATATTTTTATTCACCACATGATATGTGTTTTGCTTGGAGCGTCATTTTGTTTTATTAGGATTTGCTTGCTGTTATTTGGAGTAACTAGCATGTGCACCCGCGCATTCGCGCGGCTAAAATTTCATATATTTAAATCTATAATGACTTATTTATCTCTTAATATACTGGTTTAGTTATTTGAATTTGGTTGTTCATATTATAGTAAAGTTTCTAATTGGTGCCTAATGAATCATGTATATGCATTTTGTAGCTGCATCTGGTTATTTTTATTTCGGTTATCTCCATCTAATCATGTATTGTTGCCTGGTGAAGTGACCCACGCTTTTGTACGGCTAGGTTGTAAGTTGCAATTGCTAATCTCATTCATTTCTTCACCCTCGTACATGAAATCTATTTAATATCCAAATTTTACTCTAGTTTCTTTCATATCATAAATGTGGAAGGGACTTCCCATCTGTTGATTTTTTGTTCATCTTTGGCTGTATGAATTGGCTATTTGAAAAATTAAGCATACATATTATTTAGTTTCATATATTGAAGTAATATATGGCCTTTTGCAGTACATTTTGGGCTATCATCTTTTTTTATATTTTCATTAAACCACCACGATAAAATATGGGAAATGTAGCTTACTGGATGAATTACCGAAAGTGTAAATCTACAATATTTTAATATAGATTTATTTTTTTCTAGGAGTTTCAAGTTACACATCATGTGAATTAGACATTAATTCACTTACATTGTTATATACCCTTAGTTTATTTGAAAGTCTGATTCATAATTTCTCCAATCTTACGTATATGAGTTTATTAGTACCATCAATTTTGCTTTTGCAGGAAATGAACTTTCAATTATCAAACAGGATTGTTACATTCAGAGTTGATTGTGCTCGCCATCTCATCAGGGAAGTTCCGAAGCCATTAGCAACATCAAATTTACCCCCATAGTGTTGAGAGAGTATCGACATTACTATTAAATACATGGAATGAGATGAAATAGGAGGTTATCGAGCCTTACAAAGGTTAGGATAAAAAGCTCCGGGCTACTTGTTGATGATCGTAGAGATAAGATTCATCTTCTCCAGCATGATAATTTTACATGCAAAAGTGGCCTGTTGCGGCATATGATTGTCTACCAAATCCAGCCTTGCATAAGTCGTTTGTCTGGCTGCCTCTTGAATTTAGTTTGTTGTGTTTGAGGCTCCGAGCTAAACCTTTTGTTTGGGCCACAATTACATATGCATACGCATATGCATGTTTATCTCATGAATCCTTATTTTGGATGTGTAGGCATGTTCCTATTTTCCTATTCTTTTTGACTTTACTATTTTCAATCATGCGTGCATGCGTCTGTAGCTTGGTTTTTAGGCAGCATAGCCATCTACAGTTTCAGCCTATCTGTAACAAACAATTGAGCAAATCTTGATCAACCAAAAACAGGTATTATGTGGTAGAAGCAGGTTTTGAATAAATTAACTGAACACCTCATTGTCTATGTACATGTGAAATATTGATTGTATCATCATTTATCAAAAAGCGAAGACATTCCCAACTGTAGACTAAAATAGCACCAATCTTTCTAAAGAAGAAACTACTAATAACCTGGAACATATCGCATCCATCTTTGCTTTAAAAGACAACTTTATTGCGCCATGACCTTTTCACCAGCGGAATGCACACAACCTTCCTATTCATCTCTAATAACACATAAATAGGTTGCTACGATTTTCTTGTATGCTTTTAATTATATGAAACTATTTATTGCCAAAATTAAGAGTGAATATTCCTTTATTAATGCCAATTTTTTTAGCAAAAGTCGTTTGTCACATTAGATAAATAATTAAACTTTTTTTAGCAAAAGTCCTTTGGTGTGTATTGTATGGATTGCATTAGATATAAATAACTAAACTTAATTATGTTTCATATATAGGAAACAAAGAAGATAATATTTATCATCTGAAAAAGATCTGTCCAGTGGTATGTTTTTTCCAACAATACAAAAAGTATATACCAATGAAGAACATAGCTGCAGTTAACAATGAAGATTGGGCGACCAGGAAATACACACTTGCTAACATGAACGGTGCCAGGTACTGAGATTGTTTTTTGTATGGTAGAATATTTAATCTTACCATCTCTCTAATTGAGAACCGTAGGTAAAGCTGGCAGAGAAGGGTTCATTTGATTCTTATCGTGTAGTTCTCTCACCAAAGCTCTAAGTATGTAACTATTGGGCTCGGTAGATTTGCTCTATATGTGAGCAAGAAATTTGACTCACCTCTGTTGGCCTTACCGTTAATCCTCTAATGAAAATGATGAACAAAACAGGTATCTAGACGCTTAGATGGTATGATGCATGCTTCGATGATTTGCTCAACAATCAGATATGGCCATAGGTAAAACTTTACATATGCAGATTCCTAAATCAGTCATGTATATTCTCAAAGCTTCCTTCCTATGAAAACAGGAAAGCAATCACGTGTCAGCTTAAAGAAACATATGTGCTAATTAACATACACGTACACTAAGTCCTTGCTGATGCAAAACAGAAAAGGCTAGCTATATATCTTATATATTTTTTATTTATCCTAGGAGTATAGTTACTTGGAAGATCAATCTACAGCATATATACACAGCTGGTAGAAATCTATATATCCATACGCACATTCGGAAAAATAATTGTTTGATTGTAGGCAACAGAAAGTAATCTAGCTGTCTTCCCTGAACTTTACATGGGTGGCCAGCGAGAGGACGTTGCTCCCTGGGAAGCTTTTATGCCTGTTCTCTAAATCTTCAATAAACTCTGCAATTTTGGCCAAACCAAGCATTATAATTGCAGCAAGACACAGACGACACTGCTCCCTAGAGGTTTCTCAGATTGAATTTAAATAGAGAAGAATCTTTCATCACGGACGGATCACAATCTACATATACCAGGAGCAGTCAGTAGCCTTGAAGAATCATTTAGCGTACATGCTTAAGAAAAAGAGATCTATCAGCTCACCTATTCACACGCAGCTGCATGCATTTTTTTTAGAAAAGGAGGATGATTCCCGGCCTCTGCATCTAGAAGATGCATACGGCCACTTTATTGATTATTCTTGAGTACCTTACAAAGTATTACAACAATATGCCTGAATCCACCATCTTGGCAACATATGCCGCTACTCCTATCCATACGATGAAGGTGTGCTAACTGGGCCACTCAGACCACTCACCTAAGCCTAACATCAAAAGCCGGAAACCCCAGCCGAGCCACATACCGGGTCTGGGGCACAATCCGGTCAGACGGACTCGTGTGTCGTCGCCGCCATCTTCCATAGGTCCGTCTTCAGATCATATTGAGGCATCTACCTTGTCTGGCCACTCAGCCATCGACGTCACTATGACGCCAGACAGCTACCTCCTCCTGCGCGAGTCCATCTCGCGCATCGGACGCCAAGCCTCCATAGCGCCATGCCGTCGATAACCACCGCCATCAATGTGTGAGATGAAGCACCGCTCTGCCGAGTACGGCAGGGCTGCTGAAGACCAAACACCGTGGAAGAAGGACTCCGAGGCTGAGCACATAGGCGGCAGAGCGCCAACGCACCACCACCAGACGAACTCCGACCACGCCACCAACCGCCGCCAAGCAACCAAAGCATCACATCCACCCCAAGCTCACCACGAACGACACCCCCAAGAGGGTGAGGACGCCCGGAGCGCCGTTGTCGCTCGATCCGGGAGGATTTGGGCTTTCGCCCGGCATACGAGCTGGGTGGAAAGAGGAGGGGAAGGAGGCAACCTGGACGGCGCCTACAAGAAGGGTACGGCGCCCTCGGGCGTCGCCGCCGTCGTGGCCAGCACTGCTGGCCTCGGATTTCTCCGGAGCCACCTCCCACCTCCAGCCGCCAAACAGGTACAACTCCGGCGACAAAGGCCGCCTAAAGGAGGACCATCGAAGGCAGCCCTGGTTGAAGTAGACGGAGGCCTTCAGATCTGGATCGGGCGCCGCCGAGACGCCCACACCACAGCTGCCGCCTCGCCGCCCCCGCGGCCGAGGAAGAACGGCCAGCACCAACGAGCACCGGTCATCGCAAACCCGGCGTCGATCCACCAGCTGAGGCCGCCGCCACATATCCAAAGCCCCCCGAGGAAGAACTGGGCGGCCAGATCCTCGCCACCACCTTCACCGGCGGCCGAGCGGCGAGCCGGCGGCCACCTCCGGTGGCGAAGAGGGAGAGGAGAGGTGGGGGAAAGGGCCGGCGGCGGGGTAGGGTTACGCCACCCGAGTCGCCCCTGCACGCAGCCGCATGCATACGTGTGTGCTTCTGTTGATCTCAGCCAAAGCCTGTGATTGTGTTGGGCTCTAGACTTGACTTGCTCACTCCGCCACCACGGCGAGTTGGCAGACACAAAGTTATGTTCCTATCTTGCTACAGCAGTCGTGCGCCGGCAAGATCGAACTGTCGATCCATGGAGTCGTTACCTTGTCCAACTCATACATATAATAGGATTTTACTTTTTTGTTCTTTTGCGGGTAAGTGGGATTTGACTTGCCTACGTACGGCTCTGAAGCAAGCCACCGTGCCTACTCCTTTTCCAACTTATATTAATTAATTTATTAACGTCTGTATCCGAACCACTTCAGGTTTTTTTCATGTCCACAGCGTTCTATGTACTTTGGTTTGAACAATATCTATTTGTATCGTGACATGTTGTCCTGTTTATACGTAAAACAATTTTTGTATGTAACGTTTACATCTTTAAATCACAACCATTGATATCTAAAATTAATGGTCGAGATAATTTAATCTGTGTGGATCAACGTGATGGCTTATTTGTCTCTTGTCTTATAATTACATAATAGATGTTTTTCATTTTTAGTTCAATAAAAGGGTCAAGTATAGCATTTACCATACTTATTTTGCAAGTCCATATGTTGTTGTTTTAAAAACAGAAAGTTTGCTGTTATGTTCTGAATATTTGTGAATAGTCAGAACATGATAAAATCTTGAAATTTTTACAAAATGAGTAACAACAAATTATCTACAGTGTGGTAATTTTTCAGAATTTTTGGAGTTAGAGAAGTATGATTCCTCTTGCATTCTTTACAGGCTATCGTGTTTAGACAAATTGTTGTTATGATTGCATTGTTTGCAGGATGACAGGTAGGGCCACAAGATTATTTTAATCAAAAAAACATGGAGCCGACCCCAACGATTTTAAGCTTACAGGCATGGTACACGGTATCCTAGACTACTCTACACATGAAACTACCACACGAGCGTCCGGTCTGCGCTTGGCTCTTCGCCTCTTCGGGAAGTCAAACAATGATGGAGTACTACTGCAGTGGAGGAGTACTACAGTATGCTTCTGGCCATCTGACACCAATTGAACTGCTGCATGTCCACCGCGTGCGAGCGGGAGAGCGTGTAGCAAACGAAAGCTTCTCCTAGTCCTGCCAGCCACCACGCTCATGGGCAAGGGAGGGATCCAGCTTCATTGACTTACTGCTCCTGCATTTGCGTCTATGACAGGTGGGCCCAATAGGTCGGTGGCCCACCTGTCATGCAGCCAAAGGCAGGTGCTGTTAAGGCGAGAGGGCGTTATAGTAATCAAACTTCTCAGTCTTGTACGAGTTGACGAGACACATCAAAGCACTGCACTCGATATATTTCAATAATTTGCGTTTGCCGATGCATTAGTTACTCCCTCCGTTCCTAAATATAAGTCTTTTTAGACATTTCAAATGGACTACAACATAGGATGCATGTAGACATATTTTAGAGTGTAGATTCACTCATTTTGCTTCGTATGTAGTCACTTGTTGCAATCTCTAAAAAGACTTATATTTGGAAACGAAGGGAGTACAACGCCTGCATGTATGCCATGACTTTCATTTTGATAATTGCATGTGTTGATTTGATGCACCTTGCCAAATTTTGACTATAAATTTAACTAACCAAATGTTCATGCATGTCACAAAAAATTACGGGGCTGTTTGGATTGTGACTATGTTTGTCTTATGTTGCCACATTATTTTTGCCACACTTGCCTAACTTGAGTTGCTCAAATTTCTAGACCCACTTTGGCTTGCCTAAGGGAATCTTGCCACACTTTTGTGTCTATGACATGTGGGGTTCACTGCTAATGAAAAAAAAATTGTCTTAGATGTGGCTAGAACCATACACCCACCTAACTTGATCAAATTTGCCTAAGGTGAGGTGTGGCAAAGTGTGGCAATATGTGGCTGGAAACCAAACATCCCCTACATCATGGAAAACTATGTTCAAATACGAATCAAACGATATAATTTTTGTTAACATGGACTAACATTTTGTTAGTTAAATCTTTGGTCAAAACTTAGCACCAATTACAAAGGGGCCCAATAAATATTGTACTCTCACATTTTGTTTTGAGGATACTCCCACATACTCCATCTGTTCCCAAATATAAGTCTTTTTAGAGATTATAACAAGTGACTACATACGAAGCAAAATGAACGAATCCATACTTTAAAATATGTCTACATACATCCGTATGTTGTAGTCCATTTGAAATGTCTAAAAAGACTTATATTTAGAAACGAAGGGAGTAGAAAATATAAATAATAATGCATGTTGTGGCAGCCCACGTTTTCGATAATTTTAGCCATGGGCTTGTTCACAATTTTTATGAGGGGGGGGGGTTGTTCATTTAATGGAGGGTCTTGTACCAGACTTGAACGATACAAAGCGCGAGCTGGCATACCGTAACACCACTTGGAATAAGCAGGCAGCTATCTCAAAAAACAGTCAACAACTAAAAAACAGTGACCTAGCACGTACACAATTTTAAACGATTGTTTTGATGGAGTGAAAAAGGAAAACTACCCCATTATGTATATATAGGCCAGAGCCTCCACGCTTGCTTGCTAGGGTTGCTCTATTCACACATTCTCATGCTCTATAGATCTAAACAAGATAGCGGTGGTAACACTGTCTTTCTTCCTTCAAAAAACATTGTCTTTCTATCCTCACCGCTGGTTACAGATCCGGACGTATCCCCCTTCGCTGGTGAAGGGGAGGAGGGGCAGTGTTTAGGCCGTCGTCAACAGCAAGGGAGGAGACCCACTGTCGGCCGCACCGTTATCTCTGGCCGAGCGCCAACGTGGGAGGTCCTCCGATCCCTTCGTCGTTGCCCTAGTGTGGGCGGATCCGGCCTCCCGCCGTCCACCTATCCACATCTCGACGACCTTCAGGTATATCTTCCTTTGAAACCGCGTAGCTCTACTTCCCCGGGTCGCTACGTCGCTGCATGTTGCATCATTTTTTTCCTCTCAGCCTCTCTCAATCGGATGGTCCAACGTCACCTATTTTTTTCTATTGTTAGTGGTAAAGCTACTTCATGGAGTCGAATCTTATACTTGGTTCAAACAAGAAATAAAGTGGGGGTGGGGGGATTTAGTATGTGCATCGGACTTGGTACAAACAGGAAGGGTAGGGGGTGAAAGTAGTACAGACTGGTCATCCAACCGGTCTCTTGGTCGAAAAGGGAAATATAGGGGAAATGGTGTACACAGTGGTATGACCAGGACTAGATTTTCTATCCACACATAAGATGGTTGCATGCATCATTATGATGCAGAGGCCGGGGTCATTTCCTCCATTTCCAAAAAAACGTAGGATCAGGTGGCTAGAGTGAACAAAAATGGGACCAACCCAGATATGTTTCTTCGATGTTTGTTTCTCGGGGCAACAGACTCTAAATCACCACTTTATGGTCCGGTTTAGGTACATGGTGCTGGACTACTGGTGCACCCACTGTCCCATGCCCTTATACCAAATATTTAGTTGTTATTAATCTAATGCCCCTAGTTAAATGAAGTCATGCCACTGTTATAAGCTATGACAAGTTTAGCCAAATGTTTTTGCCTATAATTATTTGAGACCTGGACAGTTTCCTCTATAGCTATTTGTGCAAACAGGGATATCCATTTCACCTGGTTGTCGTTGTGACCTTTTGGTGCACTCCACAAAACACTTCTTAAAAGAAGTGACTTTTGTGTTGTTTAACTAGAATGTCAGAATGGAACAATTGGTTCATGTCGGTGGAACTACACAAAGGGAGATCTGTGTTCCAATCCTCATCATCCATATTGGCACCATAACCTTTGTTTAGGTAAGAATGATATTTAATGCATGTGTTCATCTCTATTTTGCGACTGCCATGAGAAAATAATGCTATTGTTTACTAGTACACTTGTACTCCCTCACTGACAAAACCAATTCTGAGATAGAAGGCCAATCATGTACTTGGTTTCACCAACTGGTGAGGAGAAAGAGAAACAGAGCATGAAGAGGAAGAAGAAGAAGAATAAACGGTGCCAAGGTGATATTAATGAAGCTGAGGCCTCATTCGAGGCCATTCAAGGGCTCCAACAACGTCTACCTTACATGTGAGACGATCCTCCAGGGAGCCCTTACACTTCTGCATATTGTCCATGATGAATTTGATGCTACTGTTAGAGTAATATGCTAATGTCTTTCTATCCTTTCTCACTAAGATAATGAAGGTTTCACCTTGTTCCTACTTGCTCAAACAGGGATCATGTTGTGCCAATCATACATTTTAGTGGAACTACACAAGACAATACAATGAACTATATCCCAGCCAGTGCTTTCACTCTGCTGGAATTTCTTGATAATCTTTCAATATAATCTCAGCACTGGTAAACAAGAGTGATTTCAACCATACATTTGAAGGGCACAGAAATATATACTATTGAGTGATTCCAGTGAGTGCTTTATCATCTCTTCTGTGACTACATGAATAAGCTTTTTTTCTTAGGTTGGTACCGGCCTATGGCCTTCATCCATATTAGTTTGTTGTCATCTCTATTTGTATCGTGCTACTGTCATGAGAAACTCCTTTATCTTTGCACATTAGAGTTTTGCAACCAATGATACATGGCAATGCTTTGAGTGCTGAGCGAATTGGCACTGATTAAATAAACAAATACCTCTCTTTAAGCAAGACTACTATGTTGCTAACTTTACCCATTAAGATAGTGAGGGTGCTTCTATTTGTTAGTGTATGTTTCATCAACTAGTACCACTATTACAGTAATCTCACTCTCTCTATATATGTGCCAACAGGGATGCTCGATTTTGGTGGAACTACACAAAAACTTTGGGTGCTTCATTGCCTCGACAACTTCCTTCCTTTCCTGTCAGACGCTAATATCGGCTTGCATTCTTCCTTTGCTGCCAGTCGCTTGGCTTATCTCGGCTTCCAGTCAAAGGAAATAGTAATTTTTATGCTACCTCACATAGGTTGGTACTGGTCTTTATCCTGATTATTGTGCTTGTCATATGTATTGGTAATTTGGTATTGTGCTACTGTTAGCCGATTTCATAAAGGTGTAACTTGGAGCCGGAACTCGCAGGCAAATCATTACATTGGGTGATTTCAGTAGAACTTCCCAAAAAGATCAGATGGGCAGGTACTTATGTTGCTGCTATGTACTCCAAAGTTCACTCAGACAAGCATCGATGTTGACAAGAAGAAGTGCCTATATTCATTCGAGTATCAACTGGTGTCAACCAGTTGTCAAACTCCAAGTATTAGGAGAGTGAACGCCAAAAATATTGCTTGGCGCATAGCCCAGAAAAACGCAGTCCAGTCTTTGGCCCCAACTTGTGCCTTTTGGTTATCGACACATATGGTAGCGAACTATACGACATGGAGTCTAAAGATTCCAGACAAGTTGGTTGATGCATATATTCATCTGGCACTTAATCAGTCTACACGCCAGGGATGCTCCATTTTAGTTGAACTGCATAAAAAATTTGGGTGGTTCATTTTCTCAACCGCCTCCTTTCTTGTCTGCAATGTAGAATTTTGACGAGCTATAGGACCAAGATGAGCCAATAAACTAGCTGGATGAAAGTAGTGGCCAAGTTGCTCAAACCTCCCTCGGCACGAGGCCACTATTTGAGGATAAACCTACAAGCAAAGTTCAGATTGTCTATGCTGCCTCTTATGTACTCGAAAGTTTACTCGTACAAGGATTAATTTTAGCAAGAAATACCTCCGACTGAACACCATTTACCATTTTGTACCCTAGGTAATTAAAGTTCATCCATGGATGATATTTAATGTGATCTCAATCATTTGGATGCATAAACATACTGAACATGTGTATATCTGAATCTTTTTGTGAATTATCTATTGTTGGGGAATGTAGTAATTTCAAAAAAAAATCCTACGGACACGCAAGATCATGGTGATGCATAGCAACGAGAGGGGAGAGTGTTTTTTTTAATATGTACTGCAAGGCAACAGCCTCACAGCTCTTTATTGAAAACAACAAAGTAACAATGTCCTGTTACAAGTCCAAACAACAAAAGAAAAGGGGAAGACAGAAATACTTACAAACTTACAACCCAAGCAGGGTAAAATAAAACACTAACTAAGGGAGGTTATAGATCCAAGATAGAAGGCTATCTTTGTAGTTACATTTTATGCTATGAGAAAGAAGGGTTATGTCATGGATAAAGTTGTGCCTCCAGGCTCTGAAAGAACGTGTCTCATTCCTGAAAACCTTGCCATTCCTCAAGATCCAAATGTTCCAAGCTGCTGTAAAGACCACTTCAGTGAAGAAACTATGCCCAAAATCCTTCCTAGCCTTTACAGCCATATTGTAGGTTGTCATCCCAGGCTGGGGATCCCAGAGAATCTGCAAATAGTTCCAGACTCTAACACTAAAATTACAAGAAAAGAACAAATGTGCACAATCTTCATGTATGAGATATGGGCATAGTACACAAGTAAGATCTTCCACATGCCAATGCCTCCTCAGTAGCATGTCTCTGGTGTTTAAACGATCCCTCAGCAGTAGCCATCCAAACATTTTGATTTTCAAGGTGCATGAAGATTTCCAAATCCATTGAAAAATTGGATCTACAACAATATGTTGATGCTCATGCACATAAACTGATTTAGGTTTGAAGCAGCCCTTATGGAAAGACCAAATCCATGTGTCATGATTTGCAGAGCAAGAATAAGCATTTGTCAACTGTTGAAGACATTCAAGCTCAGCATAAGCTTGTGTAGAGAGGGGCAGATGCAAATTTGACAAGAACTCCTGGGAAAGCACATCAGACACTAAAAGATACTCATCAATAACAAAGGAGAAGAGCCTGGGAATTTTTTCACTGAGGCAGGAACCCTTAAGCTCAACCACCCATCTGTCAGACCAAAAGAGAATAGATCTGCCATCTCCCAACATTGGATTAGCCAGCTAACAATATTTATTAGCCAATTTAAATACATCACACCACCAAAAGGATCCACAAAGTGTGGTAGTATGGGGAACAGAGTTGGCATAGTAGGCATTCCAGATTAGACCAACCCAGGGGATGTCATGATGATTATAAAACTTGTGCAAGAACTTCATAAGAAAGACCTCATTCTGTACCCTGAGGTTGAGCACGCCAAGACCCCCTTTGTTTTTTGGTAAGCATACCAAGTCCCAAGCAGCCAGGGATTGTCTTGGAGTATCAGAGTTCCCTCTCCATAGGCATTGTCTCTGGATCCTTTCAATTTGTTTCAGAATACCAGGTGGGATGACTAGTGTGCATAGGAAATATATGGGCATTGATGTTAAAACAGACTGAAGCAACTGCAACCTACTACCTTGGTTTAGAAAGCATGAAGTGGCAGATAATCTTCTTTCAATCATATGCACAAGAGGCATGAGGTCTTGGATTGAGGGCCTTGTAGTCCCCATGGGCAGACCCAGGTAGGTAAAAGGCATGGCTCCTATACTACATCCAAGAACTGAGGCCAACCTGTTAGCTTCATCAGATGACATGTTCATAGGCACCATAAGGGATTTTGCAAAATTCATAGATAATCCTGTTGTGGCAGCAAAAACATCAAGCATGTCTTTAAGAGGAAGCAGTTGGTGATCAATAGTAGGCAGCACCATTAGAGTATCATCAGCATACTGAACTATGGGAAAATCCTGGCTGTTAGAAGGGATTGGCAGAGTCAAAATTCTTTTACTGCACATGTCATTAACAACATACTGAAGCAGGTCAGCAGCAAGGACAAAAAGAAGAGGTGACATTGGGTCTCCTTGCCTAACTCCCCTCTTACATTTGAAATTGTTGCTAGGAACACCATTAAGAAGCACAGAAGAAGAGCCAGAAGACAAAATAGATTGCATCCAGGAAATCCATTTGTCATTAAAACCCTTGTATCTTAAGATTGTAAGAATGGCATCATGCTCAATGGTGTCAAAGGCCTTAGTAAAATCCAATTTCAGCAAGACTATTGGTCTCTTTGAGGCTTTGCACTGGTGGATGTACTCAAAACACCAAGCTAGACAATCCTGAATAGACCTGGACTTAATAAATCCATATTGATTTTTTTGAATACAGGAAAGAATAACTTTCTGCAACCTGTTTGCCAGAAGTTTAGTGAGGAATTTCAAACAGGTATTTGTCAAAGAGATTGGCTTGTAGTCATTCAAACCCTCAGGTGAAAGTTTTTTTGGAATCAAGGTTATGAGAGAATTGTTGATACACTCCAAATCAAGGTGTCCCTCAGAAAACTCTTTGACCAGTTTATGAAAGTCATCTTTAACTATGTGCCAACACTTCTTAAGAAAAAGGCCAGTGAAACCATCTGGCCCGGGAGCTCTGTCAGGAGGCATCTCCTTAATAACACAATCAATTTCCTGCTCAGAAAAGGGCTTGGTCAATTCATCAAGTCCCTGAACCTTCTTGATAATATTTGGCAGATGAAAACCCATTTGTGTATTATTGGTGCATCCCATCCTCTGCTTGAACTCCTACAAAAATAGTCCAGCAATTGATGCATGATCAGAGGTCACTTGCCCATCATCAGAAGTTATACTAGAAATGGACTTATTCCTGTATCTCTGAAGGAAATATGCCCTAGAGGCAATAATAAAGTTATTATTTATTTCCTTATATCATGATAAATGTTTATTATTCATGCGAGAATTGTATTAACCGGAAACATAATACATGTGTGAATACATAGACAAACAGAGTGTCACTAGTATGCCTCTACTTGACTAGCTCGTTAATGAAAGATGGTTATGTTTCCTAACCATGAACAAAGAGTTGTTATTTGATTAACGGGATCACATCATTAGGTGAATGATCTGATTGACATGACCCATTCCATTAGCTTAGCACCCGATCGTTTAGTATGTTGCTATTGCTTTCTTCATGACTTATACATGTTCCTATGACTATGAGATTATGCAACTCCTGTTTGCCGGAGGAACACTTTGTGTGCTACCAAACGTCACAACGTAAATGGGTGATTATAAAGGTGCTCTACAGGTGTCTCCAAAGGTACATGTTGGGTTGGCGTATTTCGAGATTAGGATTTGTCACTCCGATTGTCGGAGAGGTATCTCTGGGCCCTCTCGGTAATACACATCACATAAGCCTTGCAAGCATTACAACTAATGAGTTAGTTGTGAGATGATGTATTACGGAACGACTAAAGAGACTTGCTGGTAACAAGATTAAACTAGGTATGGGATACCGACGATCGAATCTCGGGCAAGTAACATACCGATGACAAAGGGAACAACGTATGTTGTTATGCGGTCTGACCGATAAAAGATCTTCGTAGAATATGTAGGAGCCAATATGAGCATCCAGGTTCCGCTATTGGTTATTGATGGAGACGTGTCTCGGTCATGTCTACATTGTTCTCGAACCCGTAGGGTCCGCACGCTTAAGGTTTCGATGACAGTTATATTATGAGTTTATGTGTTTTGATGTACCGAAGTTAGTTCGGAGTCCCGGATGTGATCACGGACATAACGAGGAGTCTCGAAATGGTTGAGACATAAAGATTGATATATTGGACGGCTATATTCGGACACCGGAAGTGTTCCGGGGAAGTTTCGGATAAAACCGGAGCACCGGGGGGTTACCGGAACCCCCTCGGGGGGTTAATGGGCCTCATGGGCCTAAAGTGGAGAAGAGGAGGGGCTGCCAGGGTAGGCCGCGCGCCCCCTCTCCCCCTAGTCCGAATTGGACAAGGAGGGAGGGGCGGCGCCCCCCCCCCTTTCCTTCTCTCCTTCCCCCTCTCCTACTTGGACAAGGAAAGGGAGGGGAGTCCTACTCCCGGTAGGAGTAGGACTCCTCCTGCGCGCCTCCTACTAGGGCCGGCCGCACCCCCCCCCCCTTGGATCCTTTATATACGGAGGCAAGGGGCACCCCTAGACACACAAGTTGATCCACATGATCATATTCTTAGCCGTGTGTGGTGCCCCCTTCCACCATAGTCCTCGATAATATTGTAGCGGTGCTTAGGCGAAGCCCTGCGACAGTAGTACATCAAGATCGTCACCACGCCGTCGTGCTGACGGAACTCTTCCCCGACACTTTGTTGGATCGGAGTCCGGGGATCGTCATCGAGCTGAACGTGTGCTAGAACTCGGAGGTGCCGTAGTTTCGGTGCTTGATCGGTCGGGCCGTGGAGACGTACGACTACATCAACCAAGTTAACGCTTCCATTGTCGATCTACAAGGGTACGTAGATCAGACTCTCCCCCTCTCGTTGCTATACATCACCATGATCTTGCGTGTGCGTAGGAAATTTTTTGAAATTACTACGAAACCCAACAGTGGTATCAGAGCCTAGGTTTTATATGTTGATTTTATATGCACGAGTAGAACACAAGTGAGTTGTGGGCGATATAAGTCATACTGCTTACTAGCATGTCATACTTTGGTTTGGCGGTATTGTTGGACGAAGCGGCCCGGACCGACATTACGCGTACGCTTACGCGAGACTGGTTCTCCCGACGTGCTTTGCACATAGGTGGCTTGCGGGTGACAGTTTCTCCAACTTTAGTTCAACCGAGTGTGGCTACGCCCGGTCCTTGCGAAGGTTAAAACATCACCAACTTGACAAACTATCATTGTGGTTTTGATGCGTAGGTAAGATTGGTTCTTGCTTAAGCCCGTAGCAGCCACGTAAAACTTGCAACAACAAAGTAGAGGACGTCTAACTTGTTTTTGCTGGGCATGTTGTGATGTGATATGGTCAAGACATGATGCTAAATTTTATTGTATGAGATGATCATGTTTTGTAACTGAGTTATCGGCAACTGGCAGGAGCCGTATGGTTGTCGCTTTATTGTATGCAATGCAATCGCGCTGTAATGCTTTACTTTATCACTAAGCGGTAGCGATAGTCATGGAAGCATAAGATTGGCGAGACGACAACGATGCTACGATGGAGATCAAGGTGTCGCGCCGGTGACGATGGTGATCACGACGGTGCTTCGAAGATGGAGATCACAAGCACAAGATGATGATGGCCATATCATATCACTTATATTGATTGCATGTGATGTTTATCTTTTATGCATCTTATCTTGCTTTGATTGACGGTAGCATTATAAGATGATCTCTCACTAATTATCAAGAAGTGTTCTCCCTGAGTATGCACCGTTGCGAAAGTTCTTCGTGCTAAGACACCACGTGATGATCGGGTGTGATAGGCTCTACATTCAAATACAACAGGTGCAAAACAGTTGCACACGCGGAATACTCAGGTTATACTTGACGAGCCAAGCATATACAGATATGGCCTCGGAACACGGAGACCGAAAGGTCGAGCGTGAATCATATAGTAGATATGATCAACATAGTGATGTTCACCAATGAAACTACTCCATCTCACGTGATGATTGGACATGGTTTAGTTGATTTGGATCACGTAATCACTTAGAGGATTAGAGGGATGTCTATCTAAGTGGGAGTTCTTTAAGTAAATTAATTGAACCTAAATTTATCATGAAACTTAGTACCTGATAGTATGTTGCTTCTTTATGCTTGATTGTAGATAGATGGCTCGTGCTGTTGTTCCGTTGAATTTTAATGCGTTCCTTGAGAAAGAAAAGTTGAAAGATGATGGTAGCAATTACACGGACTGGGTCCGTAACTTGAGGATTATCCTCATTGCTGCACAGAAGAATTACGTCCTGGAAGCACCGCTGGGTGCCAGGCCTGCTGCTGGAGCAACACCAGATGTTATGAACGTCTGGCAGAGCAAAGCTAATGACTACTCGATAGTTCAGTGTGCAAGATGGAGGAGAACAGTTCTGTCAGTGAGCATATACTCAAAATGTCTGGGTATAATAATCACTTGATTCAATTGGGAGTTAATCTTCCAGATGATTGTGTCATTGACAGAATTCTGCAATCACTGCCACCAAGCTACAAGAGCTTCGTGATGAACTATAATATGCAAGGGATGAATAAGACTATTCCCGAGCTCTTGGCAATGCTGAAAGCTGCGGAGGTAGAAATCAAGAAGGAGCATCAAGTGTTGATGGTCAACAAGACCACTAGTTTCAAGAAAAAGGGCAAAGGGAAGAAGAAGGGGAACTTCAAAAAGAACAGCAAGCAAGTTGCTACTCAAGAGAAGAAACCCAAACCTGGACCTAAGCCTGAAACTGAGTGCTTCTACTGCAAGCAGACTGGTCACTGGAAGTGGAACTGCCCCAAGTATTTGGCAGATAAGAAGGATGGCAAGGTGAACAAAGGTATATGTGATATACATGTTATTGATGTGTACCTTACTAATGCTCGCAGTAGCACCTGGGTATTTGATACTGGTTCTGTTGCTAATATTTGCAACTCGAAACAGGGACTACAGATTAAGCGAAGATTGGCTAAGGACGAGGTGACGATGCGCGTGGGAAACGGTTCCAAAGTCGATGTGATCGCAGTCGGCACGCTACCTCTACATCTACCTTCGGGATTAATATTAGACCTAAATAATTGTTATTTGGTGCCAGCGTTAAGCATGAACATTATATCTGGATCTTGTTTGATGCGAGACGGTTATTCATTTAAATCTGAGAATAATGGTTGTTCTATTTATATGAGTAATATCTTTTATGGTCATGCACCCTTAAAGAGTGGTCTATTTTTATTGAATCTCGATAGTAGTGACACACATATTCATAGTGTTGAAGCCAAAAGATGCAGAGTTGATAAAGATAGTGCAACTTATTTGTGGCACTGCCGTTTAGGTCATATTGGTGTAACGCGCATGAAGAAACTCCATACTGATGGACTTTTGGAACCACTTGATTATGAATCACTTGGTACTTGTGAACCGTGCCTCATGGGCAAGATGACTAAAACACCGTTCTCTGGTACTATGGAGAAAGCAACAGATCTGTTGGAAATCATACATACAGATGTATGTGATCTGATGAATATTGAGGTTCGTGGCGGATATCGTTATTTTCTCACCTTCACAGATGACTTAAGCAGATATGGGTATATCCACTTAATGAAACACAAGTCTGAACTTTTGAAAAGTTCAAAGAATTTCAGAGTGAAGTAGAAAATCATCGTAACAAGAAAATAAAATTCCTACGATCTGATCGTGGAGGAGAATATTTGAGTTACGAGTTTGGTGTACATTTGAAAAATTGTGGAATAGTTTCGCAACTCACGCCACCCGGAACACCACAGCGTAATGGTGTGTCCGAACGTCGTAATCGTACTTTACTAGATATGGTGCGATCTATGATGTCTCGTACTGATTTACCGCTATCGTTTTGGGGATACGCTCTAGAGACGGCCGCATTCACGTTAAATAGGGCACCATCAAAATCTGTTGACACGACGCCTTATGAACTGTGGTTTGGCAAGAAACCAAAGTCGTTTCTGAAAGTTTGGGGCTGCGATGCTTATGTGAAAAAGCTTCAACCTGATAAGCTCGAACCCAAATCGGAGAAATGTTTCTTCATAGGATATCCAAAGGAAACTATTGGATACACCTTCTATCACAGATCCGAAGGCAATACATTTGTTGCTAAATTCGGAAACTTTCTGGAGAAGGAGTTTCTCTCGAAAGAAGTGAGTGGGAGGAAAGTAGAACTTGACGAGGTAACTGTACCTGCTCCCTTATTGGAAAGTAGTGCATCACAGAAAACTGTTTCAGTGACACCTACACCAGTTAGTGAGGAAGCTAATGATGATGATCATGAAACTTCAGAACAAGATACTACTGAACCTCGTAGATCAACCAGAGTGAGATCTGCGCCAGAGTGGTATGGTAATCCTGTTCTGGAAGTCATGCTACAAGATCATGATGAACCTACAAACTATGAAGAAGCGATGGTGAGCCCAGATTCCGCAAAATGGCTTGAAGCCATGAAATCTGAGATGGGATCCATGTATGAGAACAAAGTATGGACTTTGGTTGACTTGCCCGATGATCGGCAAGAAATTGAGAATAAATGGATCTTCAAGAAGAAGACTGACGCTGACGGTAATATTACTGTCTACAAAGCTCGACTTGTCGCAAAAGGTTTTCGGCAAGTTCAAGGGATTGACTACGATGAGACCTTCTCACCTGTAGCGATGCTTAAGTCTGTCCGAATCGTGTTAGCAATTGCCGCATTTTATGATTATGAAATTTGGCAGATGGATGTCAAAACTGCATTCCTGAATGGATTTCTGGAAGAAGAGTTGTATATGATGCAACTAGAAGGTTTTGTCGATCCAAAGGGAGCTAACAAAGTGTGCAAGCTCCAGCGATCCATTTATGGACTGGTGCAAGCCTCTCGGAGTTGGAATAAACGCTTTGATAGTGTGATAAAAGCATTTGGTTTTATACAGACTTTTGGAGAAGCCTGTATTTACAAGAAAGTGAGTGGGAGCTCTGTAGCATTTCTGATATTATATGTGGATGACAGATTGCTGATTGGAAATGATATAGAATTTCTGGATAGCATAAAGGGATACTTGAATAAGAGTTTTTCAATGAAAGACCTTGGTGAAGCTGCTTACATATTAGGCATTAAGATCTATAGAGATAGATCAAAATGCTTAATTGGACTTTCACAAAGCACATACCTTGACAAAGTTTTGAAGAAGTTTAAAATGGATCAAGCAAAGAAAGGGTTCTTGCCTGTGTTACAAGGTGTGAAGTTGAGTAAGACTCAATGCCCGACCACTGCAGAAGATAGAGAGAAAATGAAAGATGTTCCCTATGCTTCAGCCATAGGCTCTATCATGTATGCAATGCTGTGTACCAGACCTGATGTGTGCCTTGCTATAAGTCTAGCAGGGAGGTACCAAAGTGATCCAGGAGTGGATCACTGGACAACGGTCAAGAACATCCGGAAATACATGAAAAGGACTAAGGATATGTTTCTCATATATGGAGGTGACAAAGAGCTCATCGTAAAAGGTTACGTTGATGCAAACTTTGACACTGATCCGGACGATTCTAAATCGCAAACCGGATATGTGTTTACATTAAACGGTGGAGCTGTCAGTTGGTGCAGTTCTAAACAAAGCAATGTAGCGGGATCTACATGTGAAGCGGAGTACATAGCTGCTTCGGAAGAAGCAAACGAAGGAGTCTGGATGAAGGAGTTCATATCCGATCTAGGTGTCATACCTAGTGCATCGGGTCTAATGAAAATCTTTTGTGACAATACTGGTGCAATTGCCTTGGCAAAGGAATCCAGATTTCACAAGAGAACCAAGCACATCAAGAGACGCTTCAATTCCATCTGGGATCTAGTCCAGGTGGGAGACATAGAGATTTGCAAGATACATACGGATCTGAATGTTGCAGACCCGTTGACTAAGCCTCTTCCACGAGCAAAACATGATCAGCACCAAGGCTCCATGGGTGTTAGAATCATTACTATGTAATCTAGATTATTGACTCTAGTGCAAGTGGGAGACTGAAGGAAATATGCCCTAGAGGCAATAATAACGTTATTATTTATTTCCTTATATCATGATAAATGTTTATTATTCATGCTAGAATTGTATTAACCGGAAACATAATACATGTGTGAATACATAGACAAACAGAGTGTCACTAGTATGCCTCTACTTGACTAGCTCGTTAATCAAAGATGGTTATGTTTCCTAACCATGAACAAAGAGTTGTTATTTGATTAACGGGATCACATCATTAGGTGAATGATCTGATTGACATGACCCATTCCATTAGCATAGCACCTGATCGTTTAGTATGTTGCTATTGCTTTCTTCATGACTTATACATGTTCCTATGACTATGAGATTATGCAACTCCCGTTTGCCGGAGGAACACTTTGTGTGCTACCAAACGTCACAACATAAATGGGTGATTATAAAGGTGCTCTACAGGTGTCTCCAAAGGTACATGTTGGGTTGGCGTATTTCGAGATTAGGATTTGTCACTCCGATTGTCGGAGAGGTATCTCTGGGCCCTCTCGGTAATACACATCACATAAGCCTTGCAAGCATTGCAACTAATGAATTAGTTGTGAGATGATGTATTACGGAACGAGTAAAGAGACTTGCCGGTAACGAGATTGAACTAGGTATGGGATACCAACGATCGAATCTCGAGCAAGTAACATACCGATGACAAAGGGAACAACGTATGTTGTTATGCGGTCTGACCGATAAAAGATCTTCGTAGAATATGGAGGAGCCTATATGAGCATCCAGGTTCCGCTATTGGTTATTGACCGGAGACGTGTCTCAGTCACGTCTACATTGTTCTCGAACCCGTAGGGTCCGCACGCTTAAGGTTTCGATGACAGTTATATTATGAGTTTATGAGTTTTGATGTACCGAAGTTAATTCGGAGTCCCGGATGTGATCACGGACATAACGAGGAGTCTCGAAATGGTCGAGACATAAAGATTGATATATTGGACGGCTATATTCGGACACCGGAAGTATTCCGGGGAAGTTTCGGATAAAACCGGAGCACCGGGGGGTTACCGGAACCCCCCCGGGGGGTTAATGGGCCTCGTGGGCCTAAAGTGGAGAAGAGGAGGGGCTGCCAGGGCAGGCCGCGCACCCCCTCTCCCCCTAGTCCGAATTGGACAAGGAGGGAGGGGCGCCCCCCCCCCTTTTCCTTCTCTCCTTCCCCCTCTCCTACTTGGACAAGGAAAGGGAGGGGAGTCCTACTCCCGGTAGGAGTAGGACTCCTCCTGCGCACCTCCTACTAGGGCCGGCTGCACCCCCCCTTGGATCCTTTATAAACGGAGGCAAGGGGCACCCCTAGACACACAAGTTGATCCACGTGATCATATTCTTAGCCGTGTGCGGTGCCCCCTTCCACCATAGTCCTCGATAATATTGTAGCGGTGCTTAGGCGAAGCCCTGCGACGGTAGTACATCAAGATCGTCACCACGCCGTCGTGCTGACGGAACTCTTCCCCGACACTTTGCTGGATCGGAGTCGGGGATCGTCATCGAGCTGAACGTGTGCTAGAACTCGGAGGTGCCGTAGTTTCGGTGCTTGATCCGTCGGGCCGTGGAGACGTACGACTACATCAACCAAGTTAACGCTTCCGTTGTCGATCTACAAGGGTACGTAGATCACACTCTCCCCCTCTCGTTGCTATACATCACCATGATCTTGCGTGTGCGTAGGAAATTTTTTGAAATTACTACGAAACACAACAATCTCTCAGTGGCCATGGCATGGAAAATTTTGGTATTTTCCTCTCCCACTTTAATGTTTCTAATAGTACATCTCTGCTTCCAGTATATATATTGCAATCTTAGAGTTTCCTCCAAATGTAACTTTACAAGTTTCCTGAAATTTTCCTCAGGCCCAGACAAAGGCCTCAACTCCTCTAGGCCATCCAGACAAAGTATTACTTTATTGCAGTTGGAGATTAGAGCCTTAACTGTAGAAAGACTAATGTGCCAATGTTTGAGAGCCTTCCTGAGAGCTTTAAATATGGCAAATATTACAGCAGCAGAGGATCTCTTATGAACTGGCCTACTCCAAGTTTCACTCACACAATCAAGAAAACCAGGCAAATTAGTCCAGTAATTTTCAAATCTAAAAACTTTGGCCTTTGGAATAGAGGTTTTGATTTGTACCACACGGGGCACATGATCTGAAGCAGTTCTTGCTAAAGGTAAGACCATAGTGTTAGGATAAGAACATGTCCATGAGGAGTTGTAAAGAACCAAGCAATCTGTTCAAGCAAAGGAGTAGTTTGCATATTTGTCCATGTATACTTTCTGCCCTTGAGAGGTAATTCAATTAAGCCCAGGTGCCCAATAACCTCATTAAAAATAAACATGTCATTGATATCACCACCTGGTTTGTTCCTATTGTCCATTGTGCGCATGAAATTGAAATCACCCAATAACAGCCAGTTAGCATCATCAGGGATAATTATATCATGCAACCATTATCCCTAGTTGGGTTTTGACAGGGTCCATAGATTGTGACTAGAGTCCAGGTTTGGGAGTTATGAACAGAAGTGAACTCCACCACAATACCAAAGCTATTGGACTCAATCAGTTTACCAGCAAACAAAGCAGTATTCCATACTACCAACAACCCACCCGAAGCTCCAGACGATGGCACATGGATAAACTGATCAAAACGTCATGGACAACACTGTCGAATGAAACGATGATCTATGATCTCACATTTTGTTTCTTGGAGGCAAGCAATGGAACAGGCATTTTCATCGATTTTCTGACGAACTGCACGCTTTCTGTCATCCGAATTCAGACCTCGCACATTCCAGCAAAGTACTTTCCAATATCTAACATCATACTGATTCATTACAGACCATAATAAAGTAACAGCAAAAGACTGGCACATAATGACAGTACCAGTTCAGCCAAGAGATAGCATAAAAGTTCGGATAAAGCCTAGAAAATAAGAGCAGATAGATGGTTTTCACAAGGGTTAACCATAAACCCCACCATTTGAAAAGATCAGCTATCATTAGAATTGGAAGAAGTAGGAGGAGTCTTGCAAGAAGAAGCCTCAAGCTTCTCCTTAGTGAGCTTCTCAGGTCCAATGCCGAGGCGAAGGCCGATCTGCTGCAGCACATTGATTGGCGTGGGCGGCGGGATAGCAACTTGATCTGCATCTTGAGGAGGAGCCCGCGGCAGCTGATCATTCACTGCAACCTTGCGCTTCTTCTGAGGCTTTGCTGCAGGTTTCTTCAGAGGGGCAGACTTGGCCGGAGAGGAATGTCTGTAGCCATCATGTAAGGCAGAGAGCCTGGCACTGCGCCTGACCTCAGACTCAACTATGACAGGCTTTGGTTTACGAGCGCGAGCAGGATGCTCCCTCGGAGCAGCAGAGAAGTTGAAAGCAGACATCTCAACAGCAGACAAAGCTGGATCATCCATGGCGCAGTCCTCATCAACAGTGTCAAAACAAAGAGCACGAGCAACAGGAGACTTCCTTGGAACAATGACAGTCCGACGATCAGGTGAAGGATGAAAAACCAGCTTGTTCCTCATAGCAGAGTAAGAGAAAGATACTTCCCAAGAGCGTTTAGACAGTAAAACTGGGTTAAATGGACTGAAGAACTGCAACCCTCTAGGAATATGCATTATATCAAAGACTGGCATCATACGCTGAAACGATCTAGTCCATTGCATCACCGGAGGAAGCTCAGGTCTAAAAACTGTCAACACTTGACCAATAACAACGGGAGGCTGGATCAGAGGAGGCACATAAGCTGCCACAATCCCTTGCTGATCATTGACGGATCCCTCAGCAGAATCAAGGCCCTGAATTCTCCATGACCACTGACTCTTGGGAAACAGGTTGTGCTTCATCCTCATGAATCTCCTCAATAATGACATTGTCATGCTAGTTATGATGCTGTGGATTATCATTGTGAGCGTGAGGGTCCTCATTCCAACCCAGCTCTGGAAACTTAGGCATGACGAAATTGACATCATCAAAAGGCATGTCTCCGGGCAGCGGATGAGGGTTTCCATTGAAAGGCATCAGATCTTCATCAGCTGGCATAATGTCAGCAAATTCTGCAGAGAGAACATAGATAGGTGTAGTCCAAGAAATACGTGTAGCTCCAAAGTCTGCATACTCACGATAGACTACATCTCTAGGCACTTGCTGAGGGCTTGGGAAAGAAACATAAACCAGGGTCCTGACCATCCGCGAATCATCTTGATGCCAGATATGAAAACGACCAAAAGTGCTAACTGCTTTAAAAATATGCTGTGTGGTGCGGTAATCCAAAGGAACACCTAACATCATAATCCAGCCCCTACGAAAACCCTGAATAGCTCTGTGATTGATGCCTTGATCATGAGGAGTGAACCGGACAAAGTGACCATTGCCAAGATCATAGGGAGGATGATTTATAATGGCATGCCTAGATGCAGGAGATCGAAACTCAAACAAACCAACTCCCTCAATCCATTGCTGATCACTAAGAATGTCACGGTGAAGCCGAGTCATCACAAAATCACTAACCAGTTGTCGGAAGTGATGAATCTGTCCAGGTGGCGGCGGAGGCTCGACAAAGCCAATGGCGAACTGCTCATGGCGACGCTCCGGTGCAATGGCCGGAGAGTAGAAGGTCCGATGCACGCGGGTTGGTCCTCCATCGATGATCTCAAACCCCGGCGGAAGGACCTCGAGAGGATCCAAGGGAAAGTTTGCCATGTCTTGCTCTGGTGGAGGTGGAGCAGGCTGGTGGTGCACGGGAAGAGGTGAGGACGTGATGGGACTCGTCTGCACCGGCGCGTGGGTCGTCTCTATACCCGAGGAGTCCCTAGGCGAGGTAGTAGGAGGCTGACTCATGGCGGGCGTGGGAATCAACAATGGAGATTTTTCTAGATTTTGTTTCGGTTGTTTAACTCTCTAAACGTAACCATTATCCTCTGCCCAGTTAATGCAATCCCGTCGACGGTGACCATAACGTGAGCAAGCCAGGCAGATAGAGCAAGAGACCGACAGGTGGCCCCGCTGGTGACAATTAGAGCAAGTTAGAACACGGTCCACCATGTCATTGACCATGTCCTCAAACATATCAGCAGCTTCCTGGGTAGATGGGATATCCATTGGCTGGGTGGTGGGCTGCGGCCCGTCATGCAGAACTGGCCCAACATGGGAAACAGGAGAATCGGGGGGCGGACGTAACCAAACTAACAGCCTGAGGTGGATCGCAAGGCAAGTGAGAAATCTTAGCCGGAGAATTAGACCGTTGGATCCGCGGCGAGCCAACAGAACCAAAAACAATCAGTGGAGAAGCAATAGTCCACTGGAGATTCGCCGGCGACGAGGGTCGAATGATCAGACGCTCATTTACAGAGACTACATATCCAGCATCAGAAACTGTATCAATACAAGCTTGCGTGGCCGGATATCTATAACCCTTGCATGCATCATAATTGTGAAAAGTTGCAAATGAAAGCTTCTTTTGCACAGAACCAGAAGATCTAAAGGAGGACTTGGACGGTGGTTTATGCATAGCAATCATCCCAAGCGCCGCCCTTCTCTTAGATGGACTAACTAAGATCCATTCCGCATCACTTTGTAACTTCCAAAGATTAAACTCACGAACCCAATTTGATCCTCCACAACCCCAAAGATTAAAATAACATTTGAATTGTGGGAGATCAAAAGATCGAAGATCAACAATATAGAAACCAACTTTCTTGGAGGAAACGTTAAAGGAATAAACCTTGTCACGTATGCATGAGACACCCAACTCGATCACAGATCCACCAATAGCGGCCTCCAGCGCTGCTGCCACAGAATGATCATCAAGCCTGAAAACATGATGACTAAAAGACACCACCAACGTGAAGTGACCCGTGTCCTCCGTAGGGTGGACCGAAAAACCAGTAGATCTGAAAACTTTATCCGCAAACTCTAAACCCTTGGAGAAGCCCAAGCCAAGGGTTGATCCCGATGAGAAAACAATGACCCCTGGGAGAGGGGGATACGCCGGAGAGTTTGGTAGGGAAGGATTAGGATTTTAGTGGTGGTGGGAGGAGATCGCCAGAGGTGGGGTGGGAGGTGGGAGGTGGGAGGTGGGAGGTGGGGGGTGGGAGACGCCATGTTACTATGTTAGTTAATTAATAGTAGAGGGGAGAGTGTTGTCCACGTACCCTCGTAGACCGAAAGCGGAAGCGTTAGCACAACGCGGTTGATGTAGTCGTATGTCTTCACGATCCGACCGATCAAGTACCGAACGTACGGCACCTCTAAGTTCAGCACACGTTCAGCCTGATGATGTCCCTCGAACTCCGATCCAGCCGAGTGTTGAGGGAGAGTTTCGTCAGCACGACGGCGTGGTGACGATGTTGATGTTCTACAGACGCAGGGCTTCACCTAAGCACCGCTACAGTATTATCGAGGTGGACTATGGTGGAGGGGGGCACCGCACATGGCTAAGAGATCAATGATCAATTGTTGTGTCTCTAGGGTGCCCCCTACCCCCGTATATAAAGGAGCAAGGGGGGTGTGGCCGGCCAAGGGAGAGGGCGCGCCAGGAGGAGTCCTACTCCCACTGGGTGTAGGACTCCCCCCTTTCCTAGTTGGATTAGGACTTGAGGGGGAAGGAGTGGAGGAGAAGGAAGGAAGGGGGGCGCCGCCCCCCTCTCCTTGTCCTATTCAAACTAGGGGGAGGGGCGCGCGGCCAGCCCTTGCCTCCTCTCCTCTCTTCCACCTAGGCCCACTAAGGCCCATTTGATTCCCGTGGGGTTCCGGTAACCTCCCGGTACTCCGGTAAAATTCCGATTTTACCCGGAACACTTCCGATATCCAAACATAGGCTTCCAATATATCAATCTTCATGTCTCGACCATTTCGAGACTCCTCGTCATGTTCGTGATCACATCTGGGACTCCGAACAACCTTCGGTACATCAAAACATATAAACTCATAATATAACTGCCATCGTAACGTTAAGCGTGCGGACCATAGGGGTTCGAGAACTATGTAGACATGACCGAGACACGTCTCCGGTCAATAATCAATAGCGGAACCTGGATGCTCATATTGGCTCCTACATATTCTACGAAGATCTTTGCCGGTCAGACCGCATAACAACGTACATTGTTCCCTTTGTCATCGGTATGTTACTTGCCCGAGATTCGATCGTCGGTATCTCAATACCTAGTTCAATCTCGTTACCGGCAAGTCTCTTTACTCGTTCCGTAATACATCATCCCGCAACTAACTTATTAGTTGCAATGCTTGCATGGCTTAAGTGATGTGCATTACCGAGAGGGACCAAAGATACCTCTCCGACAATAGGAGTGACAAATCCTAATCTCGAAATACGCCAACCCAACAAGTACCTTCGGAGACACCTGTAGAGCACCTTTATAATCACCCAGTTATGTTGTGATGTTTGGTAGCACACAAAGTGTTCCTCCGGTAAACGGGAGTTGCATAATCTCATAGTCATAGGAACATGTATAAGTCATGAAGAAAGCAATAGCAACATACTAAACGATCGTGTGCTAAGCTAACAGAATGGGTCATGTCAATCACATCATTCTCCTAATGATGTGATCCCGTTAATCAAATGACAACCCATGTCAATGGCTAGGAAACTTAACCATCTTTGATCAACGAGCTAGTCAAGTAGAGGCATACTAGTGACACTGTGTTTGTCTATGTATTCACAGATGTATTATGTTTCCGGTTAATACAATTCTAGCATGAATAATAAACATTTATCATGATATAAGGAAATAAATAATAGCTTTATTATTGCCTCTAGGCATATTTCCTTCAGTCTCCCACTTGCACTAGAGTCAATAATCTAGATTACACAGTAATGATTCTAACACCCATGGAGCCTTGGTGCTGATCATGTTTTGCTTGTGGAAAAGGCTTAGTCAGCAGGTCTGCAACATTCAGATCCGTATGTATCTTGCAAATTTCTATGTCTCCCACCTGGACTAGATCCCGGATGGAATTGAAGCATCTCTTGATGTGCTTGGTTCTCTTGTGAAATCTGGATTCCTTCACCAAGGCAATTGCACCATTATTGTCACAAAAGATTTTCATTGGACCCGATGCACTAGGTATGACACCTAGATTGGATATGAACTCCTTCATCCAGACTCCTTCATTTGCTGCTTTCGAAGCAGCTATGTACTCCACTTCACATGTAGATCCCGCCATGACGCTTTGTTTAGAACTGCACCAACTGACAGCTCCTCCGTTCAATGTAAACACGTATCCGGTTTGCAATTTAGAATCGTCCGGATCAGTGTCAAAGCTTGCATCAACATAACCATTTACGATGAGCTCTTTGTCACCTCCATAAATGAGAAACATATCCTTAGTCCTTTTCAGGTACTTCAGAATGTTCTTGACCGCTGTCCAGTGATCCACTCCTGGATTACTTTAATACCTCCCTGCTAGACTTATAGCAAGGCACACATCAGGTCTTGTACATAGCATTGCATACATGATAGAGCCTATGGCTGAAGCATAGGGAACATCTTTCATTTTCTCTCTATCTTCTGAAGTGATCGGGCATTGAGTCTTACTCAACTTCACACCTTGTAACACAGGCAAGAACCCTTTCTTTGCTTGATCCATTTTGAACTTCTTCAGAACTTTGTCAAGGTATGTGCTTTGTGAAAGTCCAATTAAGCGTCTTGATCTATCTCTATAGATCTTAATGCCCAATATGTAAGCAGCTTCACCGAGGTATTTCATTGAAAAACTCTTATTCAAGTATCCCTTTATACTATCCAGAAATTCTATATCATTTCCAATCAGCAATCTGTCATCCACATATAATATCAGAAATGCTACAGAGCTCCCACTCACTTTCTTGTAAATACAGGCTTCTCCAAAAGTCTGTATAAAACCAAATGCTTTGATCACACTATCAAAGTGTTCATTCCAACCCCGAGAGGCTTGCACCAGTCCTTAAATGGATCGCTGGAGCTTGCACACTTTGTTAGCTCCCTTTGGATCGACAAAACCTTCCGGTTGCATCATATACAACTCTTCTTCCAGAAATCCATTCAAGAATGCAGTTTTGACATCCATCTGCCATATTTCATAATCATAAAACACGACAATTGCTAACATGATTCGGAGAGACTTAAGCATCGCTACGGGTGAGAAGGTCTCATCGTAGTCAATCCCTTGAACTTGTCGAAAACCTTTCGCAACAAGTCGAGCTTTGTAGACAGTAACATTACCGTCAGCATCAATCTTCTTCTTGAAGATCCATTTATTCTCAATTGTTTGCCGATCAACGGGCATGTCAACCAAAGTCCACACTTTGTTCTCATACATGGATCCCATCTCAGATTTCATGGCTTCAAGCCATTTTGCGGAATCTGGGCTCACCATCGCTTCTTCATAGTTCGTAGGTTCATCATGATCTAGTAGCATGACTTCCAGAACAGGATTACCATACCACTCTAGTGTGGATCTTACTCTCATTGATCTACGAAGATGAGTAGCAACTTGATCTGGCGTTTCATGATCATCATCATTAACTTCCTCACTAGTTGGTGTAGGTGTCACAGAAACCGATTTCTGTGATGTACTACTTTCCAATAAGGGAGCAGGTACAATTACCTCATCAAGTTCTACTTTCCTCCCACTCAGTTCTTTCTTGAGAAACTCCTTCTCTAGAAAGGATCCATTCTTGGCAACGAATGTCTTGCCTTCGGATCTGTGATAGAAGGTGTACCCAGCAGTCTCCTTTGGGTATCCTATGAAGACACATTTCTCCGATTTGGGTTCGAGCTTATCAGGTTGAAGCTTTTTCACATAAGCATCGCAGTCCCAAACTTTAAGAAACGACAACTTTGGTTTCTTGCCAAACCACAGTTCATAAGGCGTCGTCTCAACGGATTTTGATGGTGCCCTATTTAACGTGAATGCGGCCGTCTCTAAAGCATAACCCCAAAACGATAGCGGTAAATCTGTAAGAGACATCATAGATCGCACCATATCAAGTAAAGTGCGCTTACGACGTTCGGACACACCATTACGTTGTGGTGTTCCGGGTGGCGTGAGTTGCGAAACTATTCCGCATTGTTTCAAATGTAGACCATACTCGTAACTCAAGTATTCTCCTCCACGATCAGATCGTAGAAACTTTATTTTCTTGTTACGATGATTTTCAACTTCACTCTGAAATTCTTTGAACTTTTCAAATGTTTCAGACTTATGCTTCATTAAGTAGATATACCCATATCTGCTTAAATCATCTGTGAAGGTGAGAAAATAATGATATCCGCCACGAGCCTCAACATTCATCGGACCACATACATCTGTATGTATGATTTCCAACAAATATGTTGCTCTCTCCATAGTACCGGAGAACGGTGTTTTAGTCATCTTGCCTATGAGGCACAATTTGCAAGTACCAAGTGATTCATAATCAAGTGGTTCCAAAAGTCCATCAGTATGGAGTTTCTTCATGCGCTTTATACCGATATGACCTAAACGGCAGTGCCACAAATAAGTTGCACTATCATTATCAACTCTGCATCTTTTGGCTTCAACATTATGAATATGTGTATCACTACTATCGAGATTCATCAAAAACAGACCACTCTTCAAGGGTGCATGACCATAAAAGATATTACTCATATAAATAGAACAACCATTATTCTCTGATTTAAATGAATAACCGTCTCGCATCAAACAAGATCCAGATATAATGCTCATGCTAAACGCTGGCACCAAATAACAATTATTTAGGTCTAATACTAATCCCAAAGGTAGATGTAGAGGTAGTGTGCCGACCGCGATCACATAGACTTTGGAACCGTTTCCCACGCGCATCGTCACCTCGTCCTTTGCCAGTGTTCACTTAATCCGTAGTCCCTGTTTCGAGTTGCAAATATCAGCAACAGAACCAGTATCAAATACCCAGGTGCTACTGCGAGCTCTAGTAAGGTACACATCAATAACATGTATATCACATATACCTTTGTTCACCTTGCCATCCTTCTTATCCGCTAAATACTTGGGGTAGTTCCGCGTCCAGTGACCAGTCTGCTTGCAGTAGAAGCACTCAGTTTCAGGCTTAGGTCCAGACTTGGGTTTCTTCTCCTGAGAAGCAACTTGCTTGCTGTTCTTCTTGAAGTTCCCCTTCTTCTTCCCTTTGCCCTTTTTCTTGAAACTAGTGGTCTTGTTGACCATCAACACTTGATGCTCCTTCTTGATTTCTACCTCCGCAGCTTTTAGCATTGCGAAGAGCTCGGGAATTGTCTTATTCATCCCTTGCATATTATAGTTCATCACGAAGCTCTTGTAGCTTGGTGGCAGTGATTGAAGAACTCTGTCAATGACACTATCAATCGCAAGATCAACTCCCAGCTGAGTCAAGTGATTATGGTACCCAGACATTCTGAGTATATGTTCACTGACAGAACTATTCTCCTCCATCTTGCAGCTGTAGAACTTATCAGAGGCGTCATATCTCTCAATCCGGGAATTTGCTTGAAATATTAACTTCAACTCCTGGAACATCTCATATGCTCCATGACGTTCAAAACGTCGTTGAAGTCCCGGTTCTAAGCCGTAAAGCATGGCACATTGAACTATTGAGTAGTCATCAGCTTTGCTCTGCCAGACGTTCTTAACGTCGTCAGTTGCATCAGCAGCAGGGCTGGCACTCAGCCATGCTTCCAGGACGTAATTCTTCTATGCAGCAATGAGGATAATCCTCAAGTTATAGACCCAGTCCGTGTAATTGCTACCATCATCTTTCAACTTTGCTTTCTCAAGGAAAGCATTAAAATTCAATGGAACAACAGCACGGGCCATCTATCTACAATCAAACATAGACAGGCAAGATACTATCAGGTACTAAGTTCATGATAAATTTAAGTTCAATTAATCATATTACTTAAGAAATCCCACTTAGAAAGACATCCCTCTAATCCTCTAAGTGATCACGTGATCCAAATCAACTAAACCATAACTGATCATCACGTGAAATGGAGTAGCTTTCAATGGTGAACATCACTATGTTGATCATATCTACTATATGATTCACGCTCGACCTTTCGGTCTCAGTGTTTCGAGGCCATATCTGCATATGCTAGGCTCGTCAAGTTTAACCTGGGTATTCTACATGTGCAAAACTGGCTTGCACCCGTTGTAGATGGACGTAGAGCTTTTATCACACCCGATCATCATGTGGTGTCTGGGCACGACGAACTTTGGCAACGGTGCATACTCAGGGAGAACACTTTTATCTTGAAATTTAGTGAGAGATCATCTTATAATGCTACCATCAATCAAAGCAAGATAAGATGCATAAAAGATAAACATCACATGCAATCAATATAAGTGATATGATATGGCCATCATCATCTTGTGCTTGTGATCTCCATCTCCAAAGCACCGTCATGATCACCATCGTCGCCGACGCGACACCTTGATCTCCATTGTAGCATCATTGTCGTCTCGCCAATCTTATGCTTCCACGACTATCGCTACCGCTTAGTGATAAAGTAAAGCATTATAGGGCGATTACATTGCATACAATAAAGCGACAACCATATGGCTCCTGCCAATTGCCGATAACTCGGTTACAAAACCTGATCATCTCATACAATAAAGTTTAGCATCATGTCTTGACCATATCACATCACAACATGCCCTGCAAAAACAAGTTAGACGTCCTCTACTTTGTTGTTGCAAGTTTTACGTGGCTGCTACGGGCTTAGCAAGAACCGTTCTTACCTACGCATCAAAACCACAATGATAGTTTGTCAAGTTGGTGTTGTTTTAACCTTCGCAAGGACCGGGCGTAGCCATACTCGGTTCAACTAAAGTTGGAGAAACTGACACCCGCCAGCCACCTATGTGCAAAGCACGTCAGTAGAACCAGTCTCGCGTAAGCATACGCGGAATGTCGGTCCGGGCCACTTCATCCAACAATACTGCCGAACCAAAGTATGACATGCTGGTAAGCAGTATGACTTATATCGCCCACAACTCACTTGTGTTCTACTCGTGCATATAACATCAACGCATAAAACCTGGCTCTGATGCCACTTTTGGGGAACGTAGTAATTTCAAAAAAATTCCTACGCACACGCAAGATCATGGTGATGCATAGAAACGAGAGGGGAGAGTGTTGTCCATGTACCCTTGTAGACCGAAAGCCGAAGCGTTAGCACAACGCGGTTGATGTAGTCGTACGTCTTCATGATCCGACCGATCAAGTACCGAACGTACGGCACCTCCGAGTTCAGCACACGTTCAGCCCGATGACGTCCCTCGAACTCCGATCTAGCCGAGTGTTGAGGGAGAGTTTCATTAGCACGATGGCGTGGTGACGATGTTGATGTTCTACCGACGCAGGGCTTCACCTAAGAACCGCTACAGTATTATCGAGGTGGACTATGGTGGAGGGGGGGCACCGCACATAGCTAAGAGATCAATGATCAATTGTTGTGTCTCTAGGGTGCCCCCTGCCCCCGTATATAAAGGAGCAAGGGGGGTCTGGCCGGCCAAGGGAGAGGGTGCGCCAGGAAGAGTCCTACTCCCGCTGGGAGTAGGACTCCCCCCTTTCCTAGTTGGATTAGGACTTGAGGGGGAAGGAGTGGAGGAGAAGGAAGGAAGGGGGGCGCCGCCCCCCTCTCCTTGTCCTATTCTGACTAGGGGGAGGGGCGCGCGGCCAACCCTTGCCTCCTCTCCTCTGTTCCACCTAGGCCCACTAAGGCCCATTTGATTCCCGCGGGGTTCCGGTAACCTCCCGGTACTCCGGTAAAATTCCGATTTTACCCGGAACACTTCCGATATCCAAACATAGGCTTCCAATATATCAATATTCATGTCTCGACCATTTCAAGACTCCTCGTCATGTGATCACATCCGGGACTCCGAACAACCTTCGGTATATCAAAACATATAAATTCATAATATAACTGTCATCGTAACATTTAGCGTGCGGACCCTACGGGTTCGAGAACTATGTAGACATGACCGAGACACGTCTCTGGTCAATAACCAATAGCGGAACCTGGATGCTCATATTGGCTCCTACATATTCTACGAAGATCTTTATCGGTCAGACCGCATAACAACATATGTTGTTCCCTTTGTCATCGGTATGTTACTTGCCCGAGATTCGATCGTCGGTATCTCAATACCTAGTTCAATCTCGTTACCGGAAAGTCTCTTTACTCATTCTGTAATACATCATCCCGCAACTAACTTATTAGTTGCAATGCTTGCAAGGCTTAAGTGATGTGCATTACCGAAAGGGCCCAGAGATACCTCTCCGACAATCGGAGTGACAAATCCTAATCTCGAAATATGCCAACCCAACAAGTACCTTCGGAGACACCTGTAGAGTACCTTTATAATCACCCAGTTACGTTGTGACATTTGGTAGCACACAAAGTGTTACTCCGGTAAACGGGAGTTGCATAATCTCATAGTCATAGGAACATGTATAAGTCATGAAGAAAGCAATAGCAACATACTAAACGATCGTGTGCTAAGCTAACGGAATGGGTCATGGCAATCACATCATTCTCCTAATGATGTGATCCCGTTAATCAAATTACAACCCATGTCAATGGCTAGGAAACTTAACCATCTTTGATCAACGAGCTAGTCAAGTAGAGGCATACTAGTGACACTCTATTTGTCTATGTATTCACACATGTATTATGTTTCCGGTTAATACAATTCTAGCGTGAATAATAAACATTTATCATGATATAAGGAAATAAATAATAACTTTATTATTGCCTCTAGGGCATATTTCCTTCATCTATGAATATTGTCGTGTGGTCTATCAATCATTTGGATGCATAGACATGTTGAACTTGTGTATATATGAATCTTTTGAGTTGTTGATTGTGAATGTTGGCTATGAATATGAACGTGTCATATGAACCTGAGTTTGATACGAATGTTTACCTTTTCTATTGTACTTGTGTGTGAACTTGTTAGTATGCCTACTGTGGGATTTGTGACATGTGGGTGTCAACAGCACACCTTCTTCCCGAGAAGAATTGCACATGCTTTGTTAGGGTAGCAACGGCGCATCAGCTCTTTTTAATCTTTTTGCTCTGTCTTCCCCCCTCCCACGTGTTATTACTATTATCGTATATTTTATAGAGACTTATATATATATATTATAAAAACATCCCACATGTTATTAAATTATAAAAGTAAATGTTTAACAGAAGTTGGGAAGGAAAATCCTGGTTGTTTTTGACTCACAGGCAAGGAAAATCCTGGTGATTGCGTACAAAAGCTTGCAAAGATTTTAAGGACCAATGTAATAATAATGCGCTCATTTTTATTTTGTGCACTAACTCGCTAATTGGTTAATTATATATATATAATGTGTCGCTCCAGTTTATTTTTTGATATTAATTGCTCCTTCTATTCTAACATTATATATAGAACGAGCCCAACTAATTCGTGTATTTCAAGAAAGTGCAAATGGGCTAGGATTTCTTAGAAAATATAAATGGGCCGCATTGACGCGAAATTATTTGTTCACCCAGCCTAGCAAATGGATAAAACATGGGTTAAATATATTCCACATTTTTGCTGGCTAACATGTGAGCCAATAGGTCGAAGCCTACGCAGGGCGTTGTCAACTTGGTCAACAAATTATTATGACATCCACAGCCATTGGATTTATATCCAACGGCCGGCATGCACCTTCAATCTCTCACCTTCTTCCTCCAGTGTCGCCGGGACTGCTTGGTCCGGCCTCCGGCGGCTAGCGGCTCTGCTTAGCACGCATCGCTGTGAAGCGCTACCCCACCGTCGGCCAGGCTATCCCTCCACCCCTCCACACCTCCTGTTATTCTCCACTGACTACAGCCCCACGCCGCACCAGAACCAGTTATAACCCTTCTCCTCGTCTCAATCTATGACTCCACTGCCACGTCTTCCCATCTCCGGGTTGTTCCCGTCCGGGGCCTCGCCGTCGTCCACGGCCTCGCTGCACTCGGTATGGCATGGTCAACAAACGAGAATCATCGGAAGAGGACTGTACATGGAGAGCCTGACGGCTGGAACCCACAAGGTCCATGGTCGCACGCAAGGAAAGTTCCTCCTTATTAAGCTGAAAAAATGTTTCTTCCCCCTGACAGCTGGGACCCACCAGTTGTATCTTCGCATGGAATGAAGTGCCTCCTTATTATGTGAAAAAAATTATTCCTCCTGTTGACAGCTGGGACCCGTCAAATTTGGTGGCTGACTTGTGGGCCTACTAAGAGGACGTGTATGCGGGGCTTTGTCAACTTAATCAACAAATGATTCTAGCAGCTAGACCGTTGGATGTTAATCCAACAGCCGTGCACCTTCTTCAACCTCTGTTCTTTCTCCTGTCTCCCGTGGGCGGCACCGCGGAAGTGCTGCCGCGCACCCGAACCAGTCAAGTTTCCCACTCCTCTCCATCTACGACTCCACTGCCGCGTCTTCCCCATCTTCGGGTCGTTTGGGGGTACCGCAGAACGGAGGAAACGACCTTGTGTTCGACCGGCCACAGTGGAAACGGGATCCTGTTCATCGGGAGGGGTCTGGCGTACCGCAAAATAGAGGAAACGGACCTCCTATGGTCGAAACGGGGTCCTGTTGATCGGGAGGGGTGTGGCGTACCGCAAAAATAAGGAAAACAGACTTGTGTTGGAGTGCTATGGTCGAAACGGGGGTCCTGTTCATCGGGAGGGGTGTGGCGTACCGCAAAACAGGACTCCACGGGATACTGTTCATCTCTAATATGTCTCCAACGTATCTATAATTTTTGATTGCTCCATGCTATATTATCTACTATTTTATACATTATTGGGATTTATTATCCACTTCTATATTATTTTTGGGACTAACCTATTAACCGGAGGCCCAGCCCAGAATTACTGTTTTTTGCTTGCTTTAGGGTTTCGAAGAATAGGAATATCAAAAGGAGTCCAAACGGAATGAAACCTTCGGAAACATGATTTTCTCATCAAATAAGATCCAGGAGACTTGGACCCTCCGTCAAGAAAGTCAGGAGGTGGTCACGAGGGTAGGGGGCGCGCCCCCTGCCTCGTGGGCCCCTCGAAGCTCCACCGATGTACTTCTTCCTCCTATATATATCCACTTACCCCCAAACAATCGGGGGCAGGGCCAAAAACCTAATTCCACCGCCGCAACTTTCTGTATCCACGAGATCCCATCTTGGGGCCTGTTCCGGAGCACCGCCGGAGGAGGCATCGATCACGGAGGGCTTCTACATCATCATCCAAGCCCCTCCGATGAAGTGTGAGTAGTTTACTTCAGACCTACGGGTCCATAGCTAGTAGCTAGATGGCTTCTTCTCTCTTTTTGGATCTCAGTACAATGTTCTCCCCCTCTCTTGTGGAGATCTATTCGATGTAATCTTCTTTTTGCGGTGTGTTTGTTGAGAACGATGAATTGTGGGTTTATGCTCAAGTCTATCTATGAATAATATTTGAATCTTCTCTGAATTCTTTTATGTATGATTGGTTATCTTTGCAAGTCTCTTCGAATTATCAGTTTGGTTTGCCCTACTAGATTGGTTTTTCTTGCCATGTGAGAAGTGCTTAGCTTTGGGTTCGATCTTGCGGTGTCCTTTTCCAGTGACAGAAGGGGCAGGAAGGCACGTATTGTATCGTTGCCATCGAGGATAACAAGATGGGGTTTTTATCATGTCATCTTGCTTAAGGCGTTACTCTGTTTTTAACTTAATACTCTAGATGCATGCTGGATAGCGGTCGATGAGTGGAGTAATAGTAGTAGATGCAGAATCATTTCGGTCTACTTGTCTCGGACGTGATGCCTATATACATGAACATGATCATGCCTAGATATTCTCATAACTATGCTAAATTCTATCAATTGCTCAACAGTAATTTGTTCACCCACCGTAGAATACTTATGCTCTTGAGAGAAGCCACTAGTGAAACCTATGGCCCCCATGTCTCTTTCTCATCATATCAATCTCCATAACTTTATTATTGCTTTGCTTTTACTTTATTTTCTTTGCATCTCTATACCAAAAATACCAAAAATATTATTTATCATCTCTATCAGATCTCACTTTCGTAAGTGACCGTGAAGGGATTGACAACCCCTAAGCGCGTTGGTTGCGTTGAGCTATTGATTCTGTGTAGGTACGAGGGACTCGAGCGTAGCCTCCTACTGGATTGATACCTTGGTTCTCAAAAATTGAGGGAAATACTTATGCTACTTTGTTGCATCATCCCTTCCTCTTCGGGGAAATCCAACGCAGTGCTCAAGAGGTAGCAAGAAGAATTTCTGGCGCCGTTGCCGGGGACTCTGCGCAAAAGTCAACATACCAAGTACCCATCACAATCCCTATCTCCCGCATTATATTATTTGCCATTTGCCTCTCGTTTTCCTCTCCCCCACTTCACCCTTGCCGTTTTATTCGCCCTCTCTCTCCTTCCTCCCTCTCTATTTGCCTCTTTTGTCATTTTCTTTTTGTTTGCTCGTGTGTTGGATTACTTGTTTGTCGCGATGGCTAAAGATAATACTAAATTGTGTGACTTCACCAATACCAATAATAATGATTTCCTTAGCACTCCGATTGCTCCTCTTACCGATGCTGAATCTTGTGAAATTAATACTGCTTTGTTGAATCTTGTCATGAAAGATCCATTCTCCGGCCTTCCTAGTGAAGATGCCGCTACACATCTTAATAGCTTCGTTGATTTGTGTGACATGCAAAAGAAAAAAGATGTCGATAATGACATTGTTAAATTGAAGCTATTTCCTTTTTCACTTAGAGATCATGCTAAAGCTTGGTTTTCGTCTTTGCCTAAAAATAGTATTGATTCATGGAACAAGTCCAAAGATGCTTTTATCTCTAAATATTTTCCTCCCGCTAAGATCATCTCTCTTAGAAACGATATTATGAATTTTAAACAACTTGATCATGAACATGTTGCACAAGCTTGGGAGAGAATGAAATTAATGATACGTAATTGCCCTACTCATGGTTTAAATTTATGGATGATTGTTCAGAATTTTTATGCCGGATTGAATTTTGCTTCTAGAAATCTTTTAGATTCGGCCGCGGGAGGTACTTTTATGGAAATCACTTTAGGAGAAGATACTAAACTCCTAGATAATATTATGGTTAATTATTCTCAATGGCATACTGAAAGATCTACTAAAAAGGTGCATGCGATAGAAGAAATTAATGTTTGGAGTGGAAAGATGGATGAACTTATGAAATTATTTGCTAATAAGAGTGTTTCTTCTGATCCTAATGATGTTCCCTTGTCTACTTTGATTGATAATAATAATGAATCTATGGATGTGAATTTTGTTGGTAGGAACAATTTTGGTAACAACGCGTATAGAGGAAATTTCAATCCTAGGTCTTATCCTAGTAATCCCTCTAATAATTACGGTAATTCCTACAACAATTCTTATGGAAATTATAATAAGATGCCCTCTAATTTTGAATCTAATATTAAAGAATTTATTTCTTTGCAAAAGAATTTTAATGCTATGATTGAAGAAAAATTGCTTAAGATTGATGATTTGGCTAGGAACGTTGATAGAATTGCTCTTGGTATTGATTCTTTGAAACTTAGATCTATTCCACCTAAGCATGATATCAATGAGTCTCTCAAAACCATGAGAATTTCCATTGACGAGTGCAAAGAAAGAACCGCTGGGATGCGTGCTAAGAAAGATGCCTTTATAAAAGCGTGTTCTTCTAGTTCCTATGAAAATAATGATGAAGATCTAAAAGTTATTGATGCGTCCCCTATTAAATCTTTGTTTTGCAATCTGAATCTTGATAATGATGGGACTTAATATGATCCACCTTTACCTAGAAGGCGTTCTAAGAATTCGGAATTTGTTGATCTTGATGCTAAATTTGATAAAAGTGGGATTAAAGAAATTAAAACCCTAGATGTTGCTAAACCCACTATTATGGATTTCAAGGAATTTAACTATGAAAATTGCTCTTTGATTGATTGTATTTCCTTGTTGCAATCCGTGCTAAAATCTCCTCACGCTTATAGTCAAAATAAAGCGTTTACTAAACATATCGTTGATGCCTTGATGCAATCTTATGAAGAAAAACATGAATTGGAAGTTTCTATCCCTAGAAAACTTTATGATGAGTGGGAACCAACTATTAAGATTAAAATTAAAAATTATGAGTTTTATGCTTTGTGTGATTTGGGTGCTAGTGTCTCTACTATTCCCAAAACTTTGTGTGATTTACTAGATTTCCGTGATTTTGATGATTGCTCTCTAAACTTGCATCTTGCGGATTCCACTATTAAGAAACCTATGGGAAGAATTAATGATGTTCTTATTGTTGCTAATAGGAATTATGTGCCCGTAGATTTTATCGTTCTTGATATAGATTGCAATCCTTCTTGCCCTATTATTCTCGGTAGACCTTTCCTTAGAACGGTTGGTGCAATTATTGATATGAAGGAAGGGAATATTAGATTTCAATTTCCATTAAAAAAAGGGCATGGAACACTTCCCTATAAATAAAATAAAATTACCATATGAATCTCTCATGAGAGCCACTTATGGATTGCCTACCAAAGATGGCAATACCTAGATCTATTCTTGCTTGTTATGCCTAGCTAGGGGCGTTAAACGATAGCGCTTGTTGGGAGGCAACCCAATTTTATTTTTATTCCTTGCTTTTTTTTCTCCTGTTTAGTAATAAATAAATTATCTAGCCTCTGTTTTGGTTGTGTTTTTTGTGTTTAATTGGTGTTTGTGCCAAGTAGAACCGTTGGGAAGACTTGGGGAAAGTCTTGTTGAACTTGCTGTAAAAAACAGAAACTTTAACGCTCATGATAACTGCTGTCATTTTTATTTGGAAAGTGCTATTTAGTTAATTATTTTTGAAGATGATTAATAGATAAATTCCTCACGTCCATCAATTTATTTTAGAATTTTTGGGGTTCCAGATCTTGCGCTAGCTACAGATTACTACAGACTGTTCTGTTTTTGACAGATTCTGTTTTTCGTGTGTTGTTTGCTTATTTTGATGAATTTATGGCATCCCCTCTTTCGTCTACTTCTATCAGTAACTTTACTTGGTGCGATATTTTTATTCACCACATGATATGTGTTTTTCTTGGAGCGTCTTTTATGATTTGAGTCTTTGCTTATTAGTTTACCACAATCATCCTTGCTGTACACACCTTTTGAGAGAGCCATACATGATTTGGAATTTGATAGAATACTCTATGCACTTCACTTATATCTTTTGAGCTTTATAGTTTTGCTCTAGTGCTTCACTTATATCTTTTAGAGCACGGTGGTGGATTTGTTTTATAGAAACTCTTGATATCTCATGCTTCACTTAGATTATTTTGATAGTCTTAATAGCATGGTAATTTGCTTAAAATCCTAATATGCTTGGTATGCAAGATTAATAATAAAACTTTCATATGAGTGTGTTGAATACTAAGAAGAAATTGATGCTTGATAATTGTTTTGAGATATGAGGATGGTGATATTAGAGTCATGCTAGTTGAGTAGTTGTGAATTTGAGAAATGCTTGTGTTAAAGTTTGTGATTCCCGTAGCATGCACTTATGGTGAACCATTATGTGATGAAGTCGGAGCATGATTTATTTATTGATTGTCTTGATTATGAGTGGCCGTCGGGGACGAGCGATGGTCTTTTCCTACCAATTGTGACGCCCCGAGACCGTTGCGCCAGGTGTTTTCCAGTTATTCGCTGTCGTTGCCATGTCATTTGCTTGCGGGTTGCATTTCATCGTGTCATCATGTGCATTGCATCATCTGTTTTCAAACTTGCATTCATCCGGGTTCTCCCCGTTCCTTCCGTTGTCCGTTTTGAGCCCAGACACACTTGCACGTGCCCGCGGCATGTCCAAAATATTATTTTATAAGTGGCCGGAAAATGTTCTCGGAATGGGATGAAAGTTGGTGTGCGGTCTTATTATGGTGTAGGTAGATCGTCTGTCAAGTTTCGTCGCATTCGGAATTCATTCGATAGCCCAACCGTTAGACTACAGCGGCAGTATAGCCAGTCTATCGTCGGACATTTTCGGTCTCCGGAAACAGTCGCCGAGCCTCTCTCTTCTCTTCTCTCAGCTCGAGACCGTATACTCAGTCCACTACCTACCGCCAGGTCCTACCTAACCTCTCTCGTCAGCCCGCGGCCCTCCTCGTGCGCGCGTCCGAAAAGTTGTCCCGGACCCGACCCGAGCAGTCGTCACTGTTGTGTCCGGATCATCCCCAAACATCTACAAAACGCCTCCGTTTTGTTAATTGGGCTTCCTAACATATTTATTCGTGACCGTCCGATTACGACCGTCCGAGAGGGTCAATTAAGGATCCCAATGAGTGGTAGTAGTTATTCATGGATCACAGACACATAACTCAGTTCCTGAGGATGGTTTCAATGAGACAACCCACCATGTACTCCTACATGGCCTCTCACCGCTACCTTTACAAAATCATGTTCACACACTTAGCTCACACACAGTAGGACATGTTCACACACCATTCCAATTCATTCCCGATGAATCAGACCCGACACATCTCTATGCAATAGCAGGCATGACAAACAATCATGAATGAGTAGGCACATCAGGGCTCAAACAACTCCTACTCATGCTAGTGGGTTTCATCTATTTACTGTGGCAATGACAGGTCATGCAGAGGAAAGGGGTTCAGCTACCGCAGCATGTAACAGTTGAATCGTTGTTGTCCTAATGTTGTAAAAGAGAGCAGGAGTGAGAGAGTGGGATTGTATCGGATTGAACAAGGGGGTTTTGCTTGCCTGGCACTTCTGAAGATAATATAGCTCTTCATCGGTGTCATCGAACTCATCGTCGGAACACGTCTATCGAGAGGGGACAACCACCGGCAAACACAGAAAGAACACAATCAATGCAAATGCGACAATATGATGCATGATCATGACATGGAAATATGCTATGATTTGTACTAATGCATCTAGCAACAATTTAAATGAAGTCCATATGAACCAAGGGTTCATATGCAAACTCCATAAGGGGTATTTAAAATGCCATTATCATGTTTTCACTTATACAGGGGGTATAAGTTGGTTGAACATGCATGAAAGTAGCATAAATGGATAGATTAGATTTTTCTGATAATTTTTCATATATAATTTATTTCATTCTGAGTTATAGATTATTTTCTATGATTTTTTGAAGTTTGCAACATTTTCTGGAATTTCCTATATAAAAATAAATCTAGAAAATACTTATTGCGTCAGCATAGCGTCACTGTGACGTCAGCAGGTCAACTGCGGCTGACCAGGTCAAACCTGACCAGTGGGGTCCACTGGTCAGTCACACTGTGTTGTTTGGGTCACCAACAGGTGGGGTCAGGTCAACAGCCACGTCAGCAAATCAGCACTGACATGTGGGGTCGGTCAATGTGTGACGTGGTCGGGTCAAACTGACCTGTGGGGCCCGTGTGGTTAGTTTAATCTAAACAAAAACTAAACCAGAGTTAATTAGGCCGCGGGGCCCACATGTCTGTGAGTCTGTGGGTCATTAGCTTAGTGCTAATTAGTTGTTAGGCCGGTGTTTAGCCGCCAGCGACGAGAAAACGCGGCGGCGAGCCTTGGGTTTCGCCCACGGGGGACCAAACCCGTGGCGGAGGGCATCTGCACGTTGCTCGTGCTCGTCTGCATCATGCAGTGCAAGCGGCAGTGGCTAGGGCGTCCCATAGCAATGGCAACGGCGACAAGTGCGGTGGCCGGAGCTCGGTGGTGCACGAGTGTAGGGCTACGGCTCGCCCTTGAGGGAACCAGGTAGCTAGGCCGCATCTAGGGGGGCTAGGAGCATGGCGGATGGCACAGCAGGGCCTGGTAAGCTCAGAGGTGAGCAGGAGGTCGGCAATGGCGGACGGCAGCCTCGGGAGCTCATGGGGCAGTGGCTAGAGGAAGCTAGCGAGAGGGGGAGGTGAGGGGAAAAGCTCAGGGGCTCACGCCGAGTGCAGGGGAGCAAACGGCGAGCTCGGGGAGGCACGGACGATGACGGGGCATCTCCGGCGATCTGGGGAGGCAGAAAGTTGAATACGACGGCGTCGGCGGTGTTTGGCGGCGTCCGTCATTGCTTGACTCAGCGGAGAGGGTGTTGGCGACGAGGCGATGGCCGTGGACACGTCGACGAGGCAAGGGGGAGGCGGTGGCTGCGGCAGCAGCGAGCAGTGGCAATGGCTGCGCTCGATGGAGAGAGCGGAGGAGGGGGAGACCGTTCGGGGAAGAGAGAGAGAGGTCCAGGGCGGTGAGTGGAAGCGAGAGGGAGTGCTGGGCGTCTCCGTGGCACGTCTTGAGGGCCGGGGTCGTGCGGCTGAAGCAGGAGGTGGCAAGGCGTCGTCGGCGCACTCGCCACGCACCTGCCTGTCCTCCTAGCAGGAGGAAGAAGACCATCCAGCCCCTGGTGGGCTGGGCCTCTTCTGCCAGGTAAGACCCAGGTACTCCCTCCTTCTCTATTTTCTATTTAGGTTATTATATGGCTTGCTAAAATATATACAAAGCCACTCACAAACTTCTAGAATTATTGAAGTTATATTTAATATATATTAAATATAAATCCAAAGCAAATAATTATTGGATTAATTCAAATGGCCAAAATAAATGTTTCTGAGCTCATAAAAATATTGGTTTGAATTTTAGCTCTTGCCAATAATTCTATGGAATAACAGGAACATTTTATTGGACTCATTTGAGAAGATTTTTAAAGTTGGTTATTTTTGAACTGATTTCTGAGGGTTTCAACAAACCTCAATTCAACTTTCAGAAATTATACATGATGCATGGATGCACTCTTATGCAACTATTGCAAACAATTCTAGGGCTGTGACAACTCACCCCCACTAAACAAGAATCTCGTCGCGAGATTCAAGACGTGAGGTAAGAAGACAGAGGGGACACAAAACTAATACAATCCTCATGACCCAACTGCTCTTCTCGAATATATTGATCCATTGCATCATATTGATCTTGGCGTCTTGCTTTGAGAACTACGTCCAACATGACAATGAGTAGAAAGGGACAATTTTTAGAAGAATCGATCTTCTTGAGGTTCGAGCAACTTAGGATCATCTTGATGATCACAAGATCAACACACGGAATGAGACATAGAAACATCTCTGGAGCTGAGAGGCAAAACTTGCATCAGGAGCGATAGAAGAAACAATTTGACGAGGGTTTCAAAGTAGCAAGGGAAATTGCCATGATTCCAAAACAGGGCACCTCGGGGAAGGTGACTCGAAGAACTATTCCCTTAAGTGGCAAAAAGAATTACTTTTGATACAATATCATTGAAATTCTTTATACCAGCCTAAGGCATTCTCAAATGATCGTCTGAACGAATTTGAAAGAATGGCATACCCATACCAGAATGGATGATGTGGACTACCTTGTTGAAGACAACACAATGGATGATTTTGCTTATCATCGGGGATGGGTGGGACCCATAGTAAGTCCACTTTTGAAGATGATCTTGGACAACAAGTGTTGAGGAGGGCAGCCCATGGGAAATTGGCACAATGGTGGTGCAAGCTGGGAACAAAATGCAACTGTTGGGAATGTTCCAACCATCATATCTGCCTGAGATTCAGATCTGGTTGGTGATATGATACTTCAGACTCAGCATGTCTGAAAAGAAAATTTGCAACACAAATTGACGAGATGACGTTGTGATATTCTCGGGAAATGAACTACGATAATAAGCTCCAAAAATGAGCTGGTTCTGCTACACACATGTGAGCATGTTGTCCAAGACAAGAATGACCACATGGTAGTCTTATAATAAAACACTATCGAGTTCAGGTGGGGAACCATCATCAAGGATTTTGAAGTCTTACACAAGTCCATGGATTAGATCCCAAGCATATACTTCTTTGCCTTGAACAAGTCAATCAGTGGCTTGGTGTGCTAGGGAATACATACGGAGTGGAGGTAATTAATCTACCAAACCATAGAATACATTCACACATGCAAAACTGACATGGGATGGTACCAGGGGAAACAAAAACAATCTTTCTCGAACTCACGGCGGCAACTTGCACCAAAGGCACATGAATTCGAGGAAGTCACTTCTTCCATCCAAGCATAAGCTTCATGAACAGAATAGGAAGGCATTGCTTATAAAGTTTCCAACACTAGGTTGATGTTCAACATGAATCATGGGGGAGACAAAATGCTGCTGATGGGCTCAACAACAACTCATCGGAATTTCCATATCACTAGACTTCCACCATCATGTGAACACGATGATAGTATTGGTCAGACCACAAGATGAAATGGTGTATGCTCGAGGGATCAACCACGGGTAAGACAACATTACGAACATCGTTGGTTCTGATTTGACTTGACGATAGCCCATACTCAAGTCAAAGTTTTGACAAGACAATAGATCCAACAACCGATCACGAGGACCAATCGATGGAGATATCATCTTTCTTCAACACACACACACACACACACACACACACAAGAATATCCCTTCCGAAAGAACTGAATTCGGCAAAGCTTTTTATCGTCCAACTCTCCAAGTTGTTGTTTAGCTTAACCAACTAGCTCAGGGATATCCAACACAGATTCTTGGAGAAGGGGTAGTTTACAAGAAACCAACTTGATCACGAACTCAACATAACGGTCAGGTGACAACCTGGTAACACTTCCGAGAAGATATCCGGAAAATCACGAACCACCGATATGACTTTAAGCTCGAGAACAATCTTGCTTTTCAAGGCAAGACGACATGATCAGAAGAGTAAGGGATTCAATTCTAACTCAAAGAACGAAGAGTGCACCAGAAATAAGGACAAGATAACACGAGCAATCCTAGGATAGTGATTTCATAACCAACACACTAAGAATGATATTAATGTCCATTAACTACCAAGCAACACGGTTGCTAGGAGTATTGATTTCACACATCACGATTCACTTGTCGGCATTCCGGTTACAACAACACGAGGACCGATAAATGAATGATGATGGTGCGAAGTATCACTGCATCAAGAATTCATAAGAGATGGTGCAATTCTCACAATATTCTTGACATAAAGTGGGTAATACTTCAGGGTAGAACAGAGCAAAAGTTGGATTGGCATTTGATCTGCAGAACACAACTACTTTGACCCAATCTTGGATATGGATGAGGTACTGGAGTTTGTTTCTCCTAGTCATTCTGAAATAGAATGGCTTAACGGACCACAAGAATGATAACATCGATAACACGGATGCACAATTACTCCTGACTATCAATTGATAGGTGATGGTCAGAGTACAAATGAAGAGGGACAACTCAAGAGGACGTATATCTTTCTGAGTTGTGGATGCATAGATTAATATGTTGAACCAAGTTCAACAGGTTTCTTCTAGATAACCCATGCAGGAAGGTAGAACTGGCAGAATCACAATTATGAATGGAGAACTCCTCAAGAGTACTCTGATTGTGATATTTTGGTTCAAAGAACTTCTGCCTTAATGGTTCATGGTATTTGGAAGAAAGAAATACTACGGACCTCGAGGACTGTCGCAATGTTACTAATATCCTAAAGGAACGAGCAAACGCTATCAACAGGAGGTAAGTAGGGTGAATCTCGGGTTCAAGAACCCAGGAATAGAATGCCTACTACTAAATGGCGTCACGGGATGCTTTCGAGAATGGTGGCCAGAATCATCACACCGGGAACACAAAACATAGCTAGATTACTAGGTGACTCCCTAAAACACCTAGGGTCATAATAATAGCTCCAACATATATGTCGAGGCAACAAAGTACCTCAACTCACCGATTAGTGTGGTTAAACTGGCCCAAAGGAACGTTAGTAACGGGAGGAAGGAATTTGCAAATGCATCAGACTAGTTAGAAACATGGGATGACTCGGACAGCATAACAGCTGTAAATACTCAAAAAGATTTGAGACATCCTGCAAAAAAATGATGGCATAACCTCTCAACATCATAATATCAAGGTTCTGAGATTAACTAACAACACACGGAAGTAGTAGAAACAGAACTGGGGCTTAAGTCCATCAATCCTATAAGTCTCTATCATAGTAACTCGTCATCCTGATAGATAGATGAGAAGGCCTAGTTCTTAATCCCCATAGAAGAGAAGAGATTGACTCAGATCAGAAGGCCATGAGGTATAAGGAGTAAAAAGAGCCTTACGTTCCCTTCCATAATCAATTCCCTTATATAACTAAAGCATTTATAGACACAACTTCGACCAGTTTGGCTTGGTAATCCTACAGGCAGTCAGGCTCTGATACCAACGCTGTCAGGACCCCGATTCCAAGTCACATCGATCTAGCCGGTAACACCTCATATCACATTGCGGCCTCACGCACGGTATCCCCATGGGTGTCGCCTTACCATGGCCCGGGACCGTTTGTGCCTTTTTGGCTCACGTATATGATAGTGTCGCTAGCATCCATATGACAGAGAACCCGGGCCGACATGGCTAGTCGTGAACCCAAAGCGGCACAGACCTATGGAGACAGGCATACATGAATCACATCGAGCATGTCGGTCATCAGCGAGTGAATCCGGGCTATAGCATTGGGCTAACAGGACTCCAGGAACACGGGCTGTAGTAGGCTAGGCAGGACTCCGGATGTCATCGCGTGACATTTCCTCGAAGGGACAGACATAGGAACGAAGTGAAACACATGCGGGCTAGTCAAGTGTCCTGAGCAGTAGTGCTGGGCTAGCAGCACTCCGGTGAACCGGGCTGTAGCAGACTACTATGGCTCAAGGAAGCACTACACTACATTTCCCCATAAGAGAGGCTGCCAAGGATAAACAACTAGATTGTCGGATCCCACACATACCAAGCATTCCAATCATACACACAATATGCTCGATATGTGTAAACACAACATGGCATCACAACAAGACTCTATGACTCAAGTATTTATTCATTAGGCTCCGAGGAGCGAGATATTACAAACATGGGTCTCATGACCCAACATTCAGAGCATACAAGTCAAAGCACCTGCGGAAGCTTAACCTGTCTGAGTACAGACAACTAAAAATGAAGAAGGCTGAGGAACCTGACTATCTACAAGACCCTCCCAAGGGTACAAGATCGTGGCTGAGGTAACAAGCTAAACGTCAAAGTCCACACGGAACTACTAGCGAGACTGAAGTCTCTCTGCAAAACATAAATTAAGCAAACGTGAGTACAAATGTACCTAGCAAGACTTACATCAGAACTAACTACATATGCATCGGTATCAACAAAGGGGTAGTGGAGTTTAACTGCAGCAAGCCAGCTTTGACTCAGTGGCTAACCTGAACTATGACTACAAGCAACTCTTTTGAGGTGGCGCACATGAGTCCACATATTCACCATTCAATACACCACTATGGATCTGCTCCCGTCTCCCTACGAGAACGCCATCCATAGCACTCACGCTTATCTTGCGCATTTTAGAGTATCCACTTTCACTTGTCTATGAACTATGCAAGGGGTCCAAGTTTCCATATCCGAGGAATCCGGCTATTCGAATAGATAATGATAACCCTGCAGGGGTGTACTTCTTCACACGCGCTCCCACCACTTACCGTCGTTTACACGACATGTACTCGGCAACCTTCAAGTGGAATCCCAACGAGGGTGTCGGCCATGGCCTACCTAAACACTCAAGTCTCTAGTCCAGGTTTATCGCCTATCCAGGTTCCATCCGCAGGGAGTCCGGCCGAGGTTTCCACATACGGCCCCGAACGATGTGAACAGGGTTCCCGGGACACCAAACGGGCGCCCGGTACACCGTGCCACGGTGTATCTACCACATCATAGCCCACCCCTAGGGTCAGCACTACACAGGGCCGCCAACACATAACCTACAAACACCAGAAACTAGTTGCAACTCCTAGACAGAGTACTAGGGTGATTAAGAAGCCAAGAGGGTCAATTAAGGATCCTAATGAGTGGTAGTAGCTGTTCATGGATCACAGACACAGAACTCAGTTCCTGAGGACAGTTTCAATGAGACAACCCACCATGTACTTCTACATGGCCTCTCACCGCTACCTTTACCAAATCGTGTTCACACACTTAGCTCACACACAGTAGGACATGTTCACACACCATTCCAATTCATTCACGATGAATCAGACCCGACACATCTCTATGCAATAGCAGGCATGACAAACAATCATGAATGAGTAGGCACATCAAGGCTCAAACAACTCCTACTCATGCTAGTGGGTTTCATCTATTTACTGTGGCAATGACAGGTCATGCAGAGGAAAGGGGTTCAGCTACCGCAGCATGTAACAGTTGAATTGTTGTTGTCCTAATGCAGTAAAAGAGAGTAGGAGCGAGAGAGTGGGATTGTATCGGAATGAACAAGGGGGGTTTGCTTGCCTGGTATTTCTAAAGATAATATAGCTCTTCATCGGTATCATCGAACTCATCATCGGAACACATCTATCGAGAGGGGACAACCACCGGCAAACACAGAAAGAACACAATCAATGCAAATGCGACAATATAATGCATGATCATGACATGGAAATATGCTATGATTTGTACTAATGCATCTAGCAACAATTTAAATGAAGTCCATATGAACCAAGGGTTCATATGCAAACTCCATAAGGGGTATTTAAAATGCCATTATCATGTTTTCACTTATACAGGGGGTATAAGTTGGTTGAACATGCATGAAAGTAGCATAAATGGATAGATTAGATTCTTCTGATAATTTTTCATATATAATTTATTTCATTCTGAGTTATAGATTATTTTCTATGTTTTTTTGAAGTTTGCAACATTTTCTAGAATTTCCTATATAAAAATAAATCCAGAAAATACTTATTGCGTCAGCATAGCATCACTATGATGTCAGCAGGTCAACTGCGGCTGACCAGGTCAAACCTGACCAGTGGGGTCCACTAGTCAGTCACACTGTGCTGTCTGGGTCACCAACAGGTGGGGTCAGGTCAACAGCCACGTCAGCAAGTCAGCACTGACGTGTGGGGTCGGTCAACGTGTGACGTGGCCGGGTCAAACTGACCTGTGGGGCCCGTGTGGTTAGTTTAATCTAAACAAAAACTAAACCAGAGTTAATTAGGCCACGTGTCCCACATTAGTTGTTAGGCCGGCGTTTAGCCGCCGGCGACGAGCAAACGCGGCGGCGAGGCTTGGGTTTCGCCCACGGGCAACCAAACCCGCGGCGGAGGGCATCTACGCGTTGCTCGTGCTCGTCAACATCGAGCAGTGCAAGTGGCAGTGGCTAGGGCGGCCCGTAGCGACGGCAACAGCGACAAGTGCGGTGGCCGGAGCTCGGTGGTGCACGAGCGTAGGGCTACGGCTCGCCCTCGAGGGAACCAGGTAGCTAGGCCGCATCTAGGGGGGCTAGGAGCATGGCAGATGGCACAGCTGGGCCTGGTAAGCTCAGAGGTGAGCAAGAGGTCGGCCATGGCGGACGGTGGCCTCGGGAGCTCATGAGGCGGCGGCTAGAGGAAGCTAGCGAGAGGGGGAGGTGAGAGGAAAAGGTCAGGGGCTCACGGCGAGTGCAGGGGAGCAAACGGCAAGCTCGGGGAGGCACGGACGACGACGGGGCATCTCCGGCGATCTGGGGAGGTAGAAAGTTGAAGACGAAGGCGTCGGCGGCGTTTGGCGGTGTCCGGCGTTGCTTGACTCAGCGGAGAGGGTGTTGGCGATGAGGCGATGGCCGTGGACACGTCGGCGAGGCAAGGGGGAGGCGGTGGCTGTGGCAACAGCGAGCGGTGGCGACGGCTGCGCTCGGTGGAGAGAGCAGAGGAGGGGGAGACCGTTCGGGGAAGAGAGAGAGGTCCAGGGCGGTGAGTGGAAGCAAGAGGGAGCGCTGGGCGTCTCCGTGGCACGTCTGGTGGGCCGAGGTCGTGCGGCTGAAGCAGGAGGTGGCAAGGCGTCGTCGGCGCACTCGCCACGCACCTGCCTGTCCTCCTAGCAGGAGGAAGAAGACCATCCAGCCCCTGGTGGGCTGGGCCTCTTCTGCCAGGTAAGACCCAGGTACTCCCTCCTTCTCTATTTTCTATTTAGGTTATTATATGGCTTGCTAAAATATATACAAAGCCACTCACAAACTTCCAGAATTATTGAAGTTATATTTAATATATATTAAATATAAATCCAAAGCAAATAATTATTGGATTAATTCAAATGGCCAAAATTAATGTTTTTGAGCTCATAAAAATATTGGTTTGAATTTTAGCTCTTGCCAATAATTCTATGGAATAACAGGGACATTTTATTGGACTCATTTGAGAAGATTTTTAAAGTTGGTTATTTTTGAACCTCAATTCAACTTTCAGAAATTAGACATGATGCATGGATGCTCTCTTATGAAACTATTGCAAACAATTCTAGGGCTGTGACAACCGCTCAAAATATTATTCATATCTATTTCAAAACTGAGCTCTCGCACCTCTACAAATCCATGCTTCCTTCTGCGAAGTTCCTATCCATTTACTTTTATGTTGAGTCATCATCCTCTTATTAAAAAGCACCAGTTAGAGAGCACCATTGTCATTTGCATCCATTACTGTTAGTTTACATTGAGTATGACTTGACTGGATCTCTTTTACCATGAATTGCAATGTCTAGTCAGTCCTTGGTCTTTAAAGGTGCTCTGCATTTATGTTTTGCGGTCTGAGAAAGGGCTAACGAGATACCATCTTGCCATATCAGATTATGATTGTTTTGAGAAAGTGTTGTCATCCGAGATTTATTATTATTGCTCACTAGTTGATTATGCCATTGATATGAGTAAACATGAGACCTAAATGTTATTGTGAATATGGTTAGTTCATAATCTTTGTTGAAAATTTGAATGTTGGCTTTACATATTTACAACAACAAGAGCAAAGTTAAAAATTTGAATGCTGACTTTACATATTTACAACAACAAGAGGAAACAGAGTTTGTAAAAGTTTTTGTTTATCACTTTCAGGTTATCAACTGAATTGCTTGAGGACAAGCAAAGGTTTAAGATTGGGGGAGTTAATACGTCTCCGTCGTATCTACTTTTCCAAACACTTTTGCCCTTGTTTTGGACTCTAACTTGCATGATTTGAATGGAACTAACCCGGACTGACGCAGTTTTCAGCAGAATTGCCACGGTGTTATTTTTCTGCAGAAATAAAAGTTCTCAGAATGACCTGAAAATCAACGAAGAATTATTTTGGAATATATACAAAATACTGGAAGAAGAATCCCCGTCAGGGGGCCTCCACCTGTCCACGAGGGTGGGGGCGCGCCCTACCCCCTGGGTGCGCCCCCTGCCTCGTGGGCCCCCGACGCTCCACCGACCTCAACCTTGACTCCATATATTCACTTTTGGGGAGAGAAAAATCAAAGAGAAAAATTCATCGCGTTATACGATACGGAGCCGCCGCCAAGCCCTAAACTCTCTCAGGAGGGCTGATATGGAGTCCGTTCGGGGCTCCGGAGAGGGGAATCCGTCGCCATCGTTATCAGCAACCATCCTCCATTACCAATTTCATGATGCTCACCGCCGTGCGTGAGTAATTACATCATAGGCTTGCTGGACGGTGATGGGTTGGATGAGATTTATCATGCAATCGAGTTAGTTTTGTTATGGTTTAATCCCTAGTATCCACTATGTTCTGAGATTGATGTTGCAATGACTTTGCTATGCTTAATGCTTGTCACTAGGGCCCGAGTGCCATGATTTCAGATTTGGACCTATTATGTTTTCATGAATATATGTGAGTTCTTGATCCTATCTTGCAAGTCTATAGTCACCTACTATGTGTTATGATCCAGCAACCCCGAAGTGACAATAATCAAGACCACTCCCGGTGATGACCGTAGTTTGAGGAGCTCATGTATTCACTATGGGTTAATGCTTTTGTCCGGTACTCTATTAAAAGGAGGCCTTAATATCCCTTAGTTTCCGCTAGGACCCCACTGCCACGGGAGGGTAGGAAAAAAGATGTCATGCAAGTTCTTTTCCATAAGCATGTAGGACTATATTCGGAATACATGCCTACATTACATTGATGAATTGGAGCTAGTTCTGTGTCACCCTATGTTATGACTGTTACATGATGAACCACATTCGGCATAATTCTCCATCACCGATCCAATGCCTACGAGCTTTCCATATATTGTTCTTCGCTTATTTACTTTTTCGTTGCTATTGTTACAATCACTACAAAACACCAAAAATACTACTTTTTCTACCGTTACTTTTGATATCGTTACCACTACTATCATATTAATTTGCTACTAAATACTTTGCTGCAAATATTAAGTTATCCAGGTGTGGTTGAATTGACAACTCAGCTTCTAATACTTGAGAATATTCTTTGGCTCCCCTTGTGTCGAATCAATAAATTTGGGTTGAATACTCTACCCTCGAAAACTGTCGCGATCCCCTATACTTGTGGGTTATCATATGTGTACCTACAGGCAACCAGTAAATGGTAGAAGTTAAACTGCCATTGCACAAATGATGTGAAATACTGTAAGACATGGGATGTAGCTAACCTCGATGGCAAACAACAGCATCGGCCGTTATGACCCTGCGTAAGTACATGGACAAGCATGTTAAGTACAACAGGGTTAGCATCCACCAAAAATAGCAAATGGGCAGCATCTCTAGTATATCTTCATTGCGGAGAGTAGCATGGTAGCAAATGGACAGATTAAAAAATGGATACAACTGTTAATTGCAACAGTCTTAACAACATCCTAAGTCATGTTTTGTAAGTTTGTAGCCATTGAAATACAACTGTTTAAAAATGGATTCAACTGTTAATTGCAACATGCTTAATAGACATTGAAACCGGTACTGGTAAAAATGCAATTGGCATAGTTAAACATCACAAGGCAGGTGCTGCCAGAGCAGAGAATGGACCAGATGTCTATAAAAAGGTAGGGAAAGTAGCAAAAATGTGTTAGGCATGTTTACTAGAACATGCTTAATACATCGATCGTACAGAACATAGCCATTAATTGCAACTGGTATTGGTAAGAATGAACTGGAGAGTACATACTTGGCAAGTCCTGAGAGGTAGTGATATGTCTCCAACGTATCTATAATTTTTTATTGTTCCATGCTATTATATTATCCATCTATATGCATTTATATGCTATTTTATATGATTTTGGGGACTAACCTATTAACCTAGAGCCCAGTGTCAGTTTCTGTTTTTTTCCTTGTTTTTGAGTATTGCAGAAAATAAATATCAAACGGAGTCCAATTGACCTGAAAATTTAGGGAGATCATTTTTGGACCAGAAGAAGCCCACGGGGCATCGGAGATGGACCAGAAGAATCCCGAGGCCACCACAAGGGTGGGGGCGCGCCCCCCTGCCTTGTGGCTGCCTCATGGACCCCCCTAACTTGTTCCTGACGCCAATGCCTCTTATATGTCCCCAAACTTCCAGAAAATAACCTAGACCAGGAGTTCCGTCGCCGCAAGCCTCTGTAGCCGCCAAAAACAATCGGGACCCTGTTCCAGCACCCTGTCGGAGGGGGGATCCCTCACCGGTGGCCATCTTCATCATCCCGACGCTCTCCATGACGAGGAGGGAGTAGTTCACCCTCGGGGCTGAGGGTATGTACCAGTAGCTATGTGTTTGATCTCTCTCTCTCTCTCGTGTTCTTGATTCGCACGATCTTGATGTATCGCAGCTTTGCTATTATAGTTGGATCTTATGATGTTTCTCCCCCTCTACTCTCTTGTAATAGATTGAGTTTTCCCTTTGAAGTTATCTTATCGGATTGAGTCTTTAAGGATTTAAGAACACTTGATGTATGTCTTGCATGTGCTTATCTATGGTGACAATGGGATATTCACGTGATCCACTTGATGTATGTTTTGGTGATCAACTTGTGAGTTACGTGACCTCGTGAACTTATGCATAGGGTTTGGCACACGTTTTCGTCTTGACTCTCTGGCAGAAACTTTGGGGCACTCTTTGAAGTTCTTTGTGTTGGTTGAATAGATGAATCTGAGATTGTGTGATGCATATCGTATAATCATACCCACGGATACTTGAGGTGACATTGGAGTATCTAGGTGACATTAGGGTTTTGGTTGATTTTTGTCTTAAGGTGTTATTCTAGTACGAACTCTAGGATAGATCGAACTGAAAGAATAGCTTTGTGTTATTTTACTACAAACTCTTAAATAGATCGATCAGAAAGAATAACTTTGAGGTGGTTTCGTACCCTACAATAATCTCTTCGTTTGTTCTCCGCTATTAGTGACTTTGGAGTGACTCTTTGTTGCATGTTGAGGGATAGTTATATGATCCAATTATGTTATTATTTTTTGAGAGAACTTGTGCTAGTGAAAGTATGAACCCTAGGCCTTGTTTCAACGCATTGCAATACCGTTTGTGCTCACTCTTATCATTAGTTACCTTGCTGTTTTTATATTTTCAGATTACAAAAACCTATATCTACCATCGATATTGCACTTGTATCACCATCTCTTCGCCGAACTAGTGCACCTATACAATTTACCATTTTATTGGGTGTGTTGGGACACAAGAGACTCTTTGTTATTTGGTTGCAGGGTTGCTTGAGAGAGACCATCTTCATCCTATGCATCCCACGGATTGATAAACCTTAGGTCATCCACTTGAGGGAATTTTTCTACTGTCATACAAACGTCTACACTTGGAGGCCCAACAACGTCTACAAGAAGAAGGTTGTGTAGTAGACATCAAGCTCTTTTCTGGCGCCGTTGCCGGGGAGGCTAGCGCTTGAAGGTATATCTTTAGATCTTGCAATCGTATCTTTTAGTTTCTTGTTTTATCACTAGTTTAGTTTATAAAAGAAAACTACAAAAAATGGAATTGAGGTTGCCTCATATGCTCCATCTTTTTAATATCTTTCGTGAAAATGGTGGAAAGGAAAATTGTGCTCGAGTGTTAGAAGAAGAATGCATTAAAATGTTTGGAATTAAATATTTGAATGATGAGCATGATTGCAATGTTGTTAGCATGAATTCTTTGAATATCCATGATGCTAATGATATGCAAAGCCACAATCTTGGGGATGCTATGTTTGATGAAGATGATATTTTTTTTCTCCCCCAAGTTTTTATGAGCAAATTTATTATGATGAAAGCATCCCTCCTATCTATGATGATTATTGTGATGACACGTTATGCTATAAATAATAATGATATCCATGAAACTTGTCACCGTGATTTTAACTTTCAATTGGATTATGCCTCACATGATAGTTATTTTGTTGTGTTTGCTCCCACTACTATTCATGAGAAGAAATTTGCTTATGTGGAGAGTAATAAAAATTCTATGCTTGTAGATCATGAAAAGAATGCTTTATGTGATGGTTATATTGTTGAATTCATTCATGATGCTACTGAAAATTATTATGAGAGAGGAACATATGCTTTTACATATTGCAATGATATCAAGTTTCCTCTCTATGTGTTGAAAATCTTGAAGTTATCCTTGTTTTACTTTCTTATGCAAGTTGATTCTTGTTCCCACAAGTTGTTTGCTCACAAAATCCCTATGCATAGGAAATGGGTCAGGCTTAAATGTGCTAGTTGTATTCTTCATGATGCTCTCTTTATGTTTCAATTCCTATCTTTTATGTGACCATCATTGTCATCATCATGCCTAGGTATAAAGGCATTAAAGAAAAGCGCTTGTTGGGAGACAACCCAATATTTACCCCTACTGTTTTTGTGTGTTCACATGATTAAGCTACTGTAGTAATCATGTTTTATAGCTTTTGTTTCAATAAAGTGCCAAGTAAGACCTTTGGGATGATCTATGGTGATAGTTGATTTGATCTTGCTGAAAAACAGAAAGTATGCGCTCACGAAAATAATTATCATTTTTTACCAGAGAGCGATAAAATACCAATTCCAACTGCATTAGATCAATATACTTTTTATCCTGGTCGTCCTAATTTTTCAGAATTTTGAAGTTACAGAAGTATTCGAAATCTTCAGACTACAGACTATTCTGTTTTTGACAGATTCTGTTTTCAATGTGTTGTTTGCTTATTTTGATGAATCTATGAGTAGTATCGGAGGGTATGAACCATAGATAAGTTGGAATACAGTAGATATTACACCAATATGAATTTAGAATGAGTTCACAACAATACTTAAGTGGTGATTTATTTTCTTATACTAACGGAGCTCATGAGTTTTCTGTTAAGTTTTGTGTTGTGAAGTTTTCAAGTTTTGGGTAAAGATTCGATGGACTATGGTATGAGTGGCAAGAGCCTAAGCTTGGGGATGCCCAAGGCACCCCCAAGGTAATATTCAAGGACAACCAAGAGCCTAAGCTTGGGGATGCCCCGGAAGGCATCCCCTCTTTCGTCTTCGTTCATCGGTAACCTTACTTGGAGCTATATTTTTATTCACCACATGATATGTGTTTTGCTTGAAGCATCATTTTGTTTTATTAGGATTTGCTTGCTGTTATTTAGAGTAACTAGCATGTGCACCCGCGCATTCGCGCGGCTAAAATTTCATATATTTAAATCTATAATGACTTATTTATCTCTTAATATACTGGTTTAGTTATTTGAATTTGGTTGTTCATATTGTAGTAAAGTTTCTAATTGGTGCCTACTGAATCATGTATATGCATTTTGTAGCTGCATCTGGTTATTTTTATTTCGGTTATCTCCATCTAATCATGTATTGTTGCCTGGTGAAGTGACCCACGCTTTTGTACGGCTAGGTTGTAAGTTGCAATTGCTAATCTCATTCATTTCTTCACCCTCATACATGAAATCTATTTAATATCCAAATTTTACTCTAGTTTCTTTCATATCATAAATGTGGAAGGGACTTCCCATCTGTTGATTTTTTGTTTTGGCTGTATGAATTGGCTATTTGAAAAATTAAGCATACATATTATTTAGTTTCATATACTGAAGTAATATATGGCCTTTTGCAGTACATTTTGGGCTATCATCTTTTTTTATATTTTCATTAAACCACCACGATAAAATATGGGAAATGTAGCTTACTGGATGAATTACCGAAAGTGTAAATCTACAATATTTTAATATAGATTTTTTTTTTCTAGGAGTTTCAAGTTACACATCATGTGAATTAGACATTAATTCACTTACATTGTTATATACCCTTAGTTTATTTGAAAGTCTGGTTCATAATTTCTCCAATCTTACGTATATGAGTTTATTAGTACCATCAATTTTGCTTTTGCAGGAAACGAACTTTCAATTATCAAACAGGATTGTTACATTCAGAGTTGATTGTGCTCGCCATCTCATCAGGGAAGTTCCGAAGCCATTAGCAACATCAAATTTACCCCCATAGTGTTGAGAGAGTATCGACATTACTATTAAATACATGGAATGAGATGAAATAGGAGGTTATCGAGCCTTACAAAGGTTAGGATAAAAAGCTCCGGGCTACTTGTTGATGATCGTGGAGATAAGATTCATCTTCTCCAGCATGATAAATTTACATGCAAAAGTGGCCTGTTGCGGCATATGATTGTCTATGAAATCCAGCCTTGCATAAGTCGTTTGTCTGGCTGCCTCTTGAATTTAGTTTGTTGTGTTTGAGGCTCCGAGCTAAACCTTTTGTTTGGGCCACAATTACATATGCATACGCATATGCATGTTTATCTCATGAATCCTTATTTTGGATGTGTAGGCATGTTCCTATTTTCCTTTTCTTTTTGACTTTACTATTTTCAATCATGCGTGCATGCGTCTGTAGCTTGGTTTTTAGGCAGCATAGCCATTTACAGTTTCAGCCTATCTGTAACAAACAATTGAGCAAATCTTGATCAACCAAAAACAGGTATTATGTGGTAGAAGCAGGTTTTGAATAAATTAACTGAACACCTCATTGTCTATGTACATGTGAAATATTGATTGTATCATCATTTATCAAAAAGCGAAGACATTCCCAACTGTAGACTAAAATAGCACCAAACTCTCTAAAGAAGAAACTACTAATAACCTGGAACATATCGCATCCATCTTTGCTTTAAAGGACAACTTTATTGCGCCATGACCTTTTCACCAGCGGAATGCACACAACCTTCCTATTCATCTCTAATAACACATAAATAGGTTGCTACGATTTTCTTGTATGCTTTTAATTATATGAAACTATTTATTGCCAAAATTAAGAGTGAATATTCCTTTATTAATGCCAATTTTTTTAGCAAAAGTCATTTGTCACATTAGATAAATAATTAAACTTTTTTTAGCAAAAGTCCTTTGGTGTGTATTGTATGGATCGCATTAGATATAAATAACTAAACTTAATTATGTTTCATATATAGGAAACAAAGAAGATAATATTTATCATCTGAAAAAGATCTGTCCAGTGGTATGTTTTTTCCAACAATACAAAAAGTATATACCAATGAAGAACATAGCTGCAGTTAACAATAAAGATTGGGCGACCAGGAAATACACACTTGCTAACATGAACGGTGCCAGGTACTGAGATTGTTTTTTGTATGGTAGAATATTTAATCTTACCATCTCTCTAATTGAGAACCGTAGGTAAAGCTGGCAGAGAAGGGCTCATTTGATTCTTATCGTGTAGTTCTCTCACCAAAGCTCTAAGTATGTAACTATTGGGCTCGGTAGATTTGCTCTATATGTGAGCAAGAAATTTGACTCACCTCTGTTGGCCTTACCGTTAATCCTCTAATGAAAATGATGAACAAAACAGGTATCTAGATGCTTAGATGGTATGATGCTTCGATGATTTCCTCAACAATCAGATATGGCCATAGGTAAAACTTTACATATGCAGATTCCTAAATCAGTCATGTATATTCTCAAAGCTTCCTTCCTATGAAAACAGGAAAGCAATCACGTGTCAGCTTAAAGAAACATATGTGCTAATTAACATACACGTACACTAAGTCCTTGCCGATGCAAAACAGAAAAGGCTAGCTATATATCTTATATATTTTTTATTTGTCCTAGGCGTATAGTTACTTGGAAGATCAATCTACAGCATATATACACAGCTGGTAGAAATCTATATATCCATCGCACATTCGAAAAAATAATTGTTTGATTGTAGGCAACAGAAAGTAATCTAGCTGTCTTCCCTGAACTTTACATGGGTGGCCAGCGAGAGGACGTTGCTCCCTGGGAAGCTTTTATACCTGTTCTCTAAATCTTCAATAAACTCTGCAATTTTGGCCAAACCAAGCATTATAATTGCAGCAAGACACAGACGACACTGCTCCCTAGAGGTTTCTCAGATTGAATTTAAATAGAGAAGAATCTTTCATCACGGACGGATCACAATCTACATATACCAGGAGCAGTCAGTAGCCTTGAAGAATCATTTAGCGTACATGCTTAAGAAAAAGAGATCTATCAGCTCACCTATTCACACGCAGCCGCATGCATTTTTTTTAGAAGAGGATGACCCCCGGCCTCTGCATCTAGGAGATGCATACGGCCACTTTATTGATTATTTTCGAGGACCTTACAAAGTATTACAAGAATATGCCTGAATCCACCATCTTGGCAACATATGCCGCTACTCCTATCCATACGATGAAGGTGTGCTAACTGGGCCACACAGACCACTCACCTAAGCCTAACATCAAAAGCCGGAAGCCCCAGCCGAGCCGCATACCGGGTCTGGGGCACAATCCGGTCAGACGCACTCGTGTGTCGTCGCCGCCATCTTCCACAGGTCCGTCTTCAGATCATATTGAGGCATCTACCTTGTCTGGCCACTCAGCCATCGACGTCACCATGACGCCAGACAGCTACCTCCTCCTGCGCGAGTCCATCTCGCGCATCGGACGCCGAGCCTCCATAGCGCCATGCCGTCGATAACCGCTGCCATCAATGTGTGAGATGAAGCACCGCTCTGCCGAGTACGGCAGGGCTGCTGAAGACCAAGCACCGTGGAAGAAGGACTCCGAGGCTGAGCACATAGGCGGCAGAGCGCCAACGCACCGCCACCAGACGAATTCCGAGCACGCCACCAACCGCCGCCAAGCAACCAAAGCATCACATCCACCCCAAGCTCACCACGAACGACACCCCCAAGAGGGTGACGACGCCGGGAGCGCCGTTTTCGCTCGATCCGGAAGGATTTGGGCTTTCGTCCGGCATACGAGCTGGGTGGAAGGAGGAGGGGAAGGAGGCAACCTGGACGGCGCCTACAAGAAGGGTACGGCGCCCTCGGGCGTCGCCGCCGTCGTGGCCAGCACTGTTGGCCTCGGATTTCTCCGGAGCCACCTCCCACCTCCAGCCGCCAAGCAGGTACAACTCCGGCCACAAAGGCCGCCTAAAGCAGGACCATCGAAGGCAGCCCTGGTTGAAGTAGACGGAGGCCTTCAGATCTGGATCGGGCACCGCCGAGACGCCCACACCACAGCCGCCACCTACCGCCGCCTCGCCGCCCCCGCGGCCGAGGAAGAACGGCCAGCACCAACGAGCACCGGTCATCGCAAACCTGGCGTCGATCCACCAGCTGAGGCCGCCGCCACAGATCCAAAGCCCCCCGAGGAAGAACTGGGCGGCCAGATCCTCGCCGTCACCTTCACCGGCGGCCGAGCGGCGAGCCGGCGGCCACCTCCGGTGGCGAAGAGGGAGAGGAGAGGTGGGGGAAAGGGCCGGCGGCGGGCTAGGATTACGCCGCCCGAGTCGCCCCTGCACGCAGCCGCATGCATACGTGTGTGCTTCTGTTGATCTCAGCCAAAGCCTCTGATTGTGTTGGGCTCTAGACTTGACTTGCTCACTCCGCCACCACGGCGAGTTGGCAGACACAAAGTTATGTTCCTATCTTGCTACAGCAGTCGTGCGCCGGCAAGATCGCCTGAAGCATGAAAAAGGTCACGGGCTTGGCTTATTGCCTTCGGGAAGTTGGAAGTCCAGGTACGCACGTACTGTCAATCCATGGAGTCGTTACCTTGTCCAACTCATACATATAATAGGATTTTACTTTTTTGTTCTTTTGCGGGTAAGTGGGATTTGACTTGCCTACGTACGGCTCTGAAGCAAGCCACCGTGCCTACTCCTTTTCCAACTTATATTAATTAATTTATTAACGTGTGTATCCGAACCACTTCAGGTTTTTTCATGTCCACAGCGTTCTATGTACTTTGGTTTGAACAATATCTATTTGTATCGTGACATGTTGTCCTGTTTATACGTAAAACAATTTTTGTATGTAACGTTTACATCTTTAAATCACAACCATTGATATCTAAAATTAATGGTCGAGATAATTTAATCTGTGTGGATCAACATGATGGCTTATTTGTCTCTTGTCTTATAATTACATAATAGATGTTTTTCATTTTTTAGTTCAATAAAAGGGTCAAGTATAGCATTTATACCATACTTATTTTGCAAGTCCATATGTTGTTGTTTTAAAAACAGAAAGTTTGCTGTTATGTTTTGAATATTTGTGAATAGTCAGAACATGATAAAATCTTGAAATTTTTACAAAATGAGTAACAACAAATTATCTACAGTGTGGTAATTTTTCAGAATTTTTGGAGTTAGAGAATTATGATTCCTCTTGCATTATTTACAAATTATCGTGTTTAGACAGATTGTTGTTATGATTGCATTGTTTGCAGGATGACAGGTAGGGCCACAAGATTATTTTAATCAAAAAAACATGGAGCCGACCCCAACGATTTTAAGCTTACAGGCATGGTACACGGTATCCTAGACTACTCTACACATGAAACTACCACACGAGCGTCCGGTCTACGCTTGGCTCTTCGCCTCTTCGGGAAGTCGAACAATGATGGAGTACTACTGCAGTGGAGGAGTACTACAGTATGCTTCTGGCCATCTGACACCGATTGAACTGCTGCATGTTCAACGCGTGCGAGCAGGAGAGCGTGTAGCAAACGAAAGCTTCTCCTAGTCCTGCCAGCCACCACGCTCATGGGCAAGGGAGGGATCCAACTTCATTGACTTACTGCTCCTGCCTTTGCGTCTATGACAGGTGGGCCCAACAGGTCGGTGGCCCACCTGTCATGCAGCCAAAGGCAGGTGCTGTTAAGGCAAGAGGGCGTTGTAGTAATCAAACTTCTCAGTCTTGTACGAGTTGACGCGACACATCAAAGCACTGCATTTGATATATTCCAATAATTTGCGTTTGCCGATGCATTAGTTACTCCCTCCGTTCCTAAATATAAGTCTTTTTAGACATTTCGAATGGACTACAACATAGGATGCATGTAGACATATTTTAGAGTGTAGATTCACTCATTTTGCTTCGTATGTAGTCACTTGTTGCAATCTCTAAAAAGACTTATATTTGGAAACGAAGGGAGTACAACGCCTGCATGAATGCCGTGACTTTCCTTTTGATAATTGCATGTGTTGATTTGATGCACCTTGCCAAATTTTGACTATAAATTTGACTAACCAAATGTTCATGCAGGTCACAAAAAATTACGGGGCTGTTTGGATTGTGACTATGTTTGTCTTATGTTGCCACATTATTTTTGCCACACTTGCCTAACTTGAGTTGCTCAAATTTCTAGACCCACTTTGGCTTGCCTAAGGGAATCTTGCCACACTTTTGTGTCTATGACATGTGGGGTTCACTGCTAATGAAAAAAAATTGTCTTAGATGTGGCTAGAACCAAACACCCACCTAACTTGATCAAATTTGCCTAAGGTGAGGTGTGGCAAAGTGTGGCAATATGTGGCTGGAAACCAAACAGCCCCTACATCATGGAAAACTACGTTCAAATACGAATCAAACGATATAATTTTTGTTAACATGGACTAACATTTTGTTAGTTAAATCTTTGGTCAAAACTTAGCACCAATTACAAAGGGGCCCAATAAATATTGTACTCTCACATTTTGTTTTGAGGATACTCCCACATACTCCATCTGTTCCCAAATATAAGTCTTTTTAGAGATTCTAACAAGTGACTACATACGAAGCAAAATGGACGAATCCATACTTTAAAATATGTCTACATACATCCGTATGTTGTAGTCCATTTGAAATGTCTAAAAAGACTTATATTTAGGAATGAAGGGAGTAGAAAATATAAATAATAATGCATGTTGTGGCAGCCCACGTTTTCGATAATTTTAGCCATGGGCTTGTTCACAGTTTTTACGAGGGGGTGGTTGTTCATTTAATGGAGGGTCTTGTACCAGACTTGAATGATACAAAGCGCGAGCTGGCATACCGTAACACCACTTGGAATAAGCAGGCAGCTATCTCAAAAAATAGTCAACAACTAAAAAACAGCGACCTAGCACGTACACAATTTTAAACGATTGTTTTGATGGAGTGAAAAAGGAAAACTACCCCATTATGTATATATAGGCCAGAGCCTCCACGCTTGCTTGCTAGGGTTGCTCTATTCACACACTCTCATGCTCTACAGATCTAAACAAGATAGCGGTGGTAACACTGTCTTTCTTCCTTCAAAAAACATTGTCTTTCTATCCTCACCGCTGGTTACAGATCCGGACATATCCCCCTCCGCCGGTGAAGGGGAGGAGGGGCAGTGTTTAGGCCGTCGTCGACAGCAAGGGAGGAGACCCACTGTCGGCCGCACCGTTATCTCTGGCCGAGCACCAACGTGGGAGGTCCTCCGATCCCTTCGTCGTTGCCCTAGTGTGGGCGGATGCGGCCTCCCGCCGTCCACCTATCCACATCTCGACGACCTTCAGGTATATCTTCCTTCGAAACCGCGTAGCTCTACTTCCCTAGGTCGCTACGTCGCTGCATGTGCATCATTTTTTGCCTCTCAGCCCCTCTCCATCGGATGGTCCAACGTCACCTATTTTTTTCTATTGTTAGTGGTAAAGCTACTTCATGGAGTCGAATCTTATACTTGGTTCAAACAAGAAATAAAGTGGGGGTGGGGGGATTTAGTATGTGCATCGGACTTGGTACAAACAGGAAGGATAGGGGGTGAAAGTAGTACAGACTGGTCATCCAACCGGTCTCTTGGTCGAAAAGGGAAATATAGGGGAAACGTTGTACATAGTGGTATGACCAGGACTAGATTTTCTATCCACACATAAGATGGTTGCATGCATCATTATGATGCAGAGGCCGGGGGCATTGCCTCCATTTCTAAAAACGTAGGATCAGGTGGCTAGAGTGAACAAAAATGGGACCAACCCAGATATGTTTCTTGCATGTTTGTTTCTCGGGGCAACAGACTCTAAATCACCACTTTATGGTCCAGTTTAGGTACATGGTGCTAGACTACTGGTGCACCCACTGTCCCATGCCCTTATACCACATATTTAGTTGTTATTAATCTAATGCCCCTAGTAAAATGAAGTCATGCCACTGTTATAAGCTATGACAAGTTTAGCCAAATGTTTTTGCCTATAATTATTTGAGACTTGGACAGTTTCCTCTATAGCTATTTGTGCAAACAGGGATATCCATTTCACCTGGTTGTCGTTGTGACCTTTTGGTGCACTGCACAAAACACTTCTTAAAAGAAGTGACTTTTGTGTTGTTTAACTGGAATGTCAGAATGGAACAATTGGTTCATTTCAGTGGAACTACAAAAAGGGAGATCTGTGTTCCAATCCTCATCATCCATATTGGCACCATAACCTTTGTTTAGGTAAGAATGATATTTAATGCATGTGTTCATCTCTATTTTGCGACTGCCATGAGAAAATAATGCTATTGTTTACTAGTACACTTGTACTCCCTCACTGACAAAACCAATTCATAAATAGAAGGCCAATCATGTACTTGGTTTCACCAACTGGTGAGGAGAAAGAGAAACAGAGCATGAAGAGGAAGAAGAAGAAGAATAAACAGTGCCAAGGTGATATTAATGAAGCTGAGGCCTCATTCGAGGCCATTCAAGGGCTCCAGCAACATCTACCTTACATGTGAGACGATCCTCCAGGGAGCCCTTACACTTCTGCATATTGTCCATGATGAATTTGATGCTACTGTTAGAGTAGTATGCTAATGTCTTTCTATCCTTTCTCACTAAGATAATGAAGGTTTCACCTTGTTCCTACTTGCTCAAACAGGGATCATGTTGTGCCAATCATACATTTTAGTGGAACTACACAAGACAATACAATGAACTATATCCCAGCCAGTGCTTTCACTCTGCTGGAATTTCTTGATAATCTTTCAATATAATCTCAGCACTAGTAAACAAGAGTGATTTCAACCATATATTTGAAGGGCACAGAAATATATACTATTGAGTGATTCCAGTGAGTGCTTTATCATCTCTTCTGTGACTACATGAATAAGCTTTTTTTCTTAGGTTGGTACCGGCCTATGGCCTTCAGCCATATTAGTTTGTTGTTATCTCTATTTGTATCGTGCTACTGTCATGAGAAACTCCTTTATCTTTGCACATTAAAGTTTTGCAACCTATGATACATGGCAATGCTTTGATTGTTGAGCGAATTGGCACTGATTAAATAAACAAATACCTCTCTTTAAGCAAGACTACTATGTTGCTAACTTTACCCATTAAGATAGTGAGGGTGCTTCTATTTGTTAGTGTATGTTTCATCAACTAGTCCCACTATTACAGTAATCTCACTCTCTCAATATATGTGCCAACAGGGTTGCTCGATTTTGGTGGAACTGCACAAAAACTTTGGGTGCTTCATTGCCTCGACAGCTTCCTTCCTTTCCTGTCAGACGCTAATATCGGCTTGCATTCTTCCTTTGCTGTCAGTCACTTGGCTTATCTCGGCTTCCAGTCAAAGGAAATAGTAATTTATATGCTACCTCACACAGGTTGGTACTGGTCTTTATCCTGATTATTGTGCTTGTCATATGTATTGGTAATTTGGTATTGTGCTACTGTTAGCCGATTTCATAAAGGAGTAACTTGGAGCTGGAACTCGCAGGCAAATCATTACATTGGGTGATTTCAGTAGAACTTCACAAAAAGATCAGATGGGCAAGTACTTATGTTGCTGCTATGTACTCCAAAGTTCACTCAGACAAGCATCGATGTTGACTGAAGAAGTGCCTATATTCATTCGAGTATCAACCGGTGTCAACCAGTTGTCAAACTCCAAGTATTAGGAGAGTGAACGCCAAAAATATTGCTTGGCGCATAGCCCAGAAAAACGCAGTCCAGTCTTTGGTCCCAACTTGTGCCTTTTGGTTATCGGCACATATGGTAGCGAACTGTACATCATGGAGTCTAAAGATTCCAGACAAGTTGGTTGATGCATATATTCATCTGGCACTTAATCAGTCTACACGCCAGGGATGCTCCATTTCAGTTGAACTGCATAAAAAAATTGGGTGGTTCATTTTCTTAACCGCCTCCTTTCTTGTCTGCAATGTAGAATTTTGACGAGCTACAGGACAAAGATGAGCCAATAAACTAGTTGGATGAAAGTGGTGGCCAAGTTACTCAAACCTCCCTCGGCACGAGGCCACTATTTGAGGATAAACCTACAAGCAAAGTTCAGATTGTCTGTGCTGCCTCTTATGTACTCGAAAGTTTACTTGTACAAGAATTAATTTTAGCAAGAAATACCTCCGACTGAACACCATTTACCATTTTGTACCCTAGGTAATTAAAGTTCGTCCATGGATGATATTTAATGTGATCTCAATCATTTGGATGCATAAACATACTGAACATGTGTATATCTGAATCTTTTTGTGAATTATCTATTGTTGGGGAACGTAGTAATTTCAAAAAAAAATCCTACGCACACGCAAGATCATGGTGATGCATAGCAACGAGAGGGGAGAGTGTTTTTTTTTAATATGTACTGCAAGGCAACAGCCTCACAACTCTTTATTGAAAACAACAAAGTAACAATGTCCTGTTACAAGTCCAAACAACAAAAGAAAAGGGGAAGACAGAAATACTTACAAACTTACAACCCAAGTAGGGTAAAAGAAAACACTAACTAAGGGAGGTTAGAGATCCAAGATAGAAGGCTATCTTTGTATTTACATTTTATCCTATGAGAAAGAAGGGTTATGTCATGGATAAAGTTGTGCCTCCAGGCTCTGAAAGAACGTGTCTCATTCCTAAAAACTTTGCCATTCCTCAATATCCAAATGTTCCAAGCTGCTGTAAAGACCACTTCAATGAAGAAACTATGCCCCAAATCCTTCCTAGCCTTTACAACCATATTGTAGGTTGTCATCCTAGGCTAGGGATCCCAGAGAATCTGCAAATAGTTCCAGACTCTAACACTAAAATTACAAGAATAGAACAAATGTGCACAATCTTCATGGATGAGATAAGGACATAGTACACAAGTAAGATCTTCCACATGCCAATGCCTCCTCAGTAGCATGTCTCTGGTGTTTAAACGATCCCTCAACAGTAGCCATCCAAACATTTTGATTTTCAAGGTGCATGAAGATTTCCAAATCCATTGAAAAATTGGATCTACAACAATATGTTGATGCTCATGCACATAAACCGATTTAGGTCTGAAGCAGCCCTTATGGAAAGGCCAAATCCATGTGTCATGATTTGCAGAGCAAGAATAAGCATTTGTCAACTGTTGAAGACATTCAAGCTCAGCATAAGCTTGTGTAGAGAGGGGCAGATGCAAATTTGACAAGAACTCCTGGGAAAGCACATCAGACACTAAAAGCTGCTCATCAATAACAAAGGAGAAGAGCCTGGGAAATTTTTCACCGAGGCAGGAACCCTTAAGCTCAACCACCCATCTATCAGACCAAAAGAGAATAGATCTGCCATCTCCCAACATTGGATTAGCCAGCTAACAATATTTATTAGCCAATTTAAATACATCACGCCACCAAAAGGATCCACAAAGTGTGGTAGTATGGGGGACAGAGTTGACATAGTAGGCATTCCAGATTAGACCAACCCAGGGGATGTCATGATGATTATAAAACTTGTGCAAGAACTTCATAAGCAAGGCCTCATTCTGTACCCTGAGGTTGAGCACACCAAGACCCCCTTTGTTTTTTGGTAAGCATACCAAGTCCCAAGCAGCCAGGGATTGTCTTGGAGTATCAGAGTTCCCTCTCCATAGGCATTGTCTCTGGATCCTTTCAATTTGTTTCAGAATACTAGGTGGGATGACTAGTGTGCACAGGAAATATATGGGCATTGATGTTAAAATAGACTGAAGCAACTGCAACCTACTACCTTGGTTCAGAAAGCATGAAGTGGCAGATAACCTTCTTTCAATCCTATGCACAAGAGGCATGAGGTCTTGGATTGAGGGCCTTGTAGTCCCCATGGGCAGACCCAGGTAGGTAAAAGGCATGGCTCCTATACTACATCCAAGAACTGAGGCCAACTTGTTAGCTTCATCAGATGACATGTTCATAGGCACCATAAGGGATTTTGCAAAATTCACAGATAATCATGTTGTGGCAGCAAAAACATCAAGCATGTCTTTAAGAGCAAGCAGTTGGTGATCAATAGCAGGCAGCACAATTAGAGTATCATTAGCATACTGAACTATGGGAAAATCCTAGCTGTTAGAAGGTATTGGCAGAGTCAAAATTCCTTTACTGCACATGTCATTGACAACAGACTGAAGCAAGTCAGCAGCAAGGACAAAAAGAAGAGGTGACATTGGGTCTCCTTGCCTAACTCCCCTCTTACAATTGAAATGGTTGCCAGGAACACCATTAAGAAGCACAGAAGAAGAGCCAGAAGACAAAATAGATTGCATCCAGGAAATCCATTTGTCATTAAAACCCTTGTATCTTAAGATTGTAAGAATGGCATCATGCTCAATAGTGTCAAAGGCCTTAGTAAAATCCAATTTCAGCAAGACTATTGGTCTCTTTGAGGCTTTGCACTGGTGGATGTACTCAAAACACCAAGCTAGACAATCCTGAATAGACCTGGACTTAATAAATCCATATTGATTTTTATGAATACAGGAAAGAATAACTTTCTGCAACCTGTTTGCCAGAAGTTTAGTGAGGAATTTCAAACAGGTATTTGTCAAAGAGATTGGCCTGTAGTCATTCAAACCCTCAGGTGAAAGCTTTTTTGGAATCAAGGTTATGAGAGAATTGTTGATACACTCCAAATCAAGGTGTCCCTCAGAAAACTCTTTGACCAGTTTATGAAAGTCATCTTTAACTATGTGCCAACACTTCTTAAGAAAAAGGCCAGTGAAACCATCTGGCCCAGGAGCTCTGTCAGGAGGCATCTCCTTAATAACACAATCAATTTCCTGCTCAGAAAAGGCTTGGTCAATTCATCAAGTCCCTGAACCTTCTTGATAATATTTGGCAGATCAAAACCCATTTGTGTATTATTGGTGCATCCCATCCTCTGCTTGAACTCCTGCAAAAATAGTCCAGCAATTGATGCATGATCAGAGGTCACTTTCCCATCATCAGAAGTTATACTAGAAATGGAGTTATTCCTGTATCTCTCAGTGGCCATGGCATGGAAAAATTTGGTATTTTCCTCTCCCACTTTAATGTTTCTAATAGTACATCTCTGCTTCCAGTATATATATTGCAATCTTAGAGTTTCCTCCAAATGTAACTTTACAAGTTTCCTGAAATTTTCCTCAGGCCCAGACAAAGGCCTCAACTCCTCTAGGCCATCCAGACAAAGTATTACTTTATTGCAGTTGGAGATTAGAGCCTTAACTGTAGAAAGACTAATGTGCCAATGTTTGAGAGCCTGCCTAAGAGCTTTAAATTTGGCAGATATTACAGCAGCAAAGGATCTCTTATGAACTGGCCTACTCCAAGTTTCACTGACACAATCAAGAAAACCAGGAAAATTAGTCCAGTAATTTTCAAATCTAAAAACTTTGGCCTTTGGAATAGAGGTTTTGATTTGCACCACACAGGGCACGTGATCTGAAGCAGTTCTTGCTAAAGGTAAGACCATAGTGTTAGGATAAGAACATGTCCATGAGGGAGTTGTAAAGAACCAATCAATCTGTTCAAGCAAAGGAGTAGTTTGCATATTTGTCCATGTATACTTTCTGCCCTTGAGAGGTAATTCAATTAAGCCCAGGTGCCCAATAACCTCATTAAAAATAAACATGTCATTGATATCACCACCTGGTTTGTTCCTATTGTCCATTGTGCGCATGAAATTGAAATCACCTAGTAATAGCCAGTTAGCATCATCGGGGATAATTATATCATGCAACCTTTATCCCTAGCTGGGTTTTGACAGGGTCCATAGACTGTGACTAGAGTCCAGGTTTGGGAGTTATGAACAGAAGTGAAATCCACCACAATACCAAAGCTATTGGACTCAATCAGTTTACCAGCAAACAAAGTAGTATTCCATACTACCAACAACCCACCCGAAGCTCCAGACGATGGCACATGGATAAACTGATCAAAACGTCGTGGACAACACTGTCGAATGAAATGATGATCTATGATCTCACATTTTGTTTCTTGGAGGCAAGCAATGGAATAGGCACTTTCATCGATTTTCTGACAAACTGCACGCTTTCTGTCATCCGAATTCAGACCTCGCACATTCCAGCAAAGTACTTTCCAATCTGTAACATCATACTGATTCATTACAGACCATAATAAAGTAACAGCAAAAGACTGCCACATAATGACAGTACCAGTTTAGCCAAGAGATAGCATAAAAGTTCAGATAAAGCCTAAAAAATAAGAGCAGATAGATGGTTTTCACAAGGGTTAACCATAAACCCCACCATTTGAAAAGCTCAGCTATCATTAGAACTAGAAGAAGCAGGAGGAGTCTTGCAAGAAGAAGCCTCAAGCTTGTCCTTAGTGAGCTTCTCAGGTCCAATGCCGAGGCGAAGGCCGATCTGCTGCAGCACATTGATTGGCGTGGGCAGCGGGACAGCAACTTGATCTGCATCTTGAGGAGGAGCCCGTGGCAGCTGATCATTCACTGCAACCTTGCACTTCTTCTGAGGCTTTGCTGCAGGTTTCTTCAAAGGGGCAGACTTGGCCGGAGAGGAATGTCTGTAGCCATCACGTAAGGCAGAGAGCCTGGCACTGCGCCTGACCTTAGACTCAACTATGACAGGCTTTGGTTTACGAGCACGAGCAGGACGCTCCCTCGGAGCAGCAGAGAAGTTGAAAGCAGACATCTCAACAGCAGACAAAGCTGGATCATCCATGGCGCAGTCCTCATCAACAGTGTCAAAACAAAGAGCACGAGCAACAGGGGACTTCCTTGGAACAGTGACAGTCCGACGATCAGGTGAAGGATGAAAAACCAGCTTGTTCCTCATAGCAGAGTAATAGAAAGATACTTCCCAAGAGCGTTTAGATAGTAAAACTGGGTTAAATGGACTGAAGAACTGCAACCCTCTAGGAATATGCATTATATCAAAGACTGGCATCATACGCTGAAACGATCTACTCCATTGCATCACCGGAGAAAGCTCAGGTCTAAAAACTGTCAACACTTGACCAATAACAACGGGAGGCTGGATCAGAGGAGGCACATAAGCTGCCACAATCCCTTGCTGATCATTGACGGATCCCTCAGCAGCATAAAGGCCCTGAATTCTCCATGACCACTGACTCTTGGGAAACAGGTTGTGCTTCATCCTCATGAATCTCCTCAATAATGACATTGTCATGCTGGTTATGATGCTGCGGATTATCATTGTGAGCGTGAGGGTCCTCATTCCAACCCAGCTCTGGAAACTCAGGCATGACGAAATTGACATCATCAAAAGGCATGTCTCCGGGCAGCGGATGAGGGTTTCCATTGAAAGGCATCGGATCTTCATCAGCTGGCATAATGTCAGCAAATTCTGCAGAGAGAACATAGATAGGTGTAGTCCAAGAAATACGTGTAGCTCCAAAGTCTGCATACTCACGATAGACTACATCTCTAGGCACTTGCTGAGGGCTTGGGAAAGAAACATAAACCAGGGTCCTGACCATCCGCGGATCATCTTGATGCCAGATATGAAAATGACCAAAAGTGCTAACTGCTTCAGATATATGTTGTGTGGTGCGGTAATCCAAAGGAACACCTAACATCATAATCCAGCCCCTACGAAAACCCTGAATAGCTCTGTGATTGATGCCTTGATCATGAGGAGCGAACCGGACAAAGTGACCATTGCCAAGATCATAGGGAGGATGATTTATAATGGCATGCCTAGATGCAGGAGATCGAAACTCAAACAAACCAACTCCCTCAATCCATTGCTGATCACTAAGAACGTCACGGTGAAGCTGAGTCATCACAAAATCACTAACCGGTTGCCGGAAGTGATGAATCTGTCCAGGTGGCAGCGGAGGCTCGACAAAGCCAATGGCGAACTGCTCATGGCGACGCTCCGGTGCAATGGCCGGAGAGTAGAAGGTCCGAGGCATGCGGGTTGGTCCTCCATCGATGATCTCAAACCCCGGTGGAAGGAACTCGAGAGGATCCAGGGGAAAGTTTGCCATGTCTTGCTCTGGTGGAGGTGGAGCAGGCTGGTGGTGCACGGGAAGAGGTGAAGACGTGATGGGACTCGTCTGCACCGGCGCGTGGGTCGTCTCTATACCCGAGGAGTCCCTAGGCGAGGTAGTAGGAGGCTGACTCGTGGCGGGCGTGGGAATCAACAGTGGAGATTTTTCTGGATTTTGTTTCGGTTGTTTAACTCTCTAAACGTAACCATTATCCTCTGCCCAATTAATGCAATCCCGTCGACGGTGACCATAACGTGAGCAAGCCAGGCAGACAGAGCAAGAGACCGACAGGTGGCCCCGCTGGTGACAATTAGAGCAAGTTAGAACACGGTCCACCATGTCATTGACCATGTCCTCAAACATATCAGCAGCTTCCTGGGTAGATGGGATATCCATTGGCTGGGTGGTGGGCTGCGGCCCGTCATGCAGAACTGGCCCAACATGGGAAACAGGAGAATCGGGGGGCGGACGTAACCAAACTAACAGCCTGAGGTGGATCGCAAGGCAAGTGAGAAATCTCAGCCGGAGAATTAGACCGTTGGATCCGCGGCGAGCCAACAGAACCAAAAACAATCAGCGGAGAAGCAACAGTCCACTGGAGATTCGCCGGCGACAAGGGTCGAATGATCAGACGCTCATTTGCAGAGACTACATGTCCAGCATCAGAAACTGTATCAATACAATCTTGCGTGGCCGGATATCTATAACCCTTGCATGCATCATAATTGTGAAAAGTTGCAAATGAAAGCTTCTTTTGCACAGAACCAGAAGATCTAAAGGAGGACTTGGACGGTGGTTTATGCATAGCAATCATCCCAAGCGCCGCCTTTCTCTTAGATGGACTAACTAAGATCCATTCCGCGTCACTTTGTAACTTCCAAAGATTAAACTCACGAACCCAATTTGATCCTCCACAGCCCCAAAGATTAAAATAACATTTGAATTGTGGGAAAGCAAAAGATCGAAGATCAACAATATAGAAACCAACTTGCTTGGAGGAAACATTAAAGGAATAAACCTTGTCACGTATGCATGAGACACCCAACTCGATCGCAGATCCACCAATAGCGGCCTCCAGCGCCGCTGCCATAGAATGATCATCAAGCCTGAAAACATGACGACTAAAAGACACCACCAACATGAAGTGACCCGTGTCCTCCGTAGGGTGGACCGAAAAACCAGTAGATCAGAAAACTTTATCCGCAAACTCTAAACCCTTGGAGAAGTCCAAGCCAAGGGTTGATCCCGATGATAAAACCATGACCCCTGGGAGAGGGGGATACGCCGGAGAGTTTGGTAGGAAAGGATTAGGATTTTAGTGGTGGTGGGAGGAGATCGCCGGAGGTGGGGTGGGAGGTGGGAGGTGGGAGGTGGGATACACCATGTTACTATGTTAGTTAATTAATAGTAGAGGGGAGAGTGTTGTCCATGTACCCTCGTAGACCGAAAGCGGAAGCGTTAGCACAACGCGGTTGATGTAGTCGTATGTCTTCACGATCCGACCGATCAAGTACCGAACGTACGGCACCTCCGAGTTCAGCACACGTTCAGCCCGATGACGTCCCTCAAACTCCGATCCAGCCGAGTGTTGAGGGAGAGTTTCGTCAGCACGACGGCGTGGTGACGATGTTGATGTTCTACAGACGCAGGGCTTCGCCTAAGCACCGTTACAGTATTATCGAGGTGGACTATGGTGGAGGGGGCACCGCACATGGCTAAGAAATCAATGATCAATTGTTGTGTCTCTAGGGTGCCCCCTGCCCCCGTATATAAAGGAGCAAGGGGGCAGTGGCCGGCCAAGGGAGAAGGCGCGCCAGGAGGAGTCCTACTCCCACTGGGTGTAGGACTCCCCCCTTTCCTAGTTGGATTAGGACTTGTGTGGGAAGGAGTGGAGGAGAAGGAAGGAAGGGGGGCGCCGCCCCCCTCTCCTTGTCCTATTCGGACTAGGAGGGAGGGGCGCGTGGCCAGCCCTTGCCTCCTCTCCTCTCCTCCACCTAGGCCCACTAAGGTCCATTTGATTCCCGGGGGGTTCCGGTAACCTCCCGGTACTCCGGTAAAATTCCGATTTTACCCGGAACACTTCCGATATCCAAACATAGGCTTCCAATATATCAATCTTCATGTCTCAACCATTTCGAGACTCCTCGTCATGTCCGTGATCACATCCGGGACTCCGAACAACCTTCGGCACATCAAAACATATAAACTCATAATATAACTGTCATCGTAACGTTAAGCATGCGGACCCTACGGGTTCGAGAACTATGTAGACATGACTGAGACACGTCTCCGGACAATAACCAATAGCGGAACCTGGATGCTCATGTTGGCTCCTACATATTCTACAAAGATCTTTACCGGTCAGACCGCATAACAACATACGTTGTTCCCTTTGTCATCGGTATGTTACTTGCCCGAGATTCGATCGTCGGTATCTCAATACCTAGTTCAATCTCGTTACCGGCAAGTCTCTTTACTCGTTCCGTAATACATCATCCCGCAACTAACTTATTAGTTGCAATGCTTGCAAGGCTTAAGTGATGTGCATTATTGAGAGGGCCCAGAGATACCTCTCCGACAATCGGAGTGACAAATCCTAATCTCGAAATACGCCAACCCAACAAGTACCTTCGGAGACGCCTGTAGAGCACCTTTATAATCACCCAGTTACGTTGTGATGTTTGGTAGCACACAAAGTGTTCCTCCGGTAAAGGGAGTTACATAATCTCATAGTCATAGGAACATGTATAAGTCATGAAGAAAGCAATAGCAACATACTAAACGATCGTGTGCTAAGCTAACAGAATGGGTCATGTCAATCACATCATTCTCCTAATGATGTGATCCCGTTAATCAAATGACAACCCATGTCAATGGCTAGGAAACTTAACCATCTTTGATCAACGAGCTAGTCAAGTAGAGGCATACTAGTGACATTCTGTTTGTCTATGTATGCACACATGTATTATGTTTCCAGTTAATACAATTCTAGCATGAATAATAAACATTTATCATGGTATAAGGAAATAAATAATAACTTTATTATTGCCTCTAGGGCATATTTCCTTCAGTCTCCTACTTGCACTAGAGTCAATAATCTCGATTACACAGTAATGATTCTAACACCCATGGAGCCTTGGTGCTGATCATGTTTTGCTCGTGGAAGAGGCTTAGTCAGTGGGTCTGCAACATTCAGATCCGTATGTATCTTGCAAATTTCTATGTCTCCCACCTGGACTTGATCCCGGATGGAATTGAAGCGTCTCTTGATGTGCTTGGTTCTCTTGTGAAATCTGGGTTCCTTCACCAAGGCAATTGCACCATTATTGTCACAAAAGATTTTCATTGGACCCGATGCACTAGGTATGACACCTAGATTGGATATGAACTCCTTCATCCAGACTCCTTCATTTGCTGCTTCCAAAGCAGCTATGTACTCTGCTTCACATATAGATCCCGCCACGACGCTTTGTTTAGAACTGCACCAACTGACAGCTCCTCCGTTCAATGTAAACACGTATCCGGTTTGCGATTTAGAATCGTCCGGATCAGTGTCAAAGCTTGCATCAACGTAACCATTTACGATGAGCTCTTTGTCACCTCCATAAACGAGAAACATATCCTTAGTCCTTTTCAGGTACTTCAGGATGTTCTTGACCGCTGTCCAGTGATCCACTCCTGGATTACTTTGGTACCTCCCTGCTAGACTTATAGCAAGGCACACATCAGGTCTGGTACATAGCATTGCATACATGATAGAGCCTATGGCTGAAGCATAGGGAACACCTTTCATTTTCTCTCTATCTTCTGAAGTGGTCGGGCATTGAGTCTTACTCAACTTCACACCTTGTAACACAGGCAAGAACCCTTTCTTTGCTTGGTCCATTTTGAACTTCTTCAGAACTTTGTCAAGGTATGTGCTTTGTGAAAGTCCAATTAAGCGTCTTGATCTATCTCTATAGATCTTAATGCCCAATATGTAAGCAGCTTCACCGAGGTCTTTCATTGAAAAACTCTTATTCAAGTATCCCTTTATGCTATCCAGAAATTCTATATCATTTCCAATCAGCAATCTGTCATCCACATATAATATCAGAAATGCTACAGAGCTCCCACTCACTTTCTTGTAAATACAGGCTTCTCCAAAAGTCTGTATAAAACCAAATGCTTTGATCACACTATCAAAGCGTTTATTCCAACCCCGAGAGGCTTGCACCAGTCCATAAATGGATCGCTGGAGCTTGCACACTTTGTTAGCTCCCTTTGGATCGACAAAACCTTCCGATTGCATCATATACAACTCTTCTTCCAGAAATCCATTCAAGAATGCAGTTTTGACATCCATCTGCCATATTTCATAATCATAAAACACGGCAATTGCTAACCTGATTCGGAGAGACTTAAGCATCGCTACGGGTGAGAAGGTCTCATCGTAGTCAATCCCTTGAACTTGTCGAAAACCTTTCGCAACAAGTCGAGCTTTGTAGGCAGTAACATTACCGTCAGCGCCAGTCTTCTTCTTGAAGATCCATTTATTCTCAATTGTTTGCTGATCAACGGGCAAGTCAACCAAAGTCCACACTTTGTTCTCATACATGGATCCCATCTCAGATTTCATGGCTTCAAGCCATTTTGCGGAATCTGGGCTCACCATCGCTTCTTCATAGTTCGTAGGTTCATCATGATCTAGTAGCATGACTTCCAGAACAGGATTACCATACCACTCTAGTGCGGATCTTACTCTCGTTGATCTACGAAGATCAGTAGCAACTTGATCTGGCGTTTCATGATCATCATCATTAACTTCCTCACTAGTTGGTGTAGGTGTCACAGAAACCGATTTCTGTGATGTACTACTTTCCAATAAGGGAGTCGGTACAGTTACCTCATCAAGTTCTACTTTCCTCCCACTCACTTCTTTCGAGAGAAACTCCTTCTCTAGAAAGGATCCATTCTTGGCAACGAATGTCTTGCCTTCGGATCTGTGGTAGAAGGTGTACCCAACAGTGTCCTTTGGGTATCCTATGAAGACACATTTCTCCGATTTGGGTTCGAGCTTATCAGGTTGAAGCTTTTTCACATAAGCATCGCAGTCCCAAACTTTAAGAAATGACAACTTTGGTTTCTTGCCAAACCACAGTTCATAAGGCGTCGTCTCAACGGATTTTGATGGTGCCCTATTTAACGTGAATGCGGCCGTCTCTAAAGCATAACCCCAAAACGATAGCGGTAAATATGTAAGAGACATCATAGATCGCACCATATCAAGTAAAGTGCGCTTACGACGTTCGGACACACCATTACGTTGTGGTGTTCTGGGTGGCGTGAGTTGCGAAACTATTCCGCATTGTTTCAAATGTAGACCAAACTCGTAACTCAAATATTCTCCTCCACGATCAGATTGTAGAAACTTTATTTTCTTGTTACGATGATTTTCAACTTCACTCTGAAATTATTTAAACTTTTCAAATGTTTCAGACTTATGCTTCATTAAGTAGATATACCCATATCTGCTTAAATCATCTGTGAAGGTGAGAAAATAAGGATATCCGCCACGAGCCTCAACATTCATCGGACCACATACATCTGTATGTATGATTTCCAACAAATATGTTGCTCTCTCCATAGTACCGGAGAATGGTGTATTAGTCATCTTGCCCATGAGCACAGTTCGCAAGTACCAAGTGATTCATAATCAAGTGGTTCCAAAAGTCCATCAATATGGAGTTTCTTCATGCGCTTTATACCGATATGACCTAAACGGCAGTGCCACAAATAAGTTGCACTATCATTATCAACTCTGCATCTTTTGGCTTCAACATTATGAATATGTGTATCACTACTATCGAGATTCATCAAAAACAGACCACTCTTCAAGGGTGCATGACCATAAAAGATATTACTCATATAAATAGAACAACCATTATTCTCTGATTTAAATGAATAACCGTCTCGCATCAAACAAGATCCAGATATAATGCGCGTGCTAAACGCTGGCACCAAATAACAATTATTTAGGTCTAATACTAATCCCGAAGGTAGATGTAGAGGTAGTGTGCCGACCGCGATCACATAGACTTTGGAACCATTTCCCACGCGCATCGTCACCTCATCCTTTGCCAGTGTTTGCTTAATCCGTAGTCCCTGTTTCGAGTTGCAAATATCAGCAACAGAACTAGTATCAAATACCCAGGTGCTACTACGAGCTCTAGTAAGGTACACATCAATAACATGTATATCACATATACCTTTGTTCACCTTGCCATCCTTCTTATCCGCTAAATACTTGGGGTAGTTCTGCTTCCAGTGACCAGTCTGCTTGCAGTAGAAGCACTCAGTTTCAGGCTTAGGTCCAGACTTGGGTCTCTTCTCCTGAGCAGCAACTTGCTTGTTCTTCTTCTTGAAGTTCCCCTTCTTCTTCCCTTTGCCCTTTTTCTTGAAACTAGTGGTCTTGTTGACCATCAACACTTGATGCTCCTTCTTGATTTCTACCTCCGCAGCTTTTAGCATTGCGAAGAGCTCGGGAATTGTCTTATTCATCCCTTGCATATTATAGTTCATCACGAAGCTCTTGTAGCTTGGTGGCAGTGATTGAAGAACTCTGTCAATGACACTATCAACCGGAAGATCAACTCCCAGCTGAGTCAAGTGATTATGGTACCCAGACATTCTGAGTATATGTTCACTGACAGAACTATTCTCCTCCATCTTGCAGCGGTAGAACTTATTGGAGACTTCATATCTCTCAATCCGGGAATTTGCTTGAAATATTAACTTCAACTCCTGGAACATCTCATATTCTCCATGACGTTCAAAACGTAGTTGAAGTCCCGGTTCTAAGCCGTAAAGCATGGCAGATTGAACTATTGAGTAGTCATCAGCTTTGCTCTGCCAGACGTTCTTAACATCGTCAGTTGCATCAGCAGCAGGGCTGGCACTCAGCCATGCTTCCAGGACGTAATTCTTCTGTGCAGCAATGAGGATAATCCTCAAGTTATGGACCCAATCCATGTAATTGCTACCATCATCTTTCAACTTTGCTTTCTCAAGGAAAGCATTGAAATTCAACGGAACAACAACACGGGCCATCTATCTACAATCAAACATAGACAAGCAAGATACTATCAGGTACTAAGTTCATGATAAATTTATGTTCAATTAATCATATTACTTAAGAAATCCCACTTAGAAAGACATCCCTCTAATCCTCTAAGTGATCACGTGATCCAAATCAACTAAACCATAACCGATCATCACGTGAAATGGAGTAGCTTTCAATGGTGAACATCACTATGTTGATCATATCTACTATATGATTCACGCTCGACCTTTCGATCTTAGTGTTCCGAGGCCATATCTGCATATGCTAGGCTCGTCAAGTTTAACCTGAGTATTCTGCGTGTGCAAAACTGGCTTGCACCCGTTGTAGATGGACATAGAGCTTATCACACCCGATCATCACGTGGTGTCTGGGCACGACGAACTTTGGCAACGGTGCATACTCAGGGAGAACACTTTTATCTTGAAATTTAGTGAGAGATCATCTTATAATGCTACCGTCAATCAAAGCAAGATAAGATGCATAAAAGATAAACATCACATGCAATCAATATAAGTGATATGATATGGCCATCATCATCTTGTGCTTGTGATCTCCATCTCCGAAGCACCGTCATGATCACCATCGTCGCCGGCGCGACACCTTGATCTCCATCGTAGTAGCATTGTCGTCTCGCCAATCTTATGCTTCCATGACTATCGCTACCGCTTAGTGATAAAGTAAAGCATTACAGGGTGATTGCATTGCATACAATAAAGCGACAACCATATGGCTCCTGCCAGTTGCCGATAACTCGGTTACAAAACATGATCATCTCATACAATAAAGTTTAGCATCATGTCTTGACCATATCACATCACAACATGCCCTGCAAAAACAAGTTAGACGTCCTCTACTTTGTTGTTGCATGTTTTACGTGGCTGCTACGGGCTTAGCAAGAACCGTTCTTACCTACGCATCAAAACCACAATGATAGTTTGTCAAGTTGGTGTTGTTTTATCCTTCGCAAGGACCGGGCGTAGCCATACTCGGTTCAACTAAAGTTGGAGAAACTGACACCCGCCAGCCACCTATGTGCAAAGCACGTCGGTAGAACCAGTCTCGCGTAAGCATACGCGTAATGTCGGTCCGGGCCACTTCATCCAACAATACCGCCGAACCAAAGTATGACATGCTGGTAAGCAGTATGACTTATATCGCCCACAACTCACTTGTGTTCTACTCGTGCATATAACATCAACGCATAAAACCTAGCTCTGATGCCACTGTTGGGGAACGTAGTAATTTCAAAAAAAAATCCTATGCACAAGCCAGATCATGGTGATGCATAGCAACGAGAGGGTAGAGTGTTGTCCACGTACCCTCGTAGACCGAAAGAAGAAGCGTTAGCACAACGCGGTTGATGTAGTCGTACGTCCTCACGATCCGACCGATCAAGTACCGAACGTACGGCACCTCCGAGTTCAGCACACGTTCAGCCCGATGACGTCCCTCGAACTCCGATCCAGCCGAGTGTTGAGGGAGAGTTTCATCAGCACGACGGCGTGGTGACGATGTTGATGTTCTACCGACGCAGGGCTTCGCCTAAGCACCGCTACAGTATTATCGAGGTGGACTATGGTGGAGGGGGGGCACCGCACATAGCTAAGAGATCAATGATCAATTGTTGTGTCTCTAGGGTGCCCCCTGCCCCCGTATATAAAGGAGCAAGGGGGGTGTGGCCGGCCAAGGGAGAGGGTGCGCCAGGAAGAGTCCTACTCCCACTGGGAGTAGGACTCCCCCCTTTCCTAGTTGGATTAGGACTTGAGGGGGAAGGAGTGGAGGAGAAGGAAGGAAGGGGGGGCGCCGCCCCCCTCTCCTTGTCCTATTCGGACTAGGGGGGAGGGGCACGCAGCCAGCCCTTGCCTCCTCTCCTCTGTTCCACCTAGGCCCACTAAGGCCCATTTGATTCCCGGGGGGTTCCAGTAACCTCCCGGTACTCCGGTAAAATTCCGATTTTACCCGGAACACTTCCAATATCCAAACATAGGCTTCCAATATATCAATATTCATGTCTCGACCATTTCAAGACTCCTCGTCATGTCCGTGATCACATCCGGGACTCCGAACAACCTTCGGTATATCAAAACATATAAACTCATAATATAACTGTCATCGTAACGTTTAGTGTGCGGACCCTACGGGTTCGAGAACTATGTAGACATGACCGAGACACGTCTCCGGTCAATAACCAATAGCAGAACCTGGATGCTCATATTGGCTCCTACATATTCTACAAAGATCTTTATCGGTCAGACCGCATAACAACATACGTTGTTCCCTTTGTCGTCGGTATGTTACTTGCCCGAGATTCGATCGTCGGTATCCCATACCTAGTTCAATCTCGTTGCCGGCAAGTCTCTTTACTCGTTCTGTAATACATCATCCCGCAACTAACTCATTAGTTGTAATGCTTGCAAGGCTTATGTGATGTGCATTACCGAGAGGGCCCAGAGATACCTCTCCGACAATCGGAGTGACAAAACCTAATCTCAAAATATGCCAACCCAACATGTACCTTTGGAGACACCTGTAGAGCACCTTTATAATCACCCAGTTAGGTTGTGACGTTTGGTAGCACACAAAGTGTTCCTCCGGTAAACGGGAGTTGCATAATCTCATAGTCATAGGAACATGTATAAGTCATGAAGAAAGCAATAGCAACATACTAAACGATCGTGTGCTAAGCTAATGGAATGGGTCATGGCAATCACATCATTCTCCTAATGATGTGATCCCGTTAATCAAATGACAACCCATGTCAATGGCTAGGAAACTTAACCATCTTTGATCAACGAGCTAGTCAAGTAGAGGCATACTAGTGACACTCTATTTGTCTATGTATTCACACATGTATTATGTTTCCGGTTAATACAATTCTGGCATGAATAATAAACATTTATCATGATATAAGGAAATAAATAATAAGTTTATTATTGCCTCTAGGGCATATTTCCTTCATCTATGAATATTGTCGTGTGGTCTATCAATCATTTGGATGCATAGACATGCTGAACTTGTGTATATATGAATCTTTTGAGTTGTTGATTGTGAATGTTGGCTATGAATATGAATGTGTCATATGAACCTGAGTTTGATACGAATGTTTACCTTTTCTATTGTACTTGTATCTGGACTTGTTAGTATGCCTACTGTGGGATTTGTGACATGTGGGTGTCAACAGCACACCTTCTTCCCGAGAAGAATTGCACATGCTTTGTTAGGGTAGCAACGGCGCATCAGCTCTTTTTAATTTTTTTGCTCTGTCTTCCCCCCTCACACGTGTTATTACTATTATCGTATATTTTATAGAGACTTATATATATTATAAAAACATCCCACATGTTATTAACTTATAAAAGTAAATGTTTAATAGAAGTTGGGAAGGAAAATCCTGGTTGTTTTTGATTCACAGGCAAGGAAAATCCTGGTGATTGCGTACAAAAGCTTGCAAAGATTTTAAGGACCAATGTAATAATAATGCGCTCATTTTTATTTTGAGCAATAACTCGCTAATTTGTTAATTATATATATATAATGTGTCGCTCCAGTTTATTTTTTGATATTAATTGCTCCTTCTAACCTAACATTATATATAGAACGAGCCCAACTAATTCGTGTATTTCAAGAAAGTGCAAATGGGCTAGGATTTCTTAGAAAATATAAATGGGCCGCATTGACGCGAAATTATTTGTTCACCCAGCCTAGCAAATGGATAAAACATGGGTTAAATATATGCCACATTTTTGCTGGCTAACATGTGAGCCAATAGGTCGAAGCCTACGCAGGGCGTTGTCAACTTGGTCAACAAATGATTACGACATCCACAGCCATTGGATTTATATCCAACGGCCAGCATGCACCTTCAATCTCTCGCCTTCTTCCTCCAGCGTCACCGGGACTGCTTGGTCCGGCCTCCAGCGGCTAGCGGCTCTGCTTAGCACGCATCGCTGTGAAGCGCTACCCCACCGCCGGCCAGGCTATCCCTCCACACCTCCTGTTATTCTCCACTGACTACAGCCCCATGCCGTACCAGAACCAGTTATAACCCTTCTCCTCATCTCAATCTATGACTCCACTGCCACGTCTTCCCATCTCCGGGTTGTTCCCGTCCGGGGCCTCGCTGTCGTCCACGGCCTCGCTGCACTCGGTACGGCGTGGTCAACAAACGAGAATCATCGTAAGAGGACTGTACATGGAGAGTCTGACGGCTGGAACCCACAAGGTCCATGGTCGCATGCAAGGAAAGTTCCTCCTTATTAAGCTGAAAAAATGTTTCTTCCCCCTGACAGCTGGGACCCACTAGTTGTATCTTCGCATGGAATGAAGTGCCTCCTTATTATGCGAAAAAAATTATTCCTCCTGTTGACAGCTGGGACCCGTCAAATTTGGTGGCTGACTTGTGGTCCTACTAAGAGGACGTGTACGCGGGGCTTTGTCAACTTAATCAACAAATGATTGTAGCAGCTAGACCGTTGGATGTTAATCCAACAACCGTGCTCCTTCTTCAACCTCTGTTCTTTCTCCTGTCTCCCGTGGGCGGCACCATGGAAGTGCTGCCGCGCACCCGAACCAGTCAAGTTTCCCACTCCTCTCCATCTATGACTCCACTACCGCGTCTTCCCCATCTCTGGGTCATTTGGGGGTACCGCAGAATGGAGGAAACGGCCTTGTGTTCGACCGGCCATGGTGGAAACGGGATCCTGTTCATCGGCAGGGGTCTGGCGTACCGCAAAACGGAGGAAACGGACCTCCTATGGTCGAAACGGGGTCCTGTTGATCGGGAGGGGTGTGGCATACCGCAAAAATAAGGAAAACAGACTTGTGTTGGAGTGCTATGGTCGAAATGGGGGTCCTGTTCATCGGGAGGGGTGTGGCGTACCGCAAAACTGGACTCCACGGGATACTGTTCATCTCTAATACGTCTCCAACGTATCTATAATTTTTGATTGCTCCATGCTATATTATCTACTGTTTTATACATTATTGGGATTTATTATCCACTTTTATATTATTTTTGGGACTAACCTATTAACCGGAGCCCCAGCCCAGAATTACTGTTTTTTGCTTGTTTTAGGGTTTCGAAGAATAGGAATATCAAAAGGAGTCCAAACGGAATGAAACCTTCGGAAACGTGATTTTCTCATCAGATAAGGTCCGGGAGACTTGGACCCTCCGTCAAGAAAGCCACGAGGTGGTCACGAGGGTAGGGGCGCGCCCCCCTGCCTCGTGGGCCCCTCGAAGCTCCACCGACGTACTTCTTCCTCCTATATATATCCACGTACCCCCAAACGATCGGGGGCAGAGCCACAAACCTAATTCCACCACCGCAACTTTCTGTATCCACGAGATGCCATCTTAGGGCCTGTTCCCGAGCTCCGCCGGAGGAGGCATCGATCACGGAGGGCTTCTACATCATCATCCAAGCCCCTCCGATGAAGTGTGAGTAGTTTACTTCAGACCTATGGGTCCATAGCTAGTAGCTAGATGGTTTCTTCTCTCTTTTTGGATCTCAATACAATGTCTTCCCCCTCTCTTGTGGAGATCTATTCGATGTAATCTTTTTTTTGCGGTGTGTTTGTTGAGAACGATGAATTGTGGGTTTATGCTCAAGTCTATCTATGAATAATATTTGAATCTTCTCTGAATTCTTTTATGTATGATTGGTTATCTTTGCAAGTCTCTTCGAATTATCAGTTTGGTTTGGCCTACTAGATTGGTAGTTCTTGCCATGGGAGAAGTGCTTAGCTTTGGGTTCAATCTTGCGGTGTCCTTTTCCAGTGATCGAAGGGGCAGCAAGGCACGTATTGTATCGTTGCCATGGAGGATAACAAGATGGGTTTTTTATCATATTGCATGAAACTATCCCTCTACATCATGTCATCTTGCTGAAGGCGTTACTCTGTTTTTAACTTAATACTCTAGATGCATGCTGGATAGCGGTCGATGAGTGGAGTAATAGTAGTAGATGCAGAATCGTTTCGGTCTACTTGTCTCGGACGTGATGCCTATATACATGAACATGATCATGCCTAGATATTCTCATAACTATGCTAAATTCTGTCAATTGCTCAATAGTAATTTGTTCACCCACCGTAGAATACTTATGCTCTTGAGAGAAGTCACTAGTGAAACCTATGGCCCCCAGGTCTCTTTCTCATCATATCAATCTCCATAACTTTATTATTGCTTTGCTTTTACTTTGCTTTTACTTTATTTTCTTTGCATCTCTATACCAAAAATACCAAAAATATTATTTATCATCTCTATCAGATCTCACATCGTAAGTGACCGTGAAGGGATTGACAACCCCTAAGCGCGTTGGTTGCGTTGAGCTATTGTTTTTGTGTACGTACAAGGGACTCGAGCATAGCCTCCTACTGGATTGATACCTTGGTTCTCCAAAACTGAGGGAAATACTTATGCTACTTTGCTGCATCATCCCTTCCTCTTCGGGGAAATCCAACGCAGTGCTCAAGACGTAGCAAGAAGAATTTCTGGCGCCGTTGCCAGGGAGTCTGCGCAAAAGTCAACATACCAAGTACCCATCACAATCCCTATCTCCTGTTGGGTTTTGTAGTAATTTCAAAAAAATTCCTACGCACACGCAAGATCATGTGATGCATAGCAACAAGAGGGGAGAGTGCTGTCTACGTACCCACGTAGACCGACTGCGGAAGCGTTGACACAACGTAGAGGAAGTAGTCGTACGTCTTCACGATCCAACTGATCAAGCACTGAAACTACGGCACCTCCGAGTTCGAGCACAAGTTCAGCTCGATGACGATCCTCGGACTCCGATCCAGCAAAGTGTCGGGGAAGAGTTCCGTCAGTACGATGGCGTGGTGACGATCTTGATGTACTACAGCAGCAGGGCTTCGCCTAAACTCCGCTACAGTATTATCGAGGACTATGGTGGCTGGGGGCGCCGCACACGGCTAAGGAATAGATCACGTGGATCAACTTGTGTGTTCTAGGGTGCCTCTGCCTCAGTATATAAAGGACTAGAGGGGGGAGGCTGGCCAGCCAAGGTGTGGCGCGCCAGGAGAGTCCTACTCCCTCTGGGAGTAGGATTCCCTCCCCCCCCCCCAATCCTAGTTGGAATAGGATTCGCGGAGGGGGAAAAGAGAGAGAGGGGGCCAGCCACCTCTCCTAGTCCTAATAGGACTAGGGGAAGGGGGAGGCGCGCAGCCCATGTAGGGCTGCCTCTTCTCTTTTCCACTAAGACCCATCATGGCCCATTTAGCTCCCGGGGGGTTCCGGTAACCTTCCCGGTACTCCGGTAAAATTCCGATTTCACCCGGAACACTTCCGATATCCAAACATAGGCTTCCATATATCAATCTTTACGTCTCGACCATTTCGAGACTCCTCGTCATGTCCGTGATCACATCCGGGACTCCGAACAACCTTTGGTACATCAAAATGCATAAACTCATAATATAACTGTCATCGTAACCTTAAGCGTGCGGACCCTATGGGTTCGAGAACAATGTAGACATGACCGAGACATGTCTCCGGTCAATAACCAATAGCGGGACCTGGATGCCCATATTGGCTCCTACATATTCTACGAAGATCTTTATCGGTCAGACCGCATAACAACATACGTTGTTCCCTTTGTCATCGGTATGTTACTTGCCCGAGATTCGATCGTCGGTATCCCATACCTAGTTCAATCTCGTTGCCGGCAAGTCTCTTTACTCGTTCTGTAAAACATCATCCCGCAACTAACTCATTAGTTGTAATGCTTGCAAGCCTTATGTGATGTGCATTACCGAGAGGGCCCAGAGATACCTCTCCGACAATCGGAGTGACAAAACCTAATCTCGAAATACGCCAACCCAACATGTACCTTTGGAGACACCTGTAGTACTCCTTTATAATCACCCAGTTACGTTGTGACGTTTGGTAGTACCCAAAGTGTTCCTCCGGTAAACGGGAGTTGCATAATCTCATAGTTATAGGAACATGTATAAGTCATGAAGAAAGCAATAGCAACATACTAAACGATCGGGTGCTAAGCTAATGGAATGGGTCATGTCAATCAGATCATTCTCTTAATGATGTGATCCCGTTAATCAAATAACAACTCATTGTTCATGGTTAGGAAACATAACCATCTTTGATTAACGAGCTAGTCAAGTAGAGGCATACTAGTGACACTTTGTTTGTCTATGTATTCACACATGTATTATGTTTCCGGTTAATACAATTCTAGCATGAATAATAAACATTTATCATGATTATAAGGAAATAAATAATAACTTTATTATTGCCTCTAGGGCATATTTCCTTCAGTCTCCCACTTGCACTAGAGTCAATAATCTAGATTACACCGTAATGATTCTAACACCCATGGAGCCTTGGTGCTGATCATGTTTTGCTCGTGGTAGAGGCTTAGTCAACGGGTCTGCAACATTCAGATCCGTATGTATCTTGCAAATTTCTATGTCTCCCACCTGGACTAGATCCCGGATGGAATTGAAGCGTCTCTTGATGTGCTTGGTTCTCTTGTGAAATCTGGATTCCTTTGCCAAGGCAATTGCACCAGTATTGTCACAAAAGATTTTCGTTGGACCCGATGCACTAGGTATGACACCTAGATCGGATATGAACTCCTTCATCGAGACTCCTTCGTTCGCTGCTTCCGAAGCAGCTATGTACTCCACTTCACATGTAGATCCTGCTACGACGCTTTGTTTAGAACTGCACCAACTGACAGCTCCACCGTTTAATGTAAACACGTATCCGGTTTGTGATTTAGAATCGTCCGGATCATTGTTAAAGCTTGCATCAACGTAACCATTTATGACGAGCTCTTTGTCACCTCCATATACGAGAAACATATCCTTAGTCCTTTTCAGGTATTTCAGGATGTTCTTGACCGCTGTCCAGTGATCCACTCCTGGATTACTTTCGTACCTCCCTGCTAGACTTATAGCAAGGCACACATCAGGTCTGGTACACAGCATTGCATACATGATAGATCCTATCGCTGATGCATAGGGAACATCTTTCATATTCTCTCTATCTTCTGCAGTGGTCGGGCATTGATTCTTACTCAATTTCACACCTTGTAACACAGGCAAGAATCCTTTCTTTGCTTGATCCATTTTGAACTTCTTCAAAATCTTGTCAAGGTGTGTGCTTTGTGAAAGTCCAATTAAGCGTTTTGATATATCTCTATAGATCTTTATGCCTAATATGTAAGCAGCTTCACCGAGGTCTTTCATTGAAAAACTTATTCAAGTATCCCTTTATGCTATCCAGAAATTTTATATCATTTCCAATCAGTAATATGTCATCCACATATAATATCAGAAATGCTACAGAGCTCCCACTCACTTTCTTGTAAATACATGCTTCACCAAAAGTCTGTATAAAACCAAATGCTTTGATCACACTATCAAAGCGTTTATTCCAACTCCGAGAGGCTTGCACCAGTCCATAAATGGATCGCTGGAGCTTGCACACTTTGTTAGCTCCCTTTGGATCGACAAAACCTTCTGGTTGCATCATATACAACTCTTCTTCCAGAAATCCATTCAGGAATGCAGTTTTGACATCCATTTGCCAAATTTCATAATCATAAAATGCGGCAATTGCTAACATGATTTGGACAGACTTAAGCATCGCTACGGGTGAGAAGGTCTCATCGTAGTCAACCCCTTGAACTTGCCGAAAACCTTTTGCGACAAGTCGAGCTTTGTAGACAGTAATATTACCGTCAGCGTCAGTCTTCTTCTTGAAGATCCATTTATTCTCAATTGCTTGCCGATCATCGGGCAAGTCAACCAAAGTCCATACTTTGTTCTCATACATGGATCCCATCTCAGATTTCATGGCTTCAAGCCATTTTGCGGAATCTGGGCTCACCATCGCTTCTTCATAGTTCGTAGGTTCATCATGATCTAGTAGCATGATTTCCAGAACAGGATTACCGTACCACTCTAGCGCGGATCTCACTCTGGTTGATCTACGAGGTTCAGTAGTATCTTGATCTGAAGTTTCATGATCATTATCATTAGCTTCCTCACTAACTGGTGTAGGTGTCACTGAAACAGTTTTCTGTGATGTACTACTTTCCAGTAAGGGAGCAGGTACAGTTACCTCGTCAAGTTCTACTTTCCTCCCACTCACTTCTTTCGAGAGAAACTCCTTCTCTAGAAAGTTTCCGAATTTAGCAACAAAAGTCTTGCCTTCGGATCTGTGATAGAAGGTGTATCCAATAGTTTCCTTTGGATATCCTATGAAGACACATTTCTCCGATTTGGGTTCGAGCTTATCAGGTTGAAGCTTTTTCACATAAGCATCGCAGCCCCAAACTTTCAGAAACGACAACTTTGGTTTCTTGCCAAACCATAGTTCATAAGGCGTCGTCTCAACGGATTTTGATGGTGCCCTATTTAACGTGAATGCGGCCGTCTCTAGAGCGTATCCCCAAAACGATAGCGGTAAATCAGTAAGAGACATCATAGATCGCACCATATCTAGTAAAGTACGATTACGACGTTCGGACACACCATTACGCTGTGGTGTTCCGGGTGGCGTGAGTTGCGAAACTATTCCACAATTTTTCAAATGTACACCAAACTCGTAACTCAAATATTCTCCTCCACGATCAGATCGTAGAAACTTTATTTTCTTGTTACGATGATTTTCAACTTCACTCTGAAATTCTTTGAACTTTTCAAATGTTTCAGACTTATGTTTCATTAAGTAGATATACCCATATCTGCTTAAATCATCTGTGAAGGTGAGAAAATAACGATATCCGCCACGAGCCTCAATATTCATCGGACCACATACATCTGTATGTATGATTTCCAACAAATCTGTTGCTCTCTCCATAGTACCGGAGAACGGTGTTTTGGTCATCTTGCCCATGAGGCACGGTTCGCAAGTACCAAGTGATTCATAATCAAGTGGTTCCAAAAGTCCATCAGAATGGAGTTTCTTCATGCGCTTTACACCGATATGACCTAAACGACAGTGCCACAAATAAGTTGCACTCTCATTATCAACTCTGCATCTTTTGGCTTCAACATTATGAATATGTGTGTTACTACTATCGAGATTCAACAAGAATAGACCACTCTTCAAGGGTGCATGACCATAAAAGATATTACTCATATAAATAGAACAACCATTATTCTCTGATTTAAATGAATAACCGTCTCGCATCAAACAAGATCCAGATATAATGTTCATGCTTAACGCTGGCACCAAATAACAATTATTTAGGTCTAATACTAATCCCGAAGGTAGATGTAGAGGTAGCGTGCCGACTGCGATCACATCGACTTTGGAACCGTTTCCCACGCGCATCGTCACCTCGTCCTTAACCAATCTTCGCTTGATCCGTAGTCCCTGTTTCGAGTTGCAAATATTAGCAACAGAACCAGTATCAAATACCCAGGTGCTACTGCGAGCATTAGTAAGGTACACATCAATAACATGTATATCACATATACCTTTGTTCACCTTGCCATCCTTCTTATCCGCCAAATACTTGGGGCAGTTCCGCTTCCAGTGACCAGTCTGCTTGCAATAGAAGCACTCAGTTTCAGGCTTAGGTCCAGGTTTGGGTTTCTTCTCTTGAGTAGCAACTTGCTTGCCGTTCTTTTTGAAGTTCCCCTTCTTCTTCCCTTTGCCCTTTTTCTTGAAACTAGTGGTCTTGTTGACCATCAACACTTGATGCTCCTTCTTGATTTCTACCTCCGCAGCTTTCAGCATTGCGAAGAGCTCGGGAATAGTCTTGTTCATCCCTTGCATATTATAGTTCATCACGAAGCTCTTGTAGCTTGGTGGCAGTGATTGAAGAATTCTGTCAATGACGCAATCATCTGGAAGATTAACTCCCAATTGAATCAAGTGATTATTATACCCAGACATTTTGAGTATATGCTCACTGACAGAACTGTTCTCCTCCATCTTGCAGCTATAGAACTTATTGGACACTTCATATCTCTCAATTCGGGCATTTGCTTGAAATATTAACTTCAACTCCTGGAACATCTCATATGCTCCATGACGTTCAAAACGTCATTGAAGTCCCGATTCTAAGCCGTAAAGCATGGCACACTGAACTATCGAGTAGTCATCAGCTTTGCTCTGCCAGACGTTCATAACATCCGGTGTTGCTCCTGCAGCAGGCCTGGCACCCAGTGGTGCTTCCAGGACATAATTCTTCTGTGCAGCAATGAGGATAATCCTCAAGTTACGGACCCAGTCCGTGTAATTGCTACCATCATCTTTCAACTTTGCTTTCTCAAGGAACGCATTAAAATTCAACGGAACAACAGCACGAGCCATCTATCTATGATCAAACATAAACAAGCAAGATACTAATCAGGTACTAAGTTTCATGATAAATTTAAGTTCAGTTAATCAAATTAATTAAAGAACTCCCACTTAGATAGACATCCCTCTAATCCTCTAAGTGATTACGTGATCCAAATCAACTAAACCATAACCGATCATCACGTGAGATGGAGTAGTTTTCAATGGTGAACATCGTTATGTTTATCATATCTACTATATGATTCACGCTCGACCTTTCGGTCTCCGTGTTCCGAGGCCATATCTGTATATGCTTGGCTCGTCAAGTATAACCTGAGTATTCCGCGTGCGCAACTGTTTTGCACCCGTTGTATTTGAACGTAGAACCTATCACACCCGATCATCACGTGGTGTCTCAGCACGAAGAACTTTCGCAACGCTGCATACTCACGGAGAACACTTCTTGATAATTTAGTGAGAGATCATCTTATAATGCTACCGTCAATCAAAGCAAGATAAGATGCATAAAAGGATAAACATCACATGCAATCAATATAAGTGATATGATATGGCCATCATCATCTTGTGCTTGTGATCTCCATCTCCGAAGCACCGTCGTGATCACCATCATCACCGGTGTGACACCTTGATCTCCATCGTAGCATCGTTGTCGTCTCGCCAAGCTTGTGCTTCCACGACTATCACTACCGCTTAGTAATAAAGTAAAGCATTACATCGCGATTTCATTGCATACAATAAAATGACAACATAAGGCTCCTGCCAATTGCCGATAACTCGGTTACAAAACATGATCATCTCATACAATAAAATTCAGCATCATGTCTTGACCATATCACATCACAACATGCCCTACAAAAACAAGTTAGACGTCCTCTACTTTGTTGTTGCAAGTTTTATGTGGCTGCTACGGGCTTAAGCAAGAACCAATCTCACCTACGCATCAAAATCACAACGATAGTTTGTCAAATAGACTCCGTTTTAACCTTCGCAAGGACCGGGCGTAGCCATACTTGGTTCAACTAAAGTTGGAGAGACAGTCGCCCGCAAGCCACCTATGTGCAAAGCACGTCGGGGGAACCGGTCTCGCGTAAGCGTACGCCTAATGTTGGTCCGGGTCGTCTCGTCCAACAATGCTGCCGAACCAAAGTATGACATGATGGTAGGCAGTATGACTTATATCGCCCACAACTCACTTGTGTTCTACTCGTGCATATAACATCAACATAAATAACCTAGGCTCGGATGCCACTGTTGGGTTTCGTAGTAATTTCAAAAAAATTCCTACGCACACGCAAGATCATGTGATGCATAGCAACGAGAGGGGAGAGTGCTGTCTACGTACCCACGCAGACCGACTTCAGAAGCGTTGACACAACGTAGAGGAAGTAGTTGTACGTCTTCACGATCCAACCGATCAAGCACTGAAACTACGGCACCTCCGAGTTCGAGCACACGTTCAGCTCGATGACGATCCTCGGACTCCGATCCAGCAAAGTGTCGGGGAAGAGTTCCGTCAGCACGACGGCGTGGTGACGATCTTGATGTACTATAGCAGCAGGGCTTCGCCTAAACTCCGCTACAGTATTATCGAGGACTATGGTGGCTGGGGGCGCCGCACACGGGTAAGGAATAGATCACATGGATCAACTTGTGTGTTCTAGGGTGCCTCTGCCTCAGTATATAAAGGACTAGAGGGGGGAGGCTGGCCGGCCAAGGTGTGGCGTGCCAGGAGAGTCCTACTCCCTCTGGGAGTAGGATTCCCCCCCCCCCAATCCTAGTTGGAATAGGATTCGCGGAGGGGGAAAAGAGAGAGAGGGGGCCGGCCACCTCTCCTAGTCCTAATAGGACTAGGGGAAGGGGGAGGCGCGCAGCCCATGTAGGGCTGCCTCTTCTCTTTTCCACTAAGGCCCATCATGGCCCATTTAGCTCCCGGGGGGTTCCAGTAACCTTCCCGGTACTCCGGTAAAATCCCGATTTCACCCGGAACACTTCCGATATCCAAACATAGGCTTCCAATATATCAATCTTTACGTCTCGACCATTTCGAGACTCCTCTTCATGTTCGTGATCACATCTCGGACTCCGAACAACCTTCGGTACATCAAAATGCATAAACTCATAATATAACTGTCATCGTAACCTTAAGCGTGCGGACCCTACGAGTTCGAGAACAATGTAGACGTGACCGAAACATGTCTCCGGTCAATAACCAATAGTGGGACCTGGATGCCCATATTGGCTCCTACATATTCTATGAAGATCTTTATCGGTCAGACCGCATAACAACATACGTTGTTCCCTTTGTCATCGGTATGTTACTTGCCCGAGATTCGATCGTCGGTATCCCATACCTAGTTCATCTCGTTGCGGGCAAGTCTCTTTACTCGTTCTGTAATACATCATCCTGCAACTAACTCATTAGTTGTAATGCTTGCAAGGCTTATGTGATGTGCATTACCGAGAGGGCCCAGAGATACCTCTCCGACAATCGGAGTGACAAAACCTAATCTCGAAACACGCCAACCCAACATGTACCTTTGGAGACACTTGTAGTACTCCTTTATAATCACCCAGTTACGTTGTGACGTTTGGTAGTACCCAAAGTGTTCCTCCGGTAAACGGGAGTTGCATAATCTCATAGTTATAGGAACATGTATAAGTCATGAAGAAAGCAATAGCAACATACTAAACGATCGGGTGCTAAGCTAATGGAATGGGTCATGTCAATCAGATCATTCTCTTAATGATGTGATCCCGTTAATCAAATAACAACTCATTGTTCATGGTTAGGAAACATAACCATCTTTGATTAACGAGCTAGTCAAGTAGAGGCATACTAGTGAGACTTTGTTTGTCTATGTATTCACACATGTATTATGTTTCCGGTTAATACAATTCTAGCATGAATAATAAATATTTATCATGATTATAAGGAAATAAGTAATAACTTTATTATTGCCTCTAGGGCATATTTCCTTCATCTCCCGCATTATATTATTTGCCATTTGCCTCTCGTTTTCCTCTCCCCCACTTCACCCTCGCCGTTTTATTCACGCTCTCTCTCCTTCCTCCCTCTCTATTTGCCTCTTTTGTCGTTTGCTTTTTGTTTGCTCGTGTGTTGGATTTCTTGTTTGTCGCGATGGCTAAAGATAATACTAAATTGTGTGACTTCACCAATACCAATAATAATGATTTCCTTAGCACTCTGATTGCTCCTCTTACCGATGCTGAATCTTGTGAAATTAATACTGCTTGGTTGAATCTTGTCATGAAAGATCCGTTCTCCGGCCTTCCTAGTGAAGATGCCGCTACACATCTTAATAGCTTCGTTGATTTGTGTGACATGCAAAAGAAAAAATATGTCGATAATGATATTGTTAAATTGAAGCTATTTCCTCTTTCGCTTAAAGATCATGCTAAAGCTTGGCTTTCGTCTTTGCCTAAAAATAGTATTGATTCATGGAACAAGTGCAAAGATGCTTTTATCTCTAAATATTTTCCTCCCGCTAAGATCATCTCTCTTAGAAACAATATTATGAATTTTAAACAACTTGATCATGAACATGTTGCACAATCTTGGGAGAGAATGAAATTAATGGTACGTAATTGCCCTACTCATGGTTTAAATTTATGGATGATTGTTCAGAATTTTTATGCCGGATTGAATTTTGCTTCTAGAAATCTTTTAGATTCGGCCGCGGGAGGTACTTTTATGGAAATCACTTTAGGAGAAGATACTAAACTCCTAGATAATATTATGGTTAATTATTCTCAATGGCATACTGAAAGATCTAATAAAAAGGTGCATGCGATAGAAGAAATTAATGTTTTGAGTGGAAAGATGGATGAACTTATGAAATTATTTGCTAATAAGAGTGTTTCTTCTGATCCTAATGATGTGCCCTTGTCTACTTTGATTGAGAATAATAATGAATCTATGGATGTGAATTTTGTTGGTAGGAACAATTTTGGTAACAACGCGTATAGAGGAAATTTCAATCCTAGGTCTTATCCTAGTAATCCCTCTAATAATTATGGTAATTCCTACAACAATCCTTATGGAAATTATAATAAGATGCCCTCTGATTTTGAATCTAATATTAAAGAATTTATTTCTTCGCAAAAGAATTTTAATGCTATGATTGAAGAAAAATTTCTTAAGATCGATGATTTGGCTAGGAACGTTGATAGAATTGCTCTTGATATTGATTCTTTGAAACTTAGATCTATTCCACCTAAGAATGATATCAATGAGTCTCTCAAAACCATGAGAATTTCCATTGACGAGTGCAAAGAAAGAACCGCTGGGATGCGTGCTAAGAAAGATGCCTTTATAAAAGCGTGTTCTTCTAGTTCCTATGAAAATAATGATGAAGATCTAAAAGTTATTGATGTGTCCCCTATTAAATCTTTGTTTTTCAATATGAATCTTGATAATGATGGGACTTAATATGATCCACCTTTACCTAGAAGGCGTTCTAAGAATTCAGAATTTGTTGATCTTGATGCTAAATTTGATAAAAGTGGGATTGAAGAAATTAAAACCCTAGATGTTGCTAAACCCACTATTATGGATTTCAAGGAATTTAACTATGAAAATTGCTCTTTGATTGATTGTATTTCCTTGTTGCAATCCGTGCTAAAATCTCCTCACGCTTATAGTCAAAATAAAGCGTTTACTAAACATATCGTTGATGCCTTGATGCAATCTTATGAAGAAAAAATTGAATTGGAAGTTTCTATCCCTAGAAAACTTTATGATGAGTGGGAACCAAATATTAAGATTAAAATTAAAAATTATGAGTTTTATGCTTTGTGTGATTTGGGTGCTAGTGTCTCTACTATTCCCAAAACTTTGTGTGATTTACTAGATTTCCGTGATCTTGATGATTGCTCTCTAAACTTGCATCTTGCGGATTCCACTATTAAGAAACCTATGGGAAGAATTAATGATGTTCTTATTGTTGCTAATAGGAATTATGTGCCCGTAGATTTTATCGTTCTTGATATAGATTGCAATCCTTGTTGCCTTATTATTCTCGGTAGACCTTTCCTTAGAACGGTTGGTGCAATTATTGATATGAAGGAAGGGAATATTAGATTTAAATTTCCATTAAAAAAGGGCATGGAACACTTCCCTATAAAGAAAATAAAATTACCATATGAATCTCTCATGAGAGCCACTTATGGATTGCCTACCAAAGATGGCAATACCTAGATCTATTCTTGCTTGTTATGCCTAGCTAGGGGCGTTAAACGATAGCGCTTGTTGGGAGGCGACCCAATTTTATTTTTATTCCTTGCTTTTTTCTCCTGTTTAGTAATAAATAAATTATCTATCCTCTGTTTTGGTTGTGTTTTTTGTGTTTAATTGGTGTTTGTGCCAAGTAGAACCGTTGGGAAGACTTGGGGAAAGTCTTGTTGAACTTGCTGTAAAAAACAGAAACTTTAGCGCTCACGATAACTGCTGTCATTTTTATTTGGAAAGTGCTATTTAGTTAATTATTTTTGCAGATAATTAATAGATAAATTCCTCACGTCCAGAAATTTACTTTAGAATTTTTGGGGTTGCAGATCTTGCGCTAGCTACAGATTACTACAGACCTCCTGCCGCTCGCTGGAGTCCTGAGCGCCGCCGCTGCTCTTCTTCCTGTCAAAAAGAGGAGGACGAAGCCTCTGCCTCAAGTCGTTCGATGCGACCGCGTTGACTCCCTCCGTTTTGATTGAGCCGGCCCATAGTTTCTTTTACAGCGAGGCCCAGCTCCAGCGCAAGGGACGGCCCAGCAACCGGCCTGCCCCGAATGGCCCAGCTCCTCAGCGCCACTCTGGTCGAGCACCGAATCCGTCCCGTTTTGGCCCAATGTGAGCCGCTTCCCCCCAGCCCAGTTCAACTCAGTTTCGGCCCACCATGTGTTTTTTTCCTGCCTGCGATTTTAACAATTATCCAGAAAACTGCATGTTTACAGTTTGCCCCCTATTGTTCATGCATATCATAACTCACTATCCGTTCATCTTTTGTAAAAACTTTATATATGAAAAATGCTTAGAATTTTGTGTAGATTAATAATATGCCACTTTCATGCATATTAAAAATGTCTAAAATGTTGTTTGATTTAATTTTGCTCAAAGGCCATGCTAAAATGCTTTAATTCATAACTAAATAACCATAGCTCCAAACCTAACAAACTTTATATGTAAATGGGTTAGAAAAATGCCTAGTTTAACATGGTGCACCTACCTTGCATGTTTAACAACTCTAAAATTTCGTTTAGGGCAGAACAGTACCAAAACCATAAATTATGCTCATGAGGATTTTCCGGACTTGTTGCTTGTTGTTCCGGCCTCATTTAAACTTGCCTAGATAGGTAGTTATCTTTTTCTTTACCTCTTGCCATGTTAATCAACATTTAAAATTGTTGGGTACATAAATGAGATCGAACTAAATAACTTGAATGTGGTGTTTCGTAAATATGCAACTCGTTGCATATTGAGCTCCACTTAACTTGTAGTGTTGTTTGTGCACTTTGCCAGGCCATGCATATTTAAGTCGGACATGCATCATACTTGTTTGTGCATCATGCCATGTTCATGTGTTGGTTGTTTACTATGTTGTTTACTTCTTTCCGGTGTTGCTTCTTCGGGTTGGTTCCGATATCGTTGCGTTTGTGAGGATCCGTTGGCTACGTCTGTTTGTCTTCTTCATGGACTCGTTCTTCTTCCTTGCAGAATTTCAGGCAAGATGACCATACCATCGAAATCACTTCTATCTTTGCTTGCTAGTTGCTCGCTCTTTTGCTATGCCTATGTTGCGATACCTACCACTTGCTTATCATGCCTCCCATATTGTTAAGCCAAGCCTCTAACCCACCTTGTCCTAGTAAACTGTTGTTTGGCTATGTTACTGCTTTGCTCAGCCCTTCTTATAGCGTTGCTAGTTGCAGGTGAAGATTGGAGTTTGTTCCTTGTTGGAACATGTATATTTGTTGGGATATCACAATATCTCTTATTTATATTAATGCATCTATATACTTGGTAAAGGGTGGAAGGCTCAGCCTTATGCCTAGTGTTTTGTTCCACTCTTGCCGCCCTAGTTTCCATCATATCGGTGTTATGTTCCCGGATTTTGCGTTCCTTACACGTTTGGGTTATAATGGGAACCCCTTGACAGTTTGCTTTGAATAAAACTCCTCTAGCAAGGCCCAACCTTGGTTTTACCATTCGCCACCTAGCCTTTTTCCCTTGGCAGTCGCACATCCCGAGGGTCATCTTTATTTTAACCCCCCCGGGCCAGTGCTTGTCTCTGTGTTGGTCCAAACTAGATCCCCTTGCAGTGCCACCTCGGGGAAATTCGAGGGCTGGTTTTAGTTGTACGGATTGCTTATCTGGTGTTGCCCTGAGAACGAGATATGTGCAGCTCCTATCGGGATGTCGGCACATCGGGCGGTCTTGCTGGACTTGTTTTACCATTGTCGAGGATGTCTTGTAACTGGGATTCCGAGTCTGATCGGATTGTCTTGGGAGAAGGAATATCCTTCGTTGACCGTGAGAGCTTGTGATGGGCTAAGTTGGGACACCCCTGTAGGGATTTGAACTTTCGAAAGCCGTGCCCGCGGTTTTGGGCAGATGGGAATTTGTTAATGTCCGGTTGTAGAAAACCTGAAGTTGATCTTAATTAAAATACATCAACCGCGTGTGTCGCCGTGATGGTCTCTTCTCGGCGAAGTCCGGGAAGTAAACACAGTGTTGGAGTTATGCTTGACATAGGTTATTCTAGGATCACTTCTTGATCATAGATTCTCGACCGTGCTTTTGCCTTCTCTTCTCGCTCTCATTTGCGTATGTTAGCCACCATATATGCTAGTCGCTTGCTGCAGCTCCACCTCATACCTTGTACCCTTCCTATAAGCTTAAATAGTCTTGATCGCGAGGGTGTGAGATTGCTGAGTCCCCGTGACTCACAGATACTTCCAAAACCAGCTTGCAGGTGCCGATGATACCGTGCAGGTGACGCAACCGAGCTCAAGGAAGAGCTCGGTGAAGATCTGGTTCGTTATGTTGTTTTCGTTTCCAGTTGATCAGTAGTGGAGCCCAGTTGGGACGATCAGGGATCTGTGTAGCATTTGGGGTAGTCTTCTTTTATTTTGGGTTCCGTAGTCGGACCTTGTTTGTATCTGGTTGATGTAATGCTTTATTCATGTAATTGTGTGAAGTGGTGATTGTAAGCCAACTATGTATCTCTTTCCCTTATGTATTACATGGGTTGTGTGAAGATTACCTCACTTGCGACATTGCTTTCAATGCGGTTATGCCTCTAAGTCGTGCTTCGACACGTGGGAGATATAGCCGCATCGAGGGTGTTACAAGTTGGTATCAGAGCCTTCCCCGACTTTAGGAGCCCCCCTGCTTGATCGAATCACTGGCGTTGTTGAGTCTAGAAAAATGTTTTGAGTCATTTAGGATTATATATATCGGATAATAGGATTCTTTTTACTGCTCAGTCCCTTCGTCGCTCTGGTGAGGCATTTTGACGTAGAGTTTTGACTCTTCTCTTCTTAAATTTCTCTAAAAAAAATTTAGGATCACGCGGGTATCTTGGAATCGTTCCGATGGTTTTGTGATGATAACATTGTTCTTGGTGCCTCCTGACATTTTGAGCTCCGAGGTGTTGTCGTCACAATTTTATCATTGCAGCTCTGGAATACCTGAGTTCACCGACATCAAAAATCTCTTTTATGCAGTTGTTGGTGAGATAACCTCGACACCACCCAGTACTGGGGCGGGAGTTTGGGAGTATTGCCATAACTCGTATAACGGATGCTTTTCGAAGGTTGAGGTAAACAATTTTCGAAGGTTTCTTGGTTATGTGTTGAAGGATGGATACAGCTGGATGTTGGATTTGCTAGTTTTGGGTGAGATATTATGCTTCCCATGTATCCCCAACACCTGATTGCATAACCGGAAAGTTTCGGGAGTTTATAAGTGGGAATTCAAGTAGCTCTTAGTATATCTTTCCGATAGATGTATGATATGAAATTGGGGTTCGACGTCTAGTGGTCCGCCTATTCACGATTGGTTTTATAGTGGTCTCGTTGTGTCTTAAAGAGTCCTTGGCTATGCTGACTCGGGGACGCTTCGTATGTCATGTGCACTGCCTTGTACATGATGGTGCTGTACGATCGAGCCCGTGTAGGCCCCACCACAAAAACTTTGGACGAAATCTCTATCATATGTTTGTTCTGGCTTATTTTGCAAGCCAATCCTTTGTTTTGTTTTGAGTTGTGGTATTCGAGTTGCTTCAAAGTTAAATGTTGATTCCATACCTTCCCCAAATGGTGTTCTCATACTCCGATGTGTATATTAATCCTTCTCGATAATCGAGATTGTCATATCAATCCTTTTCACCGGTGTGTTTCTCTTCAAGTGGGTCAAATCTTGTCAACATTCACAAGATCCAATCTCAGTTTTTCATCAATGTTGTTCGTTTCATCCGTCTTCAAGTTGACTTTGTTTTCCCGCCCACCCACCCATTTTTTCTTCAAGGACTAAGATTTCTTTATCAAGTATCCATCTTATTGTTGTGAAGTCTTTTCCATTCTTTTCGGTCAATGTCTTATCCGATGATTTCTCATGAAGATTCTAACGGAGCTTCAAGTTCATCACTCTTCACTTATTTTCTTCTCCGGTGGATCTAATTCAAGCGTCTTTGATCATACCTTTTTTCCTCGTTTCAAATTCTTTCTCATGCCGGTGCAATTCTTAATCAGTCACCTCTCGCTATTCATTTGTTCCGGAGTGCTGAAGATATCTCAGAAGATTCTAGTGTTTATTCTCATTCATTCAAGAAATTCCGAGGATGTTATCTCATTCAAGCCATTTAACTCAACCGGCGCAATCTCTCTTTTCAAGCAACCTCTTCAATGGTGTTTTCTTTTGAGTGGGCCCTAACCCACAGGTCTTTTCCCAGGATCTTACCTGACTCTTCCAATTTTCCCAGAGTTATTCTCAAATTCATTTCAAAGTTTGATGTAAGAATGAGTTATCATCAGTCAAATGCCCTTCTCCAAGATCTTTCTAACTCTTTTCATTGTTGGTTCAACCTCTTCGCTTTTCATTATTCCGGAGTGCCTCAATAATCCATGGTGGTGCTTCTTATCGTCATTCTCAACATTTGAAGACCGAAGAAGAATATTTCCTCCATATCTTGCTCCATTCTCTTCAAGATTCATGGTGCTAGCTTCGTGACATTCTCTCATAATCATTTTCGATCGTGAGAATTATTTTCATCCATCCGGAGCATTTCAAGAGTCTTTCAGTTTGATTCTCCGGAACCCATCATCTCAGAATTTTTCATTCCAGCTTTCAGCTCTCGTTTCCTCCAAATCTTACCGGTGCTTCATTCAAGTATTCTCTAATCAACTCGTGATCTCTTCGTTCTCATGTATCTACATCCTAACAAGCATCGTCGTTCATTTGCAAATTCTCCCCGGTGTTTTGTTATCTTCTATTCGTTCATTTTCAATCCTTACGGTGGTTCGTTTAAGATTTCTCTCCCTTATTTATCATATCAATTCATTCGTTGTTTCGATTCCACCGGTGGTTCGTTGAAGACCTTCTCAAGTTTGCGCTATATCTATCTTAACCCTTTTTACGAGAATAAGTAATATGCCAAATCCGTTGCTTTTCATCAATTTAAATTGGTGAAGGATAAGCATAACATAATTCTTATTTTTGTTCATCCAAGTGATTAATTCCTTATTCCGAAGGTTCATTGAAAAATTCTTGGTTTCTTTTGTTCATCTTTCTTTTCCGGACTACCAAGTTTCCACTTTATCTTGTCGCGAAGCTCCATTTAAATCATTGCAAGGCATCACCTTGTGTTTTCAACTTCTCTTTTTTCTCGTTATCCTTTTGTTACCGGAGTTCTTCATGAAGGTTCCACATGATGGTTCATCAAGGATTTAATTCCTTCTCGAAGTGTTCATCGAGATTCTTTTCTAAGGGGCTTAAGTTTCTTCATCTTGCAATCCGGAGTGCAATTCTTTCTCCCGTATCATTGGAGGTGGTATTATGTCATTCTTGATAATTTGAGTTCATGTTTCATGATTCACATGTTGTTAAGAATGAGTTACTTTAAATCCATCAATCTCTTCTTTGGAGTTATCTTGGGTTATAGTTCACCTAAATCCTTCCTAAGGATTGTTGCTGTTTATGGTGCTCATAAATGACCCAAGTTCTTCTTTTATCCTTCCGGTGAATAAGTTTCTCGTCTTCTTGCTCATATAAATCCAATCTTTTCCTTGAGTGGCAAGTTGTCACCTCATAATGTTGATATGCCTTCTATAAGCCCACTTCAAGCTTGTCCTTCCGTTGTTGGTGTTCCAACAACTCCGTTCGACCCTTCTCCTAAGTATGCCTTTTCAAGCTCTTTCGTGACAGAAGTTGGCATTTTCTTCTCCATTCTCCTATTTCATTTATATATCTTCTATTGTTTCGTTCCAGAGGCTTTGTGATGTTGTTCTTTTCACCCATCATCTCGTTTGGTCAAAGATCATGTTCTTTTCATGCCTATCCATTTAACCATAGTGTTGTGCCCTTTTGCTCAAGTTCTTTTCGCCTTATCAAGCCTTGCACCTCTTTTCAACCGGAGTGCTGTCTGAGATCTTTCTTACCTCTTGTTCCATTCATTCAAAGTTCTGAAGGCAGTATGTTGTGATTTCATCAAGTATCTTCTCATCTTACCAAGTTCTTATTCAATTCCTTTTCTTTTCAATCGAAGTGCTGCCCGAAGTGTTCTTCCTTGTTCCTCTCTTCTAACGGAGTGTTTTCAACTTCGTTCATCTCCGTTGTATTCTTTTCTCGAATTGGCTTAACATCTCAAGGTTCTTTAGTGTCACTCGTCTGACAAACAAGCAACTTAGTTTTACCTCTTCTCTTTCTCTTCCGTTTTCCCTCCGGTGCCATTCTAGATCTTGGGACGAGATCCTCTCGTAGTGGTGGAGTGTTGTGACGCCTCGAGACCGTTGCGCTAGGTGTCTTCCAGTTATTCGCTGTCGTTGCCATGTCATTTGCTTGCGGGTTGCATTTCATCGTGTCATCATGTGCATTGCATCATCTGTTTTCAAACTTGCATTCGTCCGGGTTCTCCCCGTTCCTTCCGTTGTCTGTTCTGAGCCCAACACACTTGCACGCGCTCGCGGCATGTCCGAAATATTATTTTATAAGTGGTCGGAAAATGTTCTCGGAATGGGATGAAAGTTGGCATGCGGTCTTATTATAGTGTAGGTAGACCGCCTGTCAAGTTTCATCGCATTCGGCGTTCGTTCGATAGCCCAACCGTTAAACTACAACGGCAATATAGCCGGTCTATCGTCGGACGTTTTCGGTCTCCGGAAACAGTCGCCGGGCCTCTCTCTTCTCTTCTCTCACCTCGAGATCGTCTACTCAGTCCACTACCTACCGCCAGGTCCTACCTAACCTCTCTCGTCAGCCCGCGGCCCTCCTCGCGCGCATCCGAAAAGTTGTCCCGGACCCGACCCGAGCAGTCGTCATCGTTGTGTCCGGATCATCCCCAAACATCTACAAAATGTCTCCGTTTTGTTAATTGGGCTTCCTAACATATTTATTCGCGACCGTCCGATTACGATCGTAGGGATGAGATATCCCCTAACCTAAGTTCATCTGATATAAATATCAGTCTAACCCTAGATCCTAGGGGCTTGTCCCATCTTTCCTTTTCGGCCGCCGCCACTCTCTCATCGGGATCCTTCCCGATCCACCCACCTACCTCTTTCATTTTTCCCCAGTGGCCAACCAGCACTCGAGGCTTCCCCTCGATCCAATCCCACAGCCCCTCGAGCGGGAGGGCTTCGCCTGCCCGGAGCTCCGCATCCCCGCCTCCGTCCGGTCATCCACATCGCCGGCGCACTCAGCAGATGAGCCATCCTGACGCCGCTCTCTTTCCCTCCATCTCTCCCTGCGGCTCCCACCTCTCACATCTCTCTCTATCCCTCTAAACCAGGATGCCGCCCCATGGCCTCCAGCTTGCCGGCGCCGCCCAAAGGAGACCACCTGCGCCGAGCCACCCAGCGTCGTTCCGCCGCCTTCGTCTCGATCTGGGTCCGTCCCCGACCTCCGGCCATCCCCTGCCTCCCCGGAGAACACCTCTGCAGTGTCGTCCCGTTCCTGCTTCGTCGCCGTCCAGGAATGCCCTGAGTCCACCACTGCCGCCGTTTCGCGTCAGAGCCGGCCGAGGACCACCGGATCTCGCCGCCTCCGCCATGGATCCCCCATCCCCATACCTCATGCCGCTCATCGGAGTCCTGAGCGCCGCCGCTGCTCTTCTTCCTGTCAAAAAGAGGAGGACGAAGCCTCTGCCTCAAGTCGTTCGATGCGACCGCGTTGACTCCCTCCGTTTTGACCGAGCCGGCCCATAGTTTCTTTTCCAGCGAGGCCCAGCTCCAGCGCAAGGGCGGCCCAGCAACCGGCCTGCCCTGAACGACCCAGCTCCTCAGCGCCACTCTGGTCGAGCATCGAATCCGTCCCGTTTTGGCCCAATGTGAGCCGCTTCCCCCAGCCCAGTTCAACTCAGTTTCGGCCCACCATGCGTTTTTTTCCTGCCTGCGATTTTAACAATTATCCAGAAAACTGCATGTTTATAGTTTCCCCCCTGTTGTTCATGCATATCATAACTCACTATCTGTTCACCTTTTGTAAAAACTTTATATATGAAAAATGGTTAGTATTTTGTGTAGATTAATAATATGCCACTTTCATGCATGTTAAAAATGTCTAAAATGTTGTCTGATTTAATTTTTCTCAAAGGCCATGCTAAAATGCTTTAATTCATAACTAAATAACCGTAGCTCCAAACCTAACAAACTTTATATGTAAATGGGGTAGAAAAATGCCTAGTTTAACATGGTGCACCTATCTTGCATGTTTAACAACTCTAAAATTTGGTTTAGGGTAGAACAGTACCAAAACCATAAATTATGCTCATGAGGATTTTCCGGACTTGTTGCTTGTTGTTCCGGCCTCATTTAAACATGCCTAGATAGGTAGTTATCTTTTGCTTTACCTCTTGCCATGTTAATCAACATTTAAAATTGTTGGGTACATAAACGATATCGAACTAAATAACTTGAATGTGGTGTTCCGTAAATATGCAACTCGTTGCATATTGAGCTCCACTTAACTTGTAGTGTTGTTTGTGCACTTTGCCAAGCCATGCATATTTAAATCGGACATGCATCATACTTGTTTGCGCATCATGCCATGTTCATGTGTTGGTTGTTTACTATGTTGTTTGCTTCTTTCCGGTGTTGCTTCTTCGGGTTGGTTCCGATATTGTTGCGTTTGTGAGGATCCATTGGCTACGTCCGTTTGTCTTCTTCATGGACTCGTTCTTCTTCCTTGCGGAATTTCAGGCAAGATAACCATACCATCGAAATCACTTCTATCTTTGCTTGCTAGTTGCTCGCTCATTTGCTATGCCTATGTTGCGATACCTACCACTTGCGTAGCATGCCTCCCATATTGTTAAGCCAAGCCTCTAACCCACCTTGTCCTAGTAAACCGTTGTTTGGCTATGTTACCGCTTTGCTCAGCCCCTCTTATAGTGTTGCTAGTTGCAGGTGAAGATTGGAGTTTGTTCCTTGTTGGAACATGGATATTTGTTGGGATATCACAATATCTCTTATTTATATTAATGCATCTATATACTTGGTAAAGGGTGGAAGGCTCGGCCTGATGCCTAGTGTTTTGTTCCACTCTTGCCGCCCTAGTTTCCGTCATATCGGTGTTATGTTCCCGAATTTTGCGTTCCTTACACGGTTGGGTTATAATAGGAACCCCTTGACAGTTCGCTTTGAATAAAACTCCTCCAACAAGGTCCAACCTTGGTTTTACCATTCGCCACCTAGCCTTTTCCCTTGGCAGTCGGACATCCCAAGGGTCATCTTTATTTTAACCCCCCGGGGCCAGTGCTTCTCTAAGTGTTGGTCCAAACTAGATCCCCTTGTAGCGCCACCTCGGGGAAACTCGAGGGCTGGTTTTAGTTGTACGGATTGCTTATCCAGTGTTGCCCTAAGAACGAGATATGTGCAGGTCCTATCGGGATGTCGACGCATCAGGCGGTCTTGCTGGACTTGTTTTACCATTGTTGAGGATGTCTTGTAACCGGGATTCCGAATCTGATCGGATTGTCTTGGGAGAAGGAATATCCTTTGTTGATCGTGAGAGCTTGTGATGGGCTAAGTTGGGACACCCCTGCAGGGATTTGAACTTTTGAAAGTCGTGCCCGCGGTTATGGGCAGATGGGAATTTGTTAATGTCCGGTTGTAGAAAACCTGAAGTTGATCTTAATTAAAATACATCAACCGCGTGTGTCGCCATGATGGTCTCTTCTCGGTGGAGTCCGGGAAGTGAACGTAGTGTTGGAGTTATGCTTGACGTAGGTTGTTCTAGGATCACTTCTTGATCATAGATTCTTGACCGTGCTTTTGCCTTCTCTTCTCGCTCTCATTTGCGTATGTTAGCCACCATATATGCTAGTCGCTTGCTGCAGCTCCACCTCATACCTTGTACCCTTCCTATAAGCTTAAATAGTCTTGATCGCGAGGGTGTGAGATTGCTGAGTCCCCGTGACTCACAGATACTTCCAAAACCAGCTTGCAGGTGCCGATGATACCGTGCAGGTGACGCAACCGAGCTCAAGGAGGAGCTCGATGAAGATCGTGTTCGTTATGTTGTTTCCGTTTCTAGTTGATCAGTAGTGGAGCCCAGTTGGGACGATCGGGGATCTGTGTAGCATTTGGGGTAGTCTTCTTTTATTTTGGGTTCCTTAGTCGGACCTTGTTTGTATCTGGTTGATGTAATGCTTTATTCATGTAATTGTGTGAAGTGGCGATTGTAAGCCAACTATGTATCTTTTTCCCTTATGTATTACATGGGTTGTGTGAAGATTACCTCAGTTGCGACATTGCTTTCAATGCGGTTAGGCCTCTAAGTCGTGCTTCGACACGTGGGAGATATAGCCGCATCGAGGGCATTACACCAATCTATCCCCCTAGGAGCATGTGTGTAATACTTTGCTTTGATAACTTCTAGATTTTTGCAATAAGTATATGAGTTCTTTACGACTAATGTTGAGTCCATGGATTATACACACTTTTCTTCCTTCCACCATTGCTAGCCTCTCTAATACCGCGCACTTTTCACCGGTATCATACACCCACCAAATACCTTCCTCAAAACAGCCACCATACCTACCTATCATGGCATTTCCATAGCCATTCCGAGATATATTACCATGCAACTTTCCACTGTTCCTTTCATTATGACACGCTCCATCATTGTCATATTGATATGCATGATCATGTAGTTGACATTGTATTTATGGCAAAGACACTGTTCATAATTCTTTCATATATGTCACTCATGAGTCATTGCACATCCCGGTACACCGCCGGAGGCATTCATATAGATTCATATTTTGTTCTAAGAATCGAGTTGTAATTCATGAGTTGTAAGAAAATAAAAGTGTGATGATCATCATTTTTAGAGCATTGTCCCAAGTGAGGAAGGGATGATGGAGACTGTGATTCCCCCACAAGTCGGGATGAGACTCCGGACGAAAAATTAAAAAAAAGAGGCCACAAAAAAAAGAGAAAGGCACAAATAAAAAAATGAGAGAAAAAGAGAGAAGGGACAATGTTACTATCCTTTTACCACACTTGTGCTTCAAAGTAGCACCATGATCTTCATGATAGAGAGTCTCTCATTATGTCACTCTCATATACTAGTGGGAATTTTTCATTATAGAACTTGGCTTGTATATTCCAATGATGGGCTTCCTCAAAATGCCCTAGGTCTTCGTGAGCAAGCGATTTGGATGCACACCCACTTAGTTTCTTTTGAGCTTTCATATACTTATAGCTCTAGTGCATCCGTTGCATGGCAATCCCTACTCACTCACATTGATATCTATTGATGGGCATCTCCATAGCCCGTTGATACGCCTAGTTGATGTGAGACTATCTTCTCCCTTTTTGTCTTCTCCACAACCACCATTCTATTCCACCTATAGTGATATATCCATGGCTCGCGCTCATGTATTGCGTGAAGATCGAAAAAGTTTTGAAAATGTCAAAAGTATGAAACAATTGATTGGCTTGTCATCGGGGTTGTGCATGATTTAAATACTTTGTGTGGTGAAGATAGAGCATAGCCAGACTATATGATTTTGTAGGGATAGCTTTCTTTGGCCATGATATTTTGAGAAGACATAATTGCTTTGTTAGTATGCTTGAAGTATTATTATTTTTATATCAATATGAACTTTTGTCTTGAATCTTTCGAATCTGAATATTCATACCACAATTAAGAAGATTTACATTGAAATTATGCCAAGTAGCACTCCGCATCAAAAATTCTGTTTTTATCATTTACCTACTCGAGGACGAGCAGGAATTAAGCTTGGGGATGCTTGATACGTCTCCAACGTATCTATAATTTTTGATTGCTCCATGCTATATTATCTACTGTTTTATACATTATTGGGCTTTATTATCCACTTTTATATTATTTTTGGGACTAACCTATTAACCGAAGGCCCAGCCCAGAATTGCTGTTTTTTGCCTGTTTTAGGGTTTCGGAGAAAAGGAATATCAAACAGAGTCCAAACGGAATGAAACCTTCGGAAACGTGATTTTCTCATCAGATAAGATCCATGAGACTTGGACCCTCCATCAAGAAAGCCATGAGGTAGTCACGTGGGTAGGGGCGCCCCCCCCTAGGGTGCGCTGTCGTGGTTCTAAGTCTGACAGTTATGTAGGGGGGTGAGTATGGAGAGGCAAGATCTTAGCTATGGAGTAGTTGTAAGCACACGAGGTTTACGAGTTCATGCCCTTCTCGGAGGAAGTAATAGCCCTACATCTCGGAGCCCGGAGGCGGTCGACTGGATTATGTGTGTATGAATTACAGGGGTGCGAACCCTTTACACCGAGGGGAGGGTGGCTTATATAGAGTTCGCCAGACCCCTTCGGCCCTCAGTTATGCAGGGTTTCAAATACATTAAGGTCGGGCGTTACTGGTAACGCCTCTAATAAAGTGCTATGATGACCATAAAAGCTACTTAATGACCGACCGTTAGCGTGCGGAGTGACTTTAGGTCTCCTGGCCGTCGAGTGGTTGGATCTTGGTCGAGTGATTGCTTCTTGGTCGAGTGTCTTCGAGTCTGTCGAGTGGAACACCTCCAAGTCGATTGAAAGGTGATTTCTTCTAGAGATGTCCTTGGGTAGGGCAGTTAGGACAGGTCCATGACCCTACCCTAGGTACATAGCTTCATCATTAGCCCCCGAATGGATCGAGGTTTGAGTGGGGAAGGAGTTGAGAACTTCTCCGACTCATTTTTCATGCCATGAGCATATCTTGTTTCGGATCAATGAACCTGAGTGATGATAGCAACTTCCTTTTCAGTCGCCTTGATCCATTCTTCGTTTTTTTGTCGAGTGAGTTTCTTTACTTGAAAAGCTCTGAGTGACGGTGTGGAGGAGATCTTCCATCTGACAAGTTGCTCTGCTGCCCGCAAATTTTGCGGGATTCGAATTTTGGGAAGCGCGCGGGACGGGGGAGGCCGCAGTAATCGGATGGGATAGGGCGGAGCCGCCTCGATCTCCGCGCCACCTTTTTCGCCACGTATCACGCGCACGATTATTACGGGATTTGACAGGATAGTCCGGGCCTACCAGTCACCCACTCGGAAGCTACCTCATATATGGCGTCGGACCGGGGTTTCTCGAATGGTGTGCTCTCATTTCCTCTTCTCCTCTTCAGACTTCTTCGTCGCGCTCGCTCTCGCCCCAGCGCCGCCGCTCCGTACACGTCTTGCCGGTGACGATGGGGAAGGAGAAGACGGCGGCTCTGGAGCGGGCGAAGAAGGCAACGGCAAAGGCGAAGGGGAAGGCGACCAGTCGGGGTGGATCTTCCTCACGAGCCGGCCTGCCGAAGGGCTGGATCCAGGGCGACTGGATCTGCTCGGCGATCCGCCAAGAATACCTCGACGACCTAGCCGACGGAGGACTGATCCCCCATGGATCGGCGCGGCTTCGGGGGAAGGAATCCGAGCCGCAACCTCGGGAGGGTGAGCGCGTCCTCCTTGCTACCCACGTCGACCGTGGATTTTCCTTGCCTCCTCACCCTTTCTACCGGGGATTTCTGAATTTCTTTGGGGCACAACTCCACCACTTCACTCCCAACACAATCGTGTATATCGCTGCTTTCATGTCTTTGTGCAAGAATTTCTTGGGTTGTCGGCCTCACTGGGGTCTTTTCAAGCACATTTTCACCTGTCGTTCTCAGACGGTGAAAAAGGCCAATCCGAGTGATGAGAGAACACAAGTGATTCAGATGTGTGGGGGTCTTGGTGTTCAGATGAGAGGGAAAAGTTCCTTTCCAGCCATGATTCTTCCCGACTCGGTCCGCGGATGGCAGTCGAGCTGGTTTTACTGCAAAGACCAGCCGACGCTAGGGCAGTCGACTGGCCTCCCTCCTTTTACCATGGACCGAGTGAGGAAACCCTCCTCTTTGAAGGTGCTCCCGGAGGAGAAGGCGCAGGTTAGGGTGCTGGTCGAACGAGTGGTCCAGCTTATCCGTGACGGGGTCACCGGTATGGATCTCTTGGAGGTTTTCCTTCGGCGGCGCATCCAGCCTCTTCAAGCCCGAGACCATCCGATGTGGATGTATTCGGGTCTTGACGACACCACTCGGATTCACCCGGAGGAGGTCGATGACGACACACTGGAGGGTGGCTGTCGGGCATCACCGGAAACAAGGACAACCCCAGGGGAGCCAGGAGAGTTCCTCCATTCGACCAGTCCCACGAACCAGAAAAGGTCCGATTCTGAGCTTTTGATTATAATCTGAATTCACTCGCGCAGCTGTCTATACTGCGTCGACTGACTTTATTCTTCCTGCTTTCTTTCAGGCCCTTATCGAAATGTACTCAGTGCCCAACGGAGAGCAAGAGCAAGATCTGGAAGGAGAGGCGAGCGGCGGCGACAGTGGCGAATGGCATTCTGACGGAGAAGAGGACGAAGAAAGCGACGACTCAAGTGACGAAGAAGAAGTCGAGTCGCCTCCTCGCAGGGAGAGGCGATCCAAGCTTGACCAAGAACGACCGAGCGCCCGTGAGAAGGCGATTGCTCAGACTGGTCAGTCTTCAAAGCGTCCTCGGACATCTTCACCAACCCCAACTGAAAAAGTGTTGAAGCATCTCAAAGTTGCAGAGCAGAAGCCTCGGAAGGCGTTGCCGAAGATTAAGATCGACATCCCCATCGCTTCTGCGTGAGTGTCTCCCTTTGTATTCACTCGACGCTCTGTGTTGTTTATTTTTTCTTTATTTAACCAGACGAACTTTGGAACTGGCAGCGCTGCTACTTCCGGGACCTCAGCTTACAGAGATGAGGATGAGGTAATGGAGGATGCGGTCACTTCCAATCTGGGTATGATTTCTGTCATTCTGTCTTTATTTGGTCGACTCAACTGCAATGTGTACCATTGGGTGATGTGATTTTGGCGATTGATCCTTGAACAACTCCTAACATTATTGACCTCCCTGATGATGATGATGAAGAGCCTGAGAGGCCTTTGACGAGGAAAAATAGGAAAGCTCCTGCAAGCAAGGTGCCACAGTCGACGCCGATGGCGGAACCAGTCGTTCAGGACGATGGTGATGCCAATCGGGGTTCTATTACCTTCGCCATGCCATTGTCGAGTGCCTTGCCTTCTTCGTCGACTGCTCAAGCTCCTGCCGACCCACCTTCAATTTTTGCGATCCATCGTGTCCCAGAGGACGAAGTGAATGCTACCAAGGAAGCCATACGCCAGGCGGGCATTATGATGGAGAAGGTGAAGATGGTGCGGGACGCCAGTCAGGCCGCCTATGACGCCAGCTCGGCTCTCCAAAGCAATGTTTAGGTTAGTTGGTCGCCGCTTGTTTTGTTAGGATATGCTATCTGAAGACTCTCTTTCCGAAAATCTTTCCATCTGTACACCCACTGGGTGCGTCGATTGAATTTTTGGACTAGTGGGGGCACGCTGAGTGCACCCACTGGGTGTAGTCCCCGAGACTACGGTGTACTGCTGGCAGTCGACTGTAGTCTGTGTATTTTGATTATTCGCTCGATCTGGTCTGGCCGTGTCGAGTGTAAACTGGTAGTTTCGCTCTTCCACTCGGTCTGGGCGAGTGGGATCAGAACCGGTGGGGGCACGCCAAGTGCACCCACTAGGTGTAGTCCCCGAGACCGCGGTCGACTGCTGGCAGTTGGCTGGGGTCTGAACGGATTTTTTCTTCCATCTCTCTCTCTATTTTGTTTTACTCCCTGCATTCGACTCCGGTGAGCTGGTCGAGTGGGATCCGAACCGGTGGGGGCACGCAAAGTGCACCCACTGGGTGTAGTCCCTGAGACTATGGTGGACTGCGGGCAGTCTACCGTAGTCTTAGTATTGATTGTCTTTGTCGTTTTTCGCTGTAAAATAACTTCCCCTTCCTGTTTACAGAAATCTTGCGATCTTGGAGCTCGCTTTGCTGACTTGGAGAAATAGCAGATCCATCTAAACCTTGACTTGGAATTGGCCAAGACAGAGCTGCAAAAGGCCAAGGACGACGCCAACGGTAAGACGAGCTTGTCGACTGGTTTGTCTTAGGCTTGAGTACCCTTCTGCTCTTTCTGAATCAAGCACCATTTCTTTGCAGAAAAACTGAACGAAGCTCTGGCGAAGAAGGATCAGGATTTGGCTGCTGCTCAAAAGAAAGCTGGCGACAGAACCGCTCTGGCTGAACAGAAACTAGCTTCAGTCGGCCAATTGGAAGAAGAGAACGCCAAGATGAAATCTGCCCTGAACGAAGCCAACAAGGAGTGCACGCGCTTGAAGAAGGACAATCTTAACCTGTACGAGAAGATGGAGGGCATCGCTCGCAGGAGGGACGATCTGGAGAGCTATCTGAGGAGCCTTGCCAAGAAGTTGTTCATCAAGCTTGAAGGTATACATTTTGTTCTGACTAATGTTGTTTTTTTTGACGACTCAGCATATGGAAATTGACTTATCCTCGGATCGTGAATGCAGAGCTTTGCCAGAACTTCGAGGAGGAGACTGGGCGGATTGAGCCAGGTTTGGACCCCATCAACTCTCCCGTGAAAGATGAAACTGCCATGAATCTGCTCCGACTGGAATCCCGCATCGACGGTGTTGTGGACTACTTGGATCGACTGAAGATCGCCACGTCACGGATCGACACGGCACTTTGGCCAGGGGCCACGCTCCAGAATGATCTCGAGTCCCTGATGACTCGACTTAACGAGATCCCTGGTCGAGTGCAGGAGTGGAAGAAATCTTCTGCCCGGTGTGGTGCTGATGTGGCTCTGTCTTTGGTTCGTGTCCACTGCAAGGAGGTGCGACAAGATAAGCTGGCAGCAATCAAGGTCGCCAACACCCAGAGGCATGACTTCCGATCTTTTATGGAGACTTTTCTTGCTGCAGCCACTCGGATCGCCGACGGCGTCGACCTGGACGAGTTCGTCGAGCCTGCCAGTCCTCCTCCTGTGGAGTGAACAAACTTTAATGCCCCACCTTAAATTTTCCTCGGAATGTCGAGTGTTTTTTGTAACCGTTAAACTCTTTCGGGCTGAATGCCCGAGCACTTCGATCTGCGGTCTGGAACCTTTAGGATTTATCTGAACTTCGTTTATCATTGAATATCTCCATGAATTCTCCGTCGAGTGGAACTCGTTCTTCACTCGAGACAACTTTTATATTTGTGGCACAGCTCCGAAGGAGAAGGTAGCAGTCGACCTGTACCTCGTCGTCCTTGCGGGTCGGGATGGATTGCATGTTATATTTGTGGCGAAGCTCCCAAGGGGAAGGTGGCAGTCGACCTGCACCTCGTCGTCCTTGCGGATTGGGATGGAGCGCATGTTGTATTTGTGGCGAAGCTCCGAAGGAGAAGGTGGCAGTCGACCTGCACCTCGTCGTCCTTGTGGATTGCACGTTGTATTTGTGGCGAAGCTCCGAAGGAGAAGGTGGCAGTCGACCTACACCTCGTCGTCCTTGCGGATTGAGACGGAGCGCACGTTGTATTTGTGGCGAAGCTCCGAAGGAGAAGGTGGCAGTCGACCTGCACCTCGTCGTCCTTGCGGCTTGGGATGTGTTTCGTACTTAGGCGAGTACTGGACTGCAGCTAAGCCCCCGAGTTTGAGGGTCGCTCCCCACTCGGTAGGATTTTTCAAACTTAGGCGAGTACGGGACTGCAGCTAAGCCCCCGAGTGGGAGGGTCACTCTCCACTCGGTAGGATTTTTCAAACTTAGGCGAGTACGGGACTACAGCTAAGCCCCCGAGTGGGTGGGTTGCTCTCCACTCAGTAGGATTTTTCAAACTTAGGCGAGTACTGGACTGTAGCTAAGCCCCCCGAGTGGGAGGGTCGCTCTCCACTCGGTAGGATTTTTCAAATACTTAGGCGAGTACTGGACTGCAGCTAAGCCCCTGAGTGGGAGGGTCGCTCTCCACTCGGTAGGATTTTTTAAACTTAGGCGAGTACTGGACTGCAGCTAAGCCTCCGAGTGGGAGGGTCGCTCTCCACTCGGTAGGATTTTTCAAACTTAGGCGAGTACTGGACTGCAGCTAAGCCCCTAAGTGGGAGGGTCGCTCTCCACTCGGTAGGATTTTCAAATACTTAGGCAAAACGGGTTCGCAGCTAAGCCCCTGAGTGGAGGATGGCTCTCCACTCGGTAGGATTTTCAAATACTTAGGCGAAACGGGTTCGCAGCTAAGCCCCCGAGTGGGAGGTTTGCTCTCCACTAGGTAGGATTTCTTCAAACTTAGGCGAGTACTGGACTGCAGCTAAGCCCCCGAGTGGGAGGTTTGCTCTCCACTTGGTAGGATTTTTCAAATACTTAGGCGAGTACTAGACTGCAGCTAAGCCCCCGAGTGGGAGGGTCGCTCTCCACTCGGTAGGATTTTCAAATACTTAGGCGAGTACTGGACTGCAGCTAAGCCCCCGAGTGGGAGGGTCACTCTCCACTCGGTAGGATTTTCAAATACTTAGGCGAAATGGGTTCACAGCTAAGCCCCCGAGTGGAGGCTGGCTCTCCACTCGGTAGGATTTTCAAATACTTAGGCGAAACGGGTTCGCAGCTAAGCCCCCGAGTGGGAGGCTGGCTCACCACTCGGTAGGAAATTATTTTTACAAACTTAGGCGAAACGGATTCGCAGCTAAGCCACCCACTGGGGGATTTCTCACGCAAACAAAAACAATAACAATCACTGGGAAAATTATAACGCTCTTGTCTTTGATAAATAAACTACAGAAGTTTTTCTTATTACATCTCATCCGAGTGAGAATTCAAGTATAAAAGGGGCGGAGAAGCTCCGCATTCCAGGCTCGTGGCTCATCAATCTGGCGATTGACATTATAAAGGCGGTACGCTCCATTGTGGAGGACTCTGGTGACTATGAAGGGACCTTCCCAAGTAGGGGCGAGTTTGTGTGGTTTCTGTTGATCCACTCGGAGGACCAAGTCTCCTTCTTGGAAGGCTCGACTCTTCACATTTCTGGCATGGAATCGACGCAAGTCTTGCTGATAGATGGTCAATCGGATCATGGCCATTTCTCTTTCTTCTCCAGGAGGTCAGCTGCGTCCTGCCGAGCTTGTTCTGCTTCATCTTCAGAGTAGAGCTCGACTCGGGGTGCGTTGTGAAGCAGGTCACTCGGCAAAACTGCTTCGGCTCCGTAGACCAGAAAGAATGGGGCTCTTCCAGTCGATCGGTTCGGGGTTGTCCTTAATCCCCAAAGAACTGATGGAAGCTCATCGACCCATGCGCCTGCTGCGTGTTTGAGATCGCGCATCAGTCGGGGTTTCAGTCCTTTGAGAATTAAGTTGTTTGCTCTTTCCGCTTGTCCATTCGACTGGGGGTGAGCGACCGAAGCGTAGTCGACTCGTGTGCCCTGAGAGGCGCAAAAGGCTCTGAATTTGTCGGAATCGAAGTTTGACCCATTGTCAGTGATGATGCTATGCGGAACTCCACATCTGAATATCAACTCTCTGATGAAACTGATAGCAGTGCAAGCATCAAGATTCTTGGTAGGCTTAGCTTCAATCCATTTGGTGAAATTGTCGACTGCTACTAGCACATGAGTGAAGCCGCTCCTGCCCGTTCTCAGTGGTCCAACCATGTCCAGTCCCCAAACAGCGAAGGGCCAGACGAGTGGAATGGTTTTTAGGGCTGACGCGGGCTTGTGCGACATATTGGAGTAAAACTGACATCCTTCACATTTGTCGACTATCACTTTCGCCATTTCATTCGCTCTCGGCCAGTAGAATCCCGCTTGGTATGCTTTAGCCACAATGGTCTGAGAGGATGCATGATGACCACAGGTTCCCGAGTGGATATCATCAAGGATTATCTGACCTTCTTCTGGTGTTATACACTTCTGACTGACTCCAGTCGCGCTTTCTCTATACAACTGTCCCTTTATGACTGTAAAGGCCTTGGATCGACGGACGATCTGTCGAGCCTCTTCTTCGTCCTCTGGGAGTTCTTTCCTTAGGATGTACGCGATGTACGGTACCGTCCAGTCGGGAGTGATGACCAAAACTTCCATGATCAGATCGACCACAGCTGGGACTTCAACTTCAATCGGATCCGTGGCACTTTTTGGCTGCGGGGCTTCTTCAGTGAAGGGATCCTCCTGAACTGATGGTGTGTGGATGTGTTCCAAAAACACATTGCTGGGAATGGCTTCTCTTTTGGAACCTATTTTCGCCAAATCATCAGCTGCTTGATTTTTCAGTCGGGGTATGTGATGAAGTTCTAACCCCTCGAATTTCTTCTCCAGCTTTCTCACTGCATTGCAATAACCAGTCATGGCCGGACTTCTGACGTCCCACTCCTTCATCACTTGATTAACCACCAAATCTGAGTCGCCATAGACCATGAGGCGACGGACGCCGAGTGAAATGGCCATGCGCAACCCATATAAAAGTGCTTCATATTCTGCTTCGTTATTGGAGGAATCAAAGTGGATTTGAAGAACATATCTGAGCTTATCTCCTCGGGGGGAGACCAATACTACCCCGGCACCGGAACCATTCAGCATTTTGGAACCGTCGAAGAACATGGTCCAATGCTCCGAGTGAACCTGAGTCCGTAGTTGTTGTTCAATCCACTCGGCGACGAAATCTGCTATTGCTTGGGACTTGATAGCTTTCTTTGCCTCAAACTTGATATCTAGAGGAAGGAGTTCAATCGCCCATTTTGCCACTCGACCAGTTGCATCTCTGTTGTGCAGGATCTCTGACAATGGAGCGTCGCTGACGACTATAATGGAATGATCAGAGAAGTAGTGAGCAACCTTCTTTGTGGTCATATAAATCCCATATACAAGCTTCTGATAATGAGGATATCTTTGCTTCGACGGGGTCAAAACTTCAGAAATATAATATACTGGGCGCTGAACTTTGAAGGCTTTTCCTTCTTCTTCCCTCTCGACCGTAAGTACCATACTGACGACTTGTCCCGTGGCTGCGATGTAAAGCAGCAAAGGCTCTTTGCTGATTGGGGCAGCAAGCACCGGCTGGGTGGAGAGCAGAGCTTTGAGCTCTGCAAACGCTGCATCAGCTTCAGGAGTCCACTCGAACTTGTCTGACTTCTTCATCAATCGGTAAAGAGGCAATGCCTTTTCACCGAGACGAGAGATGAATCGACTTAAAGCGGCCAAGCAACCAGTAAGCTTCTGGACGTCGTGCACTCGCACATGGACTTTTCATTCGGAGTATAGTACCGACTTTTTCTGGATTGGCGTCGATTCCCCGTTCGGAAACGAGAAAACCGAGTAACTTTCCGCCAGGAACTCCGAATGTGCACTTTGATGGATTAAGCTTGATATCATACCTCCTGAGGTTGGCAAAGGTTTCAGCAAGGTCAGTCAGCAGGTCGGAACCCTTCCGTGACTTGACCACAATATCATCCATGTATGCTTCCACATTCCGACTGATTTGAGTGAGCAAACACTTCTGAATCATCCTCATGAATGTGGCTCCGGCATTCTTGAGGCCGAATGGCATGGTAACATAACAGAAGCACCCGAATGGAGTGATGAAAGCTGTTTTGATCTCGTCAGGTCCATACAGATGGATCTAATGGTACCCGGAATAGGCGTCTAAAAAAGACAGTCGCTCACATCCCGCAGTCGAGTCGACTATCTGGTCGATGCGGGGGAGAGGAAAATGATCTTTCGGGCAGGCCCGATTGATATGTTTAAAGTCAATGCACATGCGAAGTGACTTGTCCTTCTTGGGGACCATGACAACGTTGGCGAGCCACTCGGAGCGGTAGATCTCTCGGATGAACTCCGCTGCTAAGAGCCGAGCCACCTCCTCACCAATAGCCTTTCTCTTCTGGACGGCGGACCGTCGGAGATGTTCTTTGACAGGTTTCACTTTTGAGTCGACTTGTAGGCGGTGCTCAGCCAGCCCCCTGGGAACACCTAGCATGTCAGAAGGCTTCCATGCAAAAATGTCCTAGTTCTCATGGAGGAACTGGATGAGCGCTTCTTCCTATTTGGAGTCGAGTGTTGTTGAGATATGAGTCGGAGCAGCACTGGGATCGGTCGGGTGAATGTGAGCCGGCTTCGTTTCGCCAGACGACTGAAAAGCTGATTCTGTAGCGGGCTTCTTGGCTCGCAACAAATCACTCGGGTCTGCAGTCTTCTGGTATTCCTCCAGCTCCACCACTGCCATCTGAACATCAGCAATCTTTGAACCTTTCTGAAAACACTCTTCTGCTTTCTTCCGATTGCCCGTAACAGTGATCACACCTTTGGGACCAGGCATCTTCAATTTGAGATACACATAACATGGTCGAGCCATGAAGCGTGCATAAGCTGGCCTGCCCAAAATAGCGTGATAAGCACTCTGGAAATCCACAACTTCGAACGTCAACTTTTCTTTGCGGTAATTCTTGGAATCACCGAAAACCACATCAAGAGCAATCTGGCCGAGTGACTCAGCCTTCTTCCCAGGAATGACTCCATGGAAACTCATGTTGCTGGTACTGAGTCTGGACATCGGAATGCCCATCCCTTCCGACGTCTCAGCATACAGTATGTTCAAACAACTGCCACCGTCCATCAAGACTTTGGTCAGTCAAGTGCCTTCAACAGCTGGGTCGACCACCAAAGCTTGCCTCCCAGGGATGGCAATGTGCGTTGGGTGATCGGACTGGTCGAATGTGATGGCAGTCTGAGACCACTTCAGATAACTGGGTGTCGCCGGAGCAACCATATTCACCTCACAGTTGATAACTTTCAGTCGACTTTTGCTTTCAACATCAGCAAAAATCATCAGGGTGGAATTGACCTGGGGGTATCCATCATCACTGTCTTCCTTGTCCTCAACTTTGTCCGACTCCTTTTCCTTATCTTTGGGCTGTTTGCCCTGGAACTGCTGGATCAAGAGCGGACACTGTCGAGTGGTATGTTTCGGGTAAATGAACTTACCCTCTTCATCTTTCTTGGTGTGGATGTGACATGGCAAATCCAACACATCATTTCCGTCTTGGTCTTTAACTTTCTTGGGGTTCCAAAGCCCTTTGGGTTTCCCCTTAAACTTTCCTTGAGTTACGGCCAAGGCTTCCCCAAGAGCAGCTGGCTCGGCTTTCTTCTTCTGTTTCCGATTGGAATTTCCTCCTCCGGTTTCTTGGGCGACTAACTTGTGCTTGCCACTCCGGAGTCGATCCTCATCTTCACCATTAGCGTACTTGGTGGCAATCTCCATCATCCGATTCAGAGACATGTCTCCGGTTCGACCAAATTTTAGATTCAGTTCTCTGTACTTGACGCCTTCTTTGAAGGCACAGACTGCTTGGTGGTCAGGCACATTCTCTACAGTGTGATGTAACATGATCCATCTCTGGATGTAATCCCTCAAAGTTTCATTCGGCTTCTGCACGCAAGACCGCAGTTCCGTCAGCCCTGCCGGTCGCTTGCATGTTCCTTCAAATGTGGTGACAAACACTCGGGCGAGATCTTCCCAAGTGTAAATGCTGCTGGGTGCTAACTGATTCAGCCACGCCCTGGCCGAGCCCTCCAACATGAGAGGCAGGTGCTTCATGGCCACTTCATCATTGCCACCGCCAATCTGGACGGCCACTCGGTAGTCTTCAAGCCAAGTATCGGGCTTGGACTCACCAGTGAACTTACTGACTCCAGTCGCCAACCTGAAGTTGGGAGGAATCACAGCGGCCCTGATGGCTCTACTAAAGCACTCTGGCCCCGAAACATGTACTCTGCTGCTGGTAGGTGCATCTCTGTCGTGACCTTCTCGGTGAGCTCTGTTCCTGTCGACCAAACCTTGAACGAGAATGGATGTCGCATCAAAGCCTGGTTCCCTGGGGTCGACTGAAATCCTTCGCCCAACACTACGAGGGCGCATGTCATCCTGGTGTCGAGGCACATACGATCCACTCCTCGGGGGAGGGGTGGGCACTCGACGTCGATCGTCACGATCGAATCGGTGATCATACTGCTCACGGTTCCCGTACTGATCACGCCGGTCCCCACGTCCCTCGTGCCTCGGGGGCGATCTTGTGCTATGAGCCGACTGGACTGTGTCTGCAGCAATGGATCTGCTATGAATCCCATTCCACGACTGAGAAACAGCAGAATTATGGTCTCCTGCTGCCCGGAGTAACGCCCTGATCTGCAGCAAGCCTCTGCCAGCCTCCGACTGGGAAGGCTGAATCGACTCTGCTATACGGGCTGCAGCTGCTAAATTCTGAATCGGAGTTCGATATACCTGCGGGGGCGGAAAGAGCTGACGTCGACTGGATTCTGGAACCCGTTGTCGCGCACGTTCGTCGAGTGCTCGCTGGAGGTTCTCCAGTCGAGTGCCTCAGCCAAGTTTGCCAGGCGCGCGTCCTCCAAAGCACGAGCCTCGGGAGTTTCTCCAACGATAGGAGTGTGCAGTGCATCCATGTTCCGGTGACGAAGTTCTTCTCTCTGCAGCGACGTGAGAGGCTCGGGGAGATATTCCTCATGGGGACGCGACAGGTCGCCTCCACCTGCGCCTCCGTCGATGCGGGGAAAACCGGGAGGACTGGGCGGTCCATCAACCATCAAAACCTCCTCCACCGGATCACTGCTGTCGCACTCGGATGCGGCCTCTGGAGAGCCAGTCGACAGATCGAACAGGCCATAGAGGGATTCGTCGGCCTCGATCGCCACGACTTGAGGGGTGGCCGACTGGCGTGCCGCCGTGTGTCTCACCCACCGCTGAAGTCTCGACCGACCGGAGCGCTTGCGCCGGTTGGAAACAGGGAGGGAGGACAACATAGGGGCCGACCGATAATGGGTCGACAGTTGCCGCAAGAGGACTCCGCGGACACACGCGCGAAAGTGCATTGCTCCGCAGACAGGGAGTGCGTCCACATCGAGCGGAGCCTCCTGGAGCCAAGCGGAGTCGTCGGCGATGAACGTGAGCGCGCCGAGACGGATCTGGCGGCCCTCCACCAAAACTCCGCCAGAAACCATGATGATTTGGATCGGAAAAGATCGCAACTCCTCCAACAAATCGCTAAAACACCGGCCCCATGGTGGGCGCCAACTGTCGTGGTTCTAAGTCTGACAGTAATTTAGGGGGTGAGTATGGAGAGGCAAGATCTTAGCTATGAAGTAGTTGTAAGCACACAAGGTTTACGAGTTCAGGCCCTTCTCGGAGGAAGTAATAGCCCTACGTCTCGGAGCCCAGAGGCGGTCAACTGGATTATGTTTGTATGAATTATAGGGGTGCGAACCCTTTACACCGAGGGGGAGGGTGGCTTATATAGAGTTCGCCAGACCCCTCCGGCCCTCAGTTATGCAGGGTTTCAAATACATTAAGGTCGGGTGTTACTGGTAATGCCTCTAATAAAGTGCTATGATGACCATAAAAGCTACTTAATGACCGACCGTTAGCGTGCGAAGTGACTTTAGGTCTCCTAGCCGTCGAGTGGTTGGATCTTGGTCGAGTGATTGCTTCTTGGTCAAGTGTCTTTGAGTCTGTCGAGTGGAACACCTCCAAGTCGATTGAAAGGTGGTTTCTTCTAGAGATGTCCTTGGGTAGGGCAGTTAGGACAGGTCCATGACCCTACCCTATGTACATAGCTTCATCACGCGCCCCTTGCCTCGTGGGCCCCTCGAAGCTCCACCGACGTACTTCTTCCTCCTATATATATCCACGTACCCCCAAACGATCGGGGACAGAGCCAAAAACCTAATTCCACCACCGCAACTTTCTGTATCCACGAGATCCCATCTTGGGGCCTGTTCTGGAGCTCCACCGGAGGAGGCATCGATCACGGAGGGCTTCTACATCATCATCCAAGCCCCTTCGATGAAGTGTGAGTAGTTTACTTCAGACCTACGGGTCCATAGCTAGTAGCTAGATGGCTTCTTCTCTCTTTTTGGATATCAATACAATGTTCTCCCCCTCTCTTGTGGAGATCTATTCGATGTAATCTTCTTTTTGCGGTGTGTTTGTTGAGATCAATGAATTGTGGGTTTATGATCAAGTCCATCTATGAATAATATTTGAATCTTCTCTGAATTCTTTTATGTATGATTGGTTATCTTTGCAAGTCTCTTCGAATTATCAGTTTGGTTTGGCCTACTAGGTTGGTTGTTCTTGCCATGGGAGAAGTGCTTAGCTTTGGGTTCAATCTTGCGGTGTCCTTTCCCAGTGACAGAAGAGGAAGCAAGGCACGTATTGTATCGTTGCCATCGAGGATAACAAGATGGGGTTTTTATCATATTGCATGAAACTATCCCTCTACATCATGTCATCTTGCTTAAGGCGTTACTCTGTTTTTAACTTAATACTCTAGTTGCATGATGGATAGCGGTCAATGAGTGGAGTAATAGTAGTAGATGCAGAATCGTTTCAGTCTACTTGTCTTGGACGTGATGCCTATATACATGATCTTGCCTATATATTCTCATAACTATGCTAAATTCTGTCAATTGCTCAACAGTAATTTGTTCACCCACCGTAGAATACTTATGCTCTTGAGAGAAGCCACCAGTGAAACCTATGGCCCCGGGGTCTCTTTCTCATCATATCAATCTCCATCACTTTATTATTGCTTTGCTTTTACTTTATTTGTTTTGCATCTCTATACCAAAAATACCAAAAATATTATTTATCATCTCTATCAGATCTCACTTTCGTAAGTGACCGTGAAGGGATTGACAACCCCTAAGCGCGTTGGTTGCGTGGAGCTATTGTTTTTGTGTAGGTACGAGGGACTCGAGCGTAGCCTCCTACTGCATTGATACCTTGGTTCTCAAAAACTGAGGGAAATACTTACGCTACTTTGCTGCATCATCCCTTCCTCTTCGGGGAAATTCAACACAGTGCTCAAGAGGTAGCAATCTCCACCGTCGACTGCCTCCACGGGCTACTGTTCATCCACCGTTGACCTCCTCCAGCCTCCACCTACGACTGTTCATCCACGGGCTCCTGTTCATCCAGCCTCCACCGCGTGCTCCTCCACTGGCTACTGTTCAACCATCCCTCTCCACGGGGGTCCTGTTCAACCACCCCTCCACGGGCTACTATTCATCCAGCCCTCCACTGGCTACTGTTCAACCAGCCCTCCACCGGCTACTATTCAACCAGCCCCCATGGGGTCCTATCCAACCAGCCCTCCACGGGGTCCTGTTCATACACCGGCTCGATCGATCGGGGTCTGTTCATCCAACGGCAACGGCCTCCACTACCATGGTTTCCTGTTCATCCAACCCCCACCGAGAACTGTTCATCCAAGCCCCGATCGATAACTAGACCGGTAATCATTATTCAATTTTATATGAGGGAGAGGCATAAGCTAACATCATTATTTATGAGCTTAGAAAGGATAGAGTGGCTATCCAAAGCATTAAAACTCTGGAGAAAACCCTTAGCCCTTTTAGAGTCGTCCATAGCGATAGAAAGGTGAACTTAAGTAAACACGAGGACAGCGAGAGGAAAGGAAAATCTTTTCAAAAATCGTTTTAGAAGTGGCGGAGAGGCAAATGAGAGGCGAATGGCGAATAATGTAATGAAAGAGATGAGAGTTTATGATGGGTACTTGGTATGTCTTGACTTGGCGTAGATCTCCCGACAATGGCGCCAGAAATTCTTCCTACTAGTTCTTGAGCTTGTGTTGGTTTTTCCCTTGAAGAGGAAAGGGTGATGCAGCAAAGTAGAGATAAGTATTTCCCTTAGTTTGAGAACGAAGGTATCAATCCAGTAGGAGACAACGCACAAATCACTGATTAGCTACACAAACAATCAAGAGCGTGCGAGACACAACATTCTTTGGTTAAGGAATATGCAGTTATCCTGAAAAAAGAAAAAGCCATTCTTCATGCTTCCGCATGCACGAGAATTTGGTTCTGCTCGCAATATGGATGATAGCTGGAGGATGAAGTTGAACCTAGAGGCATGCTAGCACGGGAGACGTATTTCCGCTATGCAGTACTACTCCATATGTTCCTACTACTAGTAGTACAACTGTGGTACACTTGATGGTCAAAATATTATTCATCCGGTCCTATTAGTGAAGTGACAAGACCCTGCGCCCAAGGTGACACTGGTCCAGGTGGCGTGTTCGGGTTACCAAAGTCAGCCTCACCTTGTGCACTGTGCAGTCACCGCCGCTATATAGCATGGCTCGCCTCGTCTCCCTCTTCCCTAGCACCACTCCATCTTGAGGTCACTCTTCATCATCTCAGTGTGCCCCCGCGTACCCTCGCCTCGCTTGCCTCCCCCAGTACCATATTCCCTTGCTAGCCGCTCCAGCACCGAGAGCCTTGTCCCCCGTAAATCAAGCCCCAAAAACCCCACCATCCAAACTCCACCATGGCCGAATGCGAACCGTGCAGCATCCACATGAGTTATGATTGGAGCAATCTCCCCAGTGACATCCTCGACCTTTGTTGTTCGTGTATGGATATGTTGAGCGTTGTACGACTGGTTGCATGCTCGAGGGACATGCACACAGCCATCATTGAAGCAAGGCCTAAGCTTTTCAATACACCCTGTTTGCTGCTGAGGGAGTCCTGGATTAGGGGGTCTCCGGACAGCCGGACTATATCCTTTGGCCGGACTATTGGACTATGAAGATACAAGATTGAAGACTTCGTCCCGTGTCCGGATGGGACTTTCCTTGGTGTGGAAGGCAAGCTTGGCAATACGGATATGTAGATCTCCTCCCTTGTAACCGACTTTGTGTAACCCTAGCCCCCTCCGGTGTCTATATAAATCGGAGGGTTTAGTCCGTAGGACAATAACAATCATACCATAGGCTAGCTTCTAGGGTTTTAGCCTCTATGATCTCGTGGTAGATCAACTCTTGTAATACTCATATCATCAAGAACAATCAAGCAGGACGTAGGGTATTACCTCCATCAAGAGGGCCCGAACCTGAGTAAACACCGTGTCCCCTGCCTCTTGTTACCATCCACCTTAGATGCATAGTTCGGGACCCCCTACCCGAGATCCGCCGGTTTTGACACTGACATTGGTGCTTTCATTGAGAGTTCCATTGTGCCGTCACCGTAAGGCTCGATGGCCCCTTCGATCATCGGTAATGATATGGTCCAGGGTGAGGTTTTCCTCCCTGGACAGATCTTCGTATTCGGTGGCTTCGCACTGCGGGCCAATTCGCTTGGCCATCTGGAGCAGATCGAGAGCTACGCCCCTGGCCATCAGGTCAGGTTCGGAAACCTAAACTACAATGCCGACATCCGCGGAGACTTGATCTTCGACGGATTCGAGCCCACGTCAGGTGCACCGCACAATCACGGCGAGCATGACGTAACTCTGACGCCGGACAGTGTTCGGGAGATCGCATCTGCAACTACTCCGGCCTTCAATCCGGAGAAAATTGTGCCATCCGAGGACGGAGGGATAGACCCCGCCATGGTGGCCGCACTCTCAGTGGCGATGGAGCCGGATACTGACTTCACCCCTCACGAGAGTCGTGTAGTCAAACTACGGGATCGTCTCCGTCCACGGACTCCGAGCCACCTGCATCCGTGCCTATCGAATCCGATTGGGCACCGACCATGGAATTCACCTCCACGGATATCTTTCAGCGCTCGCCTTTTGGCGATGTGCTAAATTCATTAAGGTCTCTCTCCTTGTCAAGAGAACCTTGGCCGAACTATGTCCGGCTAGAATGGGATGCGGACAACGAAGAAATTCGCTGCCCACCCACCACCCACTTAGTAGCCTATGTCGACGATTTAACCGACATGCTCAATTTTGACTCCGCAGACATCAACGGCATGGATGACGATGCAGGAGAGGAACAGGAACTAGTGCCCACAGGGCACTGGACAGCCACTTCATCACATGACATATACATGGTGGACACACCCAAAGAAAACGATGACAAGGAACGGGAGGAGACAGCGGAGGATGACCCCTCCAAGAAGCAAACAAAGCGTTGGCGTAGGCACCGCTCCAAATCCCGCCTCGGCAAAAACAGAGATAACAGCGCAAGAGAAAATAACACTCCAGTCGACTCCAGAGGAAACGGCGACCACATTGCCCCGGCGGCAGAGCACGATGAAGCTGCAAATGGCGAACATAGTACGGATCCGACGTCCGAACACGGCGACGCTGAGGATAAACCTAATCGAACCCCCTCTGGGGAGGAAAACAGTCCGGACGAAGATGCACACATCATCCCGGAAAAGCACTTGGAGCAAGAGAGCCTCTGCAGAAGGCTCATTGCCACAGCGAGGAGTCTGAAGAAGCAGAAGCAAAGGCTTAAGGCCGCACAAAACACGCTCAATAGCAGGTGGAACAAAGTGCTCGACAACGAATAAAAGTATGGTGGAAGTTACCACACAAAGAGCTATCCAGAGCACAAGCTATTAACCGAATTCGACGACAAGGCCTTAGAGCCCATACAGCCGAAAAATAACACGACCAATAGGCCGGATCAACCACCTTGTGACCGCGATAAAGCGGCTACCAAAGTTGGACATAAGTCAACACACGATCTACGTGAGGACTTGCACCAAAAATCCAGTATGACCAGATCCATCTATGGATGTAGGAAGCGTGCTCCGTCACAAAATCAAAACCAAATACTACAACCGTCCGAACACCATGATACACCCAAATACAGGGGTTCCGCACACCCCCTATGTTTCACCGATGAGGTGCTTGACCATACATTCCCAGAAGGATTCAAAGCAGTGAACATAGAGGCGTACGACGGGACCACAGACCCTGGGGTCTGGATTGAGGATTTTATCCTCCATATCCATATGGCTCGTGGAGACGATCTCCATGCCATTAAGTACTTGCCCCTCAGGCTTAAAGGACCAACGCGGCACTGGATGAAAAGCCTCCCCGAAAACTCAATTGCAAGTTGGGAGGAGCTCGAGGACGCTTTTTGGGCTAATTTTCAAGGGACCTATGTCTGACCTCCGGATGCAGACGATTTAAGTCATATAATTCAACAGCCCGCAGAGTCAGCCTGAAAGCTTTGGAACAGGTTTCTCACTAAGAAGAACCAAATCGTCGATTGTCCGGACGCCGAAGCCTTAGCAGCTTTCAAACACAGCGTCCAAGACGAATGGCTCGCCAGACACCTCGGCCAAGAAAAACTGAGAACAATGGCAGCCCTGACAAGCCTCATGACCCGCTTTTGTGTGGGCGAAGATAGATGGTTATCCCGCAGTAGCACCAGCGACCCAAGCACATCCGAAGTCAGGGATGGCAATGGAAAACCATGACGCAATAAAAACAAGCGTCGAAATAAAGAAGATAGCCCGGATAATATGGCGGTAAACGCCGGATTCAGGGGCTCTCGACGAGGTTAGCGGAAAAAGCCTTCCAAAGACAGCAGAGATGGACCGTCTGGCCTAAACAGGATTCTCGACAAACTATGTCAGATTCATGGCACCCCCGATAAACCTGCAAATTACACCCACAGAGAATGCTGGGTCTTCAAGCATGCCGGTAAGCTAAACGCCGAACACAAGGGGGGAGACACCAAGCGAAGACGAGGACGAACCTCGCCAGCAAAGCACTGGAGGACAGAAAAAATTCCCACCATAGGTTAAAACGGTAAACATGATCCATGTGACGAAGAGGAGAAGCAAACATGCACTCCGAAACACACGCACCATAGAGCCCGTCACCCCTAAATTTGAACCCTGGTTGGCCTGCCCGATCACCTTTGATCACAGGGATCATGCGACAAGCCTCCGGCATGAAGGATTGGCCGCCTTGGTGTTAGACCCAATAATAAATGGATACCACCTCGCACGAGTCCTTATGGACGGCGACAGTGGTCTAAATCTGATATATCAGGACACAGTCCGCAAAATGGGGATATACCCGACAAAAATCAGCCGCAGCAATACTACCTTCAAGGGAGTAATACTAGGCAAGTGCCATCCGCGCACCCTCTATACACGCCGACCTCTTCATAGCGTCGATGTGAGGCACAACACCAAGGAATTGTTGCACCAAACTAAAGTAACTATTCGGCCTAGGCCCTTCCGGCCACAGATGATCCACAACAAACCTCATGGCAAGTCCGGACAACCTATGGAGCTCGGCCCACTCGGCCATTCGCTCATTCAGCAGCAGCGGACACACTGGAGCATGGAATTGTGACCAGAACAGCTTTCCCACTTCACGATATTTTTGATCCTTGAAGAACTCGGCCGCATCAGTAGCACTTGCTGCCAAATCCACGTATGCATCTAGAGAACTCCATAGTTGATCAAGAGGAGCATACTTCGGATATCCGAACTTAGTCCGCAACAAAAAGGGCTTCCCAGCCGCGATATCTGCAGCTTGACGCAGCTCCTCCTTCGTCGCTCTGATTTTGGAGCGGACTTCCTTGGCTGCTACCATGGCCTTCTCCAGGTCCGTCGCCTTCGCTCGGCTTTCTTTTTCAAGAAGCTGGTAATGGTCAGCGGCTTCTTTCAACTCAAAGGCCATCTTGGCTATTCTTTCCTTACTCTGGCAATGCACGGCCTGTTCGGCCCTCAGCTCTTCGACCGCCTTTAGAGCGGCTGCATCTCTATTCCTTGCTTGTCCCTTGGCTCTTGCAAGTTCCGCCCGAAGGGTCTCCACGGTGGCAGCTCCATCTGCAGTCACAACATATTAAAGATACTGGCATAATGCTCCTCTTACTATTTGTTTATCACCGAAGAAATCACTTACCATGTGCCTCGTCAAGCGGCTTGTTGACAAGAACGATGTTGGCATGTGCCACATCAAGCTGCCGATTTAGCTCGGCAAACTCATCAGTCCGGCTAGCCACCGGACCTTCAGCCACCTGCACATAAAGGCAGTCTGGTTATTACCTGGGAATATGATCCTCTGTTTGCTGCTGTTTACGACGGCAACCAGAGTCTCAAGGGCTACTATCTGCATAGGGCACACCCAACGTGTGCGGTACTATCAAAAACATACACTATTTCACATACCTCAAAGCCTTTCAGTAGACTCATAAAAGCTTCATGCAACCCGCTTTCGGCGGATGAAATCCTTTCAATCACCATACCCATTAACGTACGATGCGCTTCTGAGATGGCCGCTTGCTCCAGAAGATCCTTTAGTGCGTACGACCACACACTGTATGGTTCCGGACTCTTTCTGTTGCTCTCTTTAGGAGCCGAATAGTGAGGACTTCGGGTGGCCAAAGGATTACCCTCTGGCCTTGGCGGATCAGGAGAAACCCTCTGCGACGACACTTCAAGGTCGCCCGCCTCATGAGGCGGAGTGACAGGGGGAGGTTTTTCGCTCTCCATCATCTCTGGAAGAAGATCCCCCGAAGACAAACTCTATCGAGAAGGGCTACGATCCGAACTGCAAGATATATGCTTCGGTTATTATCTTCAGAAGTAATGTAAGATATTTTTACTATTAAGTACCTTCTCACTTACAGCTCGGTAGAGGGCTAACCCCCTTGCGGACACTGTGCGGCAAGGATACCCTCTGAGGTAGGACCCTCTGGCGAAGATTTCTTCCCCTGCTTGGAAACCTTCATTTTCGGGTCTTCAGAGGTGGTCCTCTTCCTTCCTTGGGGAGAGGGGATTTCAGATTCTTCTCCCTGGTTGTCCTCCTTCGTGGAGGCGCTAATTCCCCCGGTTCGGATGAATGATGAGTGAGGCCTACTTTCAGCCTCTTTATCCCCCCTCCCCTTCATCTTCCCCTGAGGGCGCCTGACAAGGCGCCGGCTCAAGCATTCTGTCTAGTACTGGATTGGCCAAGCCTTCGGGAAGGGGGGCCGAACACCTGATCATCTTCGCCTTTGTTATCTAGTCCTGGTCAAAGAGCGACTTTTCATAATGATTTTATGATAAATAGAAAGACAGCGTGTTCGGCCATGGGATTACTTACTTGGGTATCGGGGCGATTACACCTCAGACCCGCATCCTCGGTGGTGTCCAGACACTCTATTTGGGGTTCGAAGAACAATTTGTACATCTCTTCGAGCGTCATGCCGAGGAAGTGTTGAATAGTTTGCGGTCCTTCCGGGTTGACTTCCCACATACGGAGGGTCGACGTTTGCAAGGCTGGATTCGACGAACTAGCATGACTTGCATTACCTTGACCAAGCTGACATCTCTCTCAAGGAGATCTCGGATGCGACTCTGCAATATCGGCACATCATTTACTGGCCCCCAGTTCAGCCCCTTGTTGATCCATGATGTCAGTTGTGGTGGAGGGCCCCAGCGAAAGGCAGGGGCGGCTACCCACTTGGCACTTCGGGGAGTTGTGATATAAAACCACTCTCGTTGCCATAAACTGGACGCCTCTAGGAAGGAGCCCTCTAACCACGGAACATCAGCACTTTTGCTTATTGCGGCACCTCCGCACTCTGCGTGACGCCCCTTGATCATCTTCGGCTTCACATTGAAAGTCTTGAGCCACAAGCCGAAGTGTGGGGTAATGTGAAGGAAGACCTCACACACAACGAAGAACGACGAGATGTGAAGGAGGGAATCCGGGGCCAGATCATGGAAATCCAATCCATAATAGAACATGAGCCCCCTAACAAAGGGATCCAGAGCAAGGCCTAGCCCTCGGAGGAAGTGAGAGATGAACAGAACACTCTCGTTGGGTTCGGGAGTGGGGATGACCTGCCCTCGGGCAGGCAGCCTGTGCGAGATTTCAGCGGTCAGGTATCTGGCCTCTCTCAGCTTCTTGATGTCCTCCTCTGTGATAGAGGAAGGCATCCACCGACCTTGGAGGTTGGATCCGGACATGGTTGAAGGTCCGAAGCGCGTGACCTGAGCCTTGGGTGTTGGAACTCGAGGCAGTGGAAGGATTCGATTGAGCACGAGGGGAAAAAGGATAGACCTAGGACTCTTTATAAAGAAGGTGAATATGAACTGTCCTCCTCGTGGCCGTTTGGGACTTGCCTAAAATCGAGGAGTCATACCAACAGGCACGATTGGGTTACCCACGTCTGTATTGATGAGAATCCCATAATAAGGGGGACACGATCTCTGCTTTGGCGAGACGTGTCAGGAAAACCGCCTCGCGATATGTGCAGCGCTGGTTGGGAAAAACGGTTCGAATAATGACCGAGCCATGACATGGTGTCATGCTGTCAAAACGTGTCAACAATTTAGATTTGTGGAAATATTATTCTCTCTATGGTGGTATGTGGAACTTATTTTGCAGAGTCGGACACTATCCTTGTGTTCAAAATCTTCCATGGAGTATTCGGAAGAGGAACCCGCCTTGCAATGCCGAAGACAAAACTGCGTGCTAGACTCATCGTCATTGAAGCCTGGTTCAGGGGCTACTGAGGGAGTCCTGGATTAGGGGGTCTCCGGGCAGGCGGACTATATCCTTTGTCCGGACTGTTGGACTATGAAGATACAAGATTGAAGACTTCATCCCGTGTTCGGATGGGACTTTCCTTGGCGTGGAAGGCAAGCTTGGCAATACGGATATGTACATCTCCTCCCTTGTAACCGACTTTGTGTAACCCTAGCCCCCTCCGGTGTCTATATAAACCGGAGGGTTTAGTCCATAGGACAACAACAATCATACCATAGGCTAGCTTCTAGGGTTTTAGCCTCTACGATCTTGTGGTAGATCAACTCTTGTAATACTCAATATCATCAAGAACAATCAAGCAGGACATAGGGTATTACCTCCATCAAGAGGGCCCGAACCTGGGTAAACACCGTGTCCCCTGCCTCCTGTTACCATCCGCCTTAGACGCACAGTTCGGGACCCCCTACCCGAGATCCGCCGGTTTTGACACCGACAGCTGCTATCTGGTCTTGCGAGATTTTCTCACCATGATACGGAGGCGTACATGATGCCCCTCGACTTCAATCTGACCTCCATTAGTCGAAACTTCTTTGCATGTATGTAGTGGGTCGCCATACATCATTTCACTGGACTTCGATCTGATCACCATCGCCGGAAACTTCGTGGCAGGTATGTACTGGGTCGGCATGAAGTCCCACTGGATGGTTGCCGTTAGAGAAAACGGGAAAAAGTTGGTGCTCATGAACTTCCAGACCTCCCATGAGATTATCCTTCCTCCGTCGGATTATATAGGGTTATACCATCGCGGTCCAAGTTATCTAGATTACCACGTCAGTTGGACGGACCTTATTTTGTAGAAGATTGTAATCTGCCAAGTGCCCACACGACATGAGGATTACGCAGAGTTCAAGCTAATTGCCTTGTTCAACCGCGGACTCGCATATCTTTACGTCGGTGCCTTTTTTAGCTGGAGACAACTCAGCTCGCAGTGGATCGTCAAAGCTGATACACACTTCTGTGATGCTATTGAACACAATGGCATCATCTACGTGATCGACAAAGCAGATGGCACCACGTATTGCTGGAACAGCGCGTGTAAGTTGTTTTCATTATGGGCCAGTTTCACCTCGGGCCATTAAATGGCCCAGAGTTAGAAAGGGATACATATGGGACGAAAGACATCAAGGGTCATACATGGGCCAAAACTTACAATGGGCTAGAATTATATTAGACGGCCCAAATGACATTGTTGGGGCGATTTCGGAAATGTCATAAGAGGCCGTGATTTAGCATGTTGTAAATGGGTTATATGCAAACATGCCATTAACAGGCAGGTAATATATTGTGCTAGTAAGCATGGGAGAGTGGTAAGCATAGTAACCATGGGAAAGTGGTAAGCATGGTGAAGTGGCAAAGTAACTAGGGGTAAATTGGCAAGTGTGGGAAAGTAGTAAGCGCGAAGAAGTGTCAGAGTAAGTAGTATAGTGTCATAGATAGTATGTGCCACCAGGGGTAAAATGGTAAGTGTGCTAAGAGGGGTAGAGTTGCAGAGTAAGAATGCCTTGGTATAGTGGGAAGCGTGCTAAAAGGGAGAAATAAGTTGAGTACGTAGTAGCCAACGTTTGCCAATGGTGGAAAATTGGGATATGCGGGAAAGTGGGAATGGTTGTAATAGTGATAAGAGGTGGAATATACATGAACTAGCAAGGGTGGGAAAGTGGTAAGCATAGAGAATTGGCAGATTAAGTCATAGTTGGTATTAGCCAGTGATGGAAAAGTGGCAATGGCCGGAATAGTAAAAAGGTGGTGGAGTAAGTACTATATTTCAATATGTGGCAATGGTGTAAAAGTGGCAAAGACAGTAATACTGCAAAAGAATTATGTGTGGCAAACTCGTAGAGTAAGTAATATATTTTCATGTGCCCTTTTTATATTTTATATATACTAAGTGGCAAGGATTGTAACGGTGGAATAGTGGCAAAGATGGTAGGAGTTAAGGTTCGGTCCATGTATATAATAAGTTTTAGCTCGTTGGTCATTATTCACGCGTGTAGCGGCGGGCAAATTAAAGTACAATCGTCTTTGTAGTGGAGCTGGGAGGGGCAAGCATAAGGGACGAAGACGGGGGTAACATGTCAGATGCGATCATACCAGCACTAAAGCACCGGATCCCATCAGAACTCCGAAGTTAAGCGTGCTTGGGCGAGAGTAGTACTAGGATGGATGACCTCCTGGGAAGTCCTCATGTTGCATTCCCTTTTTAATTATTTTTTTGCGCGGCGTGCAAAACAAAACTCACGGCCGCGACATATATTTACCACGTTTTATTATTTTGCACGTTTGCGGTAAGTTTTAGCTCGTTGGTCATTATTCACGCGTGTAGCGGTGGGCAAATCAAAGTACAATTGTCTTTGTAGTGGAGCTGGGAGGGGCAAGCATAAGGGACGAAGACGGGGGTAACATGTCGGATGCGATCATACCAGCACTAAAGCACCGGATCCCATCAGAACTCCGAAGTTAAGCGTGCTTGGGCGAGAGTAGTACTAGGATGGGTGACCTCCTGGGAAGTCCTCATGTTGCATTCCATTTTTAATTTTTTCTTTGCGCGGCGTGCAAAAGATTCCATTTTTAAATTTTTTTTGCGCAGCGTGCAAAAGATAACTCACGGCCGCGACATATATTTACCATGTTTTATTATTTTGAACGTTTGCGGTAAGGTTTAGCTCGTTGGTCATTATTCACGCGTGTAGCGCCGGGCAAAGCAAAGTACAATCGTCTTTGTAGTGGAGCTGGGAGGGGCAAGCATAAGGGACGAAGACGGGGGTAACATGTCGGATACGATCATACCAGCACTAAAGCACCGGATCCCATCAAAACTCCGAAGTTAAGCGTGCTTGGGAGAGAGTAGTACTAGGATGGGTGACCTCCTGGGAAGTCCTTGTGTTGCATTCCGTTTTTAATTTTTTTTTGCGCGGTGTGCAAAAGAAAACTCACGGCCGCGACATATATTTACCACGTTTTATTATTTTGCACGTTTGCGGTAAGTTTTAGCTCGTTGGTCATTATTCACGCGTGTAGCGGCGGGCAAAGCAAAGTACAATCGTCTTTGTAGTGGAGCTGGGAGGGGCAAGCATAAGGGACGAAGACGGGGGTAACATGTCGGATGCGATCATACCAGCACTGGATCCCATCAGAACTCCGAAGTTAAGCGTACTTGGGCGAGCGTAGTACTAGGATGGGTGACCTCCTGGGAAGTCCTCGTGTTGCATTCCATTTTTAATTTTTCTTGCGCGGCGTGCAAAAGAAAACTCACGGCCGCGACATATATTTACCATGTTTTATTATTTTGCACGTTTACGGTAAGTTTTAGCTCGTTGGTCATTATTCACGCGTGTAGCGGTGGGCAAAGCAAAGTACAATCGTCTTTAAGTTTTAGCTCGTTGGTCATTATTCATGCGTGTAGCGGTGGGCAAAGCAAAGTACAATCGTCTTTGTAGTGGAGCTGGGAGGGGCAAGCATAAGGGACGAAGACGGGGGTAACATGTCGGATGCGATCATACCGGCACTAAAGCACCGGATCCCATCAGAACTTTGAAGTTAAACTTGCTTGGGCGAGAGTAGTACTAGGATGGGTGACCTCCTGGGAAGTCCTCGTGTTGCATTCCCTTTTTAATTATTTTTTGCGCGGCGTGCAAAAGAAAACTCACGGCCACTACATATATTTACCACGTTTTATTATTTTGCACGTTTGCGGTAAGTTTTAGCTCGTTGGTCATTATTCACGCGTGTAGCGGCGGGCAAAGCAATGTACAATCGTCTTTGTAGTGGAGCTGGGAGGGCCAAGCATACGGGACGAAGACGGGGGTAACATGTTGGATGCGATCATACCAGCACTAAAGCACCGGATCCCATCAGAACTCCGAAGTTAAGCGTGCTTGGGCGAGAGTAGTACTAGGATGGGTGACCTCCTCGGAAGTCCTCGTGTTGCATTCCATTTTTAATTTTTTTTTGCGCGGCGTGCAAAAGAAAACTCACGGTCGTGACATATATTTATCACGTTTTATTATTTTGCACGTTTGCGGTAAGTTTTAGCTCGTTGGTCATTATTCACGCGTGTAGCGGCGGGCAAAGCAAAGTACAATCGTCTTTGTAGTGGAGCTGGGAGGTGCAAGCATAAGGGACGAAGACGGGGGTAACATGTCGGATGCGATCATACCAGCACTAAAGCACCGGATCCCATGAGAACTCCGAAGTTAAGCGTGCTTGGGCGAGAGTAGTACTAGGATCGGTGACCTCCTGGGAAGTCCTCGTGTTGCATTCCATTTTTAATTTTATTTTGCGCGGCGTGCAAAAGATTCCATTTTTAAATTTTTTTGCGTGGCGTGCAAAAGAAAACTCACGGCCGCGACATATATTTACCATGTTTTATTATTTTGAACGTTTGCGGTAAGGTTTAGCTCGTTGGTCATTATTCACGCGTGTAGCGGCGGGCAAAGCAAAGTACAATCGTCTTTGTAGTGGAGCTGGGAGGGGCAAGCATAAGGGACGAATATGGGGGTAACATGTCGGATGGGATCATACCAGCACTAAAGCACCGGATCCAATCAGAACTCTGAATTTAAGCGTGCTTGGGCGAGAGTAGTACTAGGATGGGTGACCTCCTGGGAAGTCCTCGTGTTGCATTCCCTTTTTAATTTTTTTTTGCGCGGTGTGCAAAAGAAAACTCGTGTTGCATTCCCTTTTTAATTTTTTTTTGCGCGGTGTGCAAAAAAAACTCGTGTTGCATTCCCTTTTTAAATTTTTTTTGCGCGGTGTGCAAAAGACAACTCACGGCCGCGACATATATTTACCGCGTTTTATTATTTTGCACGTTTGCGGTAAGTTTTAGCTCGTTGGTCATTATTCACGCGTGTAGCGGCGGGCAAAGCAAAGTACAATCGTCTTTGTAGTGGAGCTGGGAGGGGCAAGGATAAGGGACGAAGACGGGGATAACATGTCGGATGCGATCATACCAGCACTGGATCCCATCAGAACTCCGAAGTTAAGCGTGCTTGGGCGAGAGTAGTACTAGGATGGGTGACCTCCTGGGAAGTCCTCGTGTTGCATTCCATTTCTAATTTTTTTTTGCGCGGCGTGCAAAAGAAAACTCACGGCCGCGACATATATTTACCACGTTTTATTATTTTGCACGTTTCCGGTAAGTTTTAGCTCGTTGGTCATTATTCACGCGTGTAGCGACGGGCAAAGCAAAGTACAATCGTCTTTGTAGTGGAGCTGGGAGGGGCAAGCATAAGGGACGAAGACGGGGGTAACATGTCGGATGCGATCATACCAGCACTAAAGCACCGGATCCCATCAGAACTTCGAAGTTAAGTTTGCTTGGGCGAGAGTAGTACTTGGATGGGTGACCTCCTGGGAAGTCCTCGTGTTGCATTCCCTTTTTAATTTTTTTTTTGCGCGGCGTGCAAAAGAAAACTCACGGCCGCGACATATATTTACCACGTTTATTATTTTGCACGTTTGCGGTAAGTTTCAGCTCGTTGGTCATTATTCACGCGTGTAGCGGCGGGCAAAGCAAAGTACAATCGTCTTTGTAGTGGAGCTGAGAGGGGCAAGCATAAGGGACGAAGACGGGGGTAACATGTCGGATGCGATCATAACAGCACTAAAGCACCGGATCCCATCAGAACTTCGAAGTTAAGCGTGCTTGGGTGAGAGCAGTACTAGGATGGGTGACCTCCTGGGAAGTCCTCGTGTTGCATTCCATTTTTAATTATTTTTTTTGCGCGGCGTGCAAAAGAAAACTCACGGCCGCGACATATATTTACCACGTTTTATTATTTTGCACGTTTGCGGTAAGTTTTAGCTCGTTGGTCATTATTCACGCGTGTAGCGGCGGGCAAAGCAAAATACAATCGTCTTTGTAGTGGAGCTGGGAGGGACAAGCATAAGGGACGAAGACAGGGGTAACATGTCGGATGCATTCATACCAGAACTAAAGCACCGGATCCTATCAGAACTTCGAAGTTAAGCGTGCTTGGGCGAGAGTAGTACTAGGATGGGTGACCTCCTGGGAAGTCCTCGTGTTGCATTCCATTTTTATTTTTATTTTGCGCGGCGTGCAAAAGAATTTTTATTTTGTGCGGCGTGCAAAAGAAAACTCACGGCCGCGACATATATTTACCACGTTTTATTATTTTGCACGTTTGCGGTAAGTTTTAGCTCGTTGGTCATTATTCACGCGTGTAGCGGCGGGGCAAAGCAATGTACAATCGTCTTTGTAGTGGAGCTGGGAGGGGCAAGCATAAGGGACGAAGACGGGGGTAACATGTCGGATGCGATCATACCAGCACTAAAGCACCGGATCCTATCAGAACTTCGAAGTTAAGTGTGCTTGGGCGAGAGTAGTACTAGGATGGGTGACCTCCTGGGAAGTCCTCGTGTTGCATTCCATTTTTATTTTTATTTTGCGCGGCGTGCAAAAGAATTTTTATTTTGCGCGGCGTGCAAAAGAAAACTCACGGCCACGACATATATTTACCACGTTTTATTATTTTGCACGTTTGCGGTAAGTTTTAGCTCGTTGGTCATTATTCACGCGTGTAGCGGCGGGCAAAGCAAAGTACAATCGTCTTTGTAGTGGAGCTGGGAGGGGCAAGAATAAGGGACGAAGACGGGGGTAACATGTCGGATGCGATCATACCAGCACTAAAGCACCGGATCCCATCAGAACTCCGAAGTTAAGCGTGCTTGGGCGAGAGTAGTACTAGTGGGAAGTCCTCGTGTTGCATTCCCTTTTTAATTTTTTTTTGCGCGGCGTGCAAAAGAAAACTCACGGCCGCGACATATATTTACCATCTTTTATTATTTTGCACGTTTGCGGTAAGTTTTAGCTCGTTGGTCATTATTCACGCGTGTAGCGGCGGGCAAAGCAAAGTACAATCGTCTTTGTAGTGGAGCTGAGAGGGGCAAGCATAAGGGACGAAGACGGGGGTAACATGTCGGATGCGAGCATACCAGCACTAAAGCACCGGATCCCATCAGAACTCCGAAGTTAAGTGTGCTTGGGTGAGAGTAGTACTAGGATGGGTGACCTCCTGGGAAGTCCTCGTGTTGCATTCCATTTTTAATTTTTTTTGCGCGGCGTGCAAAAGAAAACTCACGGCCGTGACATATATTTACCATGTTTTATTATTTTGCACGTTTGCGGTAAGTTTTAGCTCGTTGGTCATTATTCACGCGTGTAGCGGCGGGCAAAGTAAAGTACAATCGTCTTTGTAGTGGAGCTGGGAGGGGCAAGCATAAGGGACGAAGACGGGGGTAACATGTCGGATGCGATCATACCAGCACTAAAGCACCGGATCCCATGAGCACTCCGAAGTTAAGCGTGCTTGGGCGAGAGTAGTACTAGGATGGGTGACCTCCTGGGAAGTCCTCGTGTTGCATTCCATTTTTAATTTTTTTTTTGCGCGGCGTGCAAAAGATTCCATTTTTAATTTTTTTTTGCGCGGCGTGCAAAAGAAAACTCACGGCCGCGACATATATCTACCACGTTTTATTATTTTGCACGTTTGCGGTAAGTTTTAGCTCGTTGGTCATTATTCACGCGTGTAGCGGCGGGCAAAGCAAAGTATAATCGTTTTTGTAGTGGAGCTGAGAGGGGCAAGCATAAGGGACGAGGACGGGGGTAACATGTCGGATGCGATCATAGCAGCACTAAAGCACTGGATCCCATTAGAACTCCGAAGTTAAGCGGAAGTCCTCATGTTGCACTCCATTTTTAATTTTTTTGCGCGGCGTGCAAAAGAAAACTCACGGCCGCGACATATATTTACCATGTTTTATTATTTTGCACGTTTGCGGTAAGTTTTAGCTCGTTGGTCATTATTCACGCGTGTAGCGGCGGGCAAAGCAAAGTACAATCGTCTTTGTAGTGGAGCTGGAAGGGGCAAGCATAAGGGATGAAGACGGGGGTAACATGTCGGATGTGATCATACCAGCACTAAAGCACCGGATCCCATGAGAACTCCGAAGTTAAGCGTGCTTGGGCGAGAGTAGTACTAGGATGGGTGACCTCCTGGGAAGTCCTCGTGTTGCATTCCATTTTTAATTTTTTTTTGCGCGGCGTGCAAAAGATTCCATTTTTAATTTTTTTTGCGCAGCATGCAAAAGAAAACTCACGGCCACGATATATATTTACGACGTTTTATTATTTTGCACGTTTGCGGTAAGGTTTAGCTAGTTGGTCATTATTCACGCGTGTAGCGGCGGGCAAAGCAAAGTACAATCGTCTTTGTAGTGGAGCTGGGAGGGGCAAGCATAAGGGACGAAGACGGGGGTAACATGTCGGATGCGATCATACCAGCACTAAAGCACCGGATCCCATCAGAACTCCGAAGTTAAGCGTGCTTGGGCGACAGTAGTACTAGGATGGGTGACCTCCTGGGAAGTCCTCGTGTTGCATTCCCTTTTTAATTTTTTTTTGCGCGGTGTGCAAAAGAAAACTCACGGACGCGACATATATTTACCACGTTTTATTATTTTGCACGTTTGCGGTAAGTTTTAGCTCGTTGGTCATTATTCACGCGTGTAGCGGCGGGCAAAGCAAAGTACAATCGTCTTTGTAGTGGAGCTGGGAGGGGCAAGCATAAGGGACGAAGACGGGGGTAACATGCCGGATGCGGTCATACCAGCACTAAAGCACCGGATCCCATCAGAACTCCGTAGTTAAGCGTGCTTGGGCGAGAGTAGTACTAGGATGGGTGACCTCCTGGGAAGTCCTCGTGTTCCATTCCATTTTTAATTTTTTTTTGCGCGGCGTGCAAAAGAAAACTCACGGCCGTGACATATATTTATCACGTTTTATTATTTTGCACGTTTGCGGTAAGTTTTAGCTCGTTGGTCATTATTCACGCGTGTAGCGACGGGCAAAGCAAAGTACAATCGTCTTTGTAGTGGAGCCGGGAGGGGCAAGCATAAGGGACGAAGACGGGGGTAACATGCCGGATGCGGTCATACCAGCACTAAAGCACCGGATCCCATCAGAACTCCGTAGTTAAGCGTGCTTGGGCGAGAGTAGTACTAGGATGGGTGACCTCCTGGGAAGTCCTCGTGTTCCATTCCATTTTTAATTTTTTTTTGCGCGGCGTGCAAAAGAAAACTCACGGCCGTGACATATATTTATCACGTTTTATTATTTTGCACGTTTGCGGTAAGTTTTAGCTTGTTGGTCATTATTCACGCGTGTAGCGACGGGCAAAGCAAAGTACAATCGTCTTTGTAGTGGAGCTGGGAGGGCCAAGCATAAGGGACGAAGACGGGGGTAACATATCGGATGCGATCATACCAGCACTAAAGCACCGGATCCCAGCAGAACTCCGAAGTTAAGCGTGCTTGGGCGAGAGTAGTACTATGATGGGTGACCTCCTGGAAAGTCCTCGTGTTGCATTCCATTTTTAATTTTTTTTTGCGCGGCGTGCAAAAGATTCCATTTTTAATTTTTTTTTGTGCAGCGTGCAAAAGAAAACTCACGGCCGCGACATATATTTACCATGTTTTATTATTTTGCACGTTTGCGGTAAGGTTTAGCTCGTTGGTCATTATTCACGCGTGTGTAGCGGTGGGCAAAGCAAAGTACAATCGTCTTTGTAGTGGAGCTGGGAGGGGCAAGCATAAGGGACGAAGACGGGGGTAACATGTCGGATGCGATCATACCAGCACTGAAGCACCAGATCCAATCAGAACTCTGAAGTTAAGCATGCTTGGGCGAGAGTAGTACTAGGATGGTGACCTCCTGGGAAGTCCTCGTGTTGCATTCCCTTTTTAAAAATTTTTTGCGCGGTGTGCAAAAGAAAACTCACGGCCGCGACATATATTTACCACGTTTTATTATTTTGCACGTTTGCGGTAAGTTTTAGCTCGTTGGTCATTATTCACGCGTTGTAGCGGCGGGCAAAGCAAAGTACAATCGTCTTTGTAGTGGAGCTGGGAGGGGCAAGAATAAGGGACGAAGACGGGGTAACATGTCGGATGCGATCATACCAGCACTAAAGCACCGGATCCCATCAGAACTCCGAAGTTAAGCATGCTTGGGCAAGAGTAGTACTAGGATGGTTGACCTCCTGGGAAGTCCTCGTGTTCCATTCCATTTTTAATTTTTTTTGCGCGGCGTGCAAAAGAAAACTCACAGCCGTGACATATATTTATCACGTTTTATTATTTTGCACGTTTGCGGTAAGTTTTAGCTCGTTGGTCATTATTCACGCGTGTAGCGACGGGCAAAGCAAAGTACAATCGTCTTTGTAGTGGAGATGGGAGGGGCAAGCATAAGGGACGAAGACGGGGGTAACATGTCGGATGCGATCATACCAGCACTAAAGCACCGGATCCCATAAGAACTCCGAAGTTAAGCGTGCTTGGGCGAGAGTAGTACTATGATGGGTGACCTCCTGGGAAGTCCTCGTGTTGCATTCCATTTTTAATTTTTTTTTGCGCGGCGTGCAAAAGAAAACTCACGGCCGCGACATATATTTACCATGTTTTATTATTTTGAACGTTTGCGGTAAGGTTTAGCTCGTTGGTCATTATTCACGCGTTGTAGCGGCGGGCAAAGCAAAGTACAATCGTCTTTGTAGTGGAGCTGGGAGGGGCAAGCATAAGGGACGAAGACGGGGGTAACATGTCAGATGCGATCATACCAGCACTAAAGCATCGGATCCCATCAGAACTCCGAAGTTAAGCGTGCTTGGGAGAGAGTATTACTAGGATGGGTGACCTCCTGGGAACTCCTCGTGTTGCATTCCATTTTTAAATTTTTTTTGCGCGACGTTTAAAAGAAACTCACGGCCGTGACATATATTTACCACGTTTTATTATTTTGCACGTTTGCGGTAAGTTTTAGCTCGTTGGTCATTATTCACGCGTGTAGCGGCAGGCAAAGCAAAGTACAATCGTCTTTGTAGTGGAGCTGGGAGGGGCAAGCATAAGGGATGAAGACGGGGGTAACATGTCGGATGCGATCATACCAGCACTAAAGCACCGGATCCCATGAGAACTCCGAAGTTAAGCGTGCTTGGGCGAGAGTAGTACTAGGATGGGTGACCTCCTGGGAAGTCCGCGTGTTGCATTCCATTTTTAATTTTTTTTGCGCGGCGTGCAAAAGATTCCATTTTTAATTTTTTTTTGCGCGGCGTGCAAAAGAAAACTCACGGCCGCGACATATATTTACCACGTTTTATTATTTTGCACGTTTGCGGTAAGGTTTAGCTCGTTGGTCATTATTCACGCGTGTAGCGGCGGGCAAATCAAAGTATCATCGTCTTTGTAATGGAGCTGGGAGGGGCAAGCATAAGGGACGAAGACGGGGGTAACATGTCGGATGCGATCATACCAGCACTAAAGCACCGGATCCCATCAGAACTCCGAAGTTAAGCATGCTTGGGTGAGAGTAGTACTAGGATGGGTGACCTCCTGGGAAGTCCTCGTGTTGCATTCCCTTTTTAATTTTTTTTGCGCGGCGTGCAAAAGATTCCATTTTTAATCTTTTTTTGCGCGGCGTGCAAAAGAAAACTCACGGCCGCGACATATATTTACCACGTTTTATTATTTTGCACGTTTGCGGTAAGGTTTAGCTCGTTGGTCATTATTCACGCGTGTAGCGGCGGGCAAAGCAAAGTACAATCGTCTTTGTAGTGGAGCTGGGTGGGCCAAGCATAAGGGACGAAGACGGGGGTAACATGTCGGATGCGATCATACCAGCACTAAAGCCCCGGATCCCATCAGAACTCCGAAGTTAAGCGTGCTTGGGAGAGAGTAGTACTAGGATGGGTGACCTCCTGGGAAGTCCTCGTGTTGCATTCCCTTTTTAATTTTTTTTGCGCGGTGTGCAAAAGAAAACTCACGGCCGCGACATATATTTACCACGTTTTATTATTTTGCACGTTTGCGGTAAGTTTTAGCTCATTGGTCATTATTCACGCGTGTAGAGGCGGGCAAAACAAAGTACAATCGTCTTTGTAGTGGAGCTGGGAGGGGCAAGCATAAGGGACGAAGACGGGGGTAACATGTCGTTTGCGATCATACCAGCACTAAAGCACCGGATCCCATCAGAACTCCGAAGTTAAGCGTGCTTGGGTGAGAGTAGTACTAGGATGGGTCACCTCCTGGGAAGTCCTGGTGTTGCATTCCCTTTTTAAATTTTTTTTGCGCGGCGTGCAAAAGAAAACTCACGGTCGCGACATATATTTACCACGTTTTATTATTTTGCACGTTTGCGGTAAGTTTTAGCTCGTTGGTCATTATTCACGCGTGTAGCGGCGGGCAAAGCAAAGTACAATCGTCTTTGCAGTGGAGCTGGGAGGGGCAAGCATAAGGGACGAAGACGGGGGTAACATGTCGGATGCGATAATACCAGCACTAAAGCACCGGATCCCATGAGAACTCCGAAGTTAAGCGTGCTTGGGCGAGAGTAGTACTAGGATGGGTGACCTCCTGGGAAGTCCTCGTGTTGCATTCCATTTTTAATTTTTTTCTGCGCGGCGTGCAAAAGATTCCATTTTTAATTTTTTTTGCGCGGCGTGCAAAAGAAAACTCACGACCGCGACATATATTTACCACGTTTTATTATTTTGCACGTTTGTGATAAGTTTTAGCTTGTTGGTCATTATTCACGCGTGGAGCGGCGGGCAAAGCAAAGTACAATCGTCTTTGTAGTGGAGCTGGGAGGGGCAAGCATAAGGGACGAAGACGGGAGGAACATGTCGGATGCAATCATACCAGCACTAAAGCACCGGATCCCATCAGAACTCCGAAGCTAAGCGTGCTTGGGCGAGAGCAGTACTAGGATGGGTGACCTCCTGGGAAGTCCTCGTGTTGCATTCCCTTTTTAATTTTTTTATGCGACATATATTTACCATGTTTTATTATTTTACAGGTTTGCGATAAGTTTTAGCTCGTTGGTTATTATTCACACGTGTAGCGTCGGGCAAAGCAAAGTCCAATCGTCTTTGTAGTGGAGCTGGGAGGGGCAAGCATAACAGACGAAGACGGGGGTAACATGTCCAATGCGATCCTACCAGCACTAAAGCACCGGATCCCATCAGAACTCTGAAGTTAAGCGTGCTTGGGCGAGAGTATTATTAGAATGGGTGACCTCCTAGGAAGTCCTCGTGTTGCATTCCCTTTTTAATTTTTCTTGCGCGACGTGCAAAAGAAAACGCATGGCGGCGACATATATTTACTACGTTTTATTATTTTGCACGTTTGCGGTAAGTTTTAGCTCGTTGGTCATTATTCACGCGTGTAGCGGCGGGCAAAGCAAAGTACAATCGTCTTTGTAGTGGAGCTGTGAGGGGCAAGCATAAGGGACGAAGACTCAGGTAACATATCGGATGCGATCATACCAGCACTAAAGCACCGGATCCTCTCAGAACTCCGAAGTTAAGCGTGCTTGGGCGAGAGTATTACTAGGATGGGTGACCTCCTGGGAAGTCCTTGTGTTGCATTTCTTTTTTAATTTTTTTGTCGCGACGTGCAAAAGAAAACGCACGGGCGCGGCATATATTTACCATGTTTTATTATTTTGCACGTTTACGGTAAGTTTTACCTCATTGGTCATTATTCACGCGTGTAGCGGCGGGCAAAGCAAAGTATAATCGTCTTTGTAGTGGAGCTGGGAGGGGCAAGCACAAAGGACGAAGACGGGGGTAACATGTCAGATGCGATCATACCAGCACTAAAGCATCGGATCCCATCAGAACTCCGAAGTTAAGCGTGCTTGGGCGAGAGTAGTACTAGGATGGGTGACGTCCTGGGAAGTCCTCGTGTTGCATTCCCTTTTTAATTTTTTTGTGCGACGTGCAAAAGAAAACGCACGGGCGCGCATATATTTACCATGTTTAATTATTTTGCACGTTTGCGGTAAGTTTTACCTCATTGGTCATTATTCACGCGTGTAGCGGCGGGCAAAGCAAAGTATAATCGTCTTTGTAGTGGAGCTGGGAGGGGCAAGCACAAAGGACGAAGACGGGGGTAACATGTCAGATGCGATCATACCAGCACTAAAGCATCGGATCCCATCAGAACTCCGAAGTTAAGCGTGCTTGGGCGAGAGTAGTACTAGGATGGGTGACGTCCTGGGAAGTCCTCGTGTTGCATTCCCTTTTTAATTTTTTTGTGCGACGTGCAAAAGAAAACGCACGGGCGCGCATATATTTACCATGTTTAATTATTTTGCACGTTTGCGGTAAGTTTTAGCTTGTTGGTCATTATTCACGCGTGTAGCGGCGGGCAAAGCAAAGTACATTCGTCTTTGTAGTGGAGCTGGGAGGGGCAAGCATAAGGGACGAAGACGGGGGTAACATGTCGGATGCGATCATTCCAGCACTAAAGCATTGGATCCCATCAGAACTCCGAAGTTAAGCGTGCTTGGGCGAGAGTAGTACTAGGATGGGAGATGTCCTCGTGTTGCATTCCCTTTTTAATTTTTTTTGCGCGACATATATTTACCACGTTTTATTATTTTGCACGTTTGCAATAAGTTTTAGCTCGTTGGTCATTATTCACGCGTGTAGCGGCCGGCAAAGCAAAGTACAATCGTTATTGTAGTGGAGCTGGAAGGGTAAGTATAAGGGACGAAGACGGGGGTAACATGTCGGATGCGATCATACCAGCACTAAAGAGCCGGATCCCATCAGAACTTCGAAGTTATGCGTGCTTGGGCGAGAGTAGTACTACGATGGGTGACCTCCTGGGAAGTCCTCGTGTTGTATTCCCTTTTTAATATTTTATTGCGCGACGTGCAAATGAAAACGCATGGGCGCGGCATATATTTACCACGTTTTATCATTTTGCACGTTTGCGGTAAGTTTTAGCTCGTTGGTCATTATTCACGTTTGTAGCGGTGGGCAAAGCAAAGTACAATCGTCTTTGTAGTGAAGCTGGGCGCGGCATATATTTACCACGTTTTATCATTTTGCACGTTTGCGGTAAGTTTTAGCTCATTGGTCATTATTCACGTGTGTAGCGGCAGGCAAAGCAAAGTACAATCGTCTTTGTAGTGAAGCTTTGAGGGGCAAGCATAAGGGACGAAGATGGGGGTAACATGTCGCATGCGATCATACCAGCACTAAAGCACCGGATCCCATCAGAACGCCGAAGTTAAGCATGCTTGGGCGAGAGTAGTACTAGGATGGGTGACCTCCTGGCAAGTCCTCGTGTCGCATTCCCTTTTTAATTTTTTTGCGCGACGTGCAAAAGAAAATGCACGGGCACGACATATATTTACCATGTTTTATTATTTTGCAAGTTTGCGGTAAGTTTTAGCTCGTTGGTCATTATTCACGCTTCTAGCGGCGGGCAAAGCAAAGTACAATTGTCTTTGTAGTGGAGCTGGGAGGGGCAAGCATAAGGGACGAAGACGGGGGTAACATGTTGGATGCGATCATACCAGCACTAAAGCACCGGATCCCATCAGAACTCCGAAGTTAAGCGTGCTTGGGCGAGAGTAGTACTAGGATGGTGACCTCCTGGGAAGTCCTCGTGTTGCATTCCCTTTTTAATTTTTTTTGCGCGACGTGCAAATGAAAACGCACGGGTGCGACATATATTTACCACGTTTTATTATTTTGCACGTTTGCGGTAAGTTTTACCTCGTTGGTCATTATTCACGCGTGTAGCGGCCGGGAAAGCAAAGTACAATCATCTTTGTAGTGGAGCTGGGAGGGGCAAGCATAAGTGACAAGACGGGGGTAACATGTCGGATGTGATCATACCAGTACTAAACCACTGGATCCCATCAGAACTCCGAAGTTAAGCGTGCTTGGGTGAGACTAGTACTAGGATGGGTGACCTCCTGCGAAGTCCTCGTGTTGCATTCCTTTTTTAATATTTTTTTGCGCGATGTGCAAAAGAAAACGCACAGGCGCGACATATATTTACCACGATTTATTATTTTGCACGTTTGCGGTAAGTTTTAGCTTGTTGGTCATTGTTCACGTGTGTAGCGGTGGTCAAAGCAAAGTGCAATCGTCTTTGTAGTGGAGCTGGGAGTGGCAAGCATAAGGAACGAAGACGGGGGTAACATGTCGAATGCGATCATACCAGCACTAAAGCGGCGGATCCCATCAGAACTCCGAAGTTAAGCATGCTTGGGAGAGAGTAGTACTAGGATCGGTGACCTCCTGGGAAGTCCTCGTGTTGCATTTCCTTTTTAAATTTTTTTCGCGACGTGCAAAATAAAACGCACGGGCGCGACATATATTTACCACGTTTTATCATTTTGCACGTTTGCGGTAAGTTTTAGCTTGTTGGTCATTATTCACGCGTCTAGCGGCGGGCAAAGCAAAGTACAATCGTCTTTGTAGTGGAGCTGGGAGGGGCAAGCATAAGGGATGAAGACGGGGGTAACATGTCGGATGCGACCATACCAGGACTAAAGCACCAGATCCCATCAGAACTCCGAAGTTAAGCGTGCTTGGGTGAGAATAGTATTAGGATGGGTGACCTCTTGAGAAGTCCTCGTGTTGCATTCCCTTTTTACTTTTTTTTTGCGCGACGTGCAAAAGAAAACGCATGTTCGCGGCATATATTTACCACGTTTTATAATTTTGCACGTTTGCGGTAAGTTTTAGCTCGTTGGTCATTATTCAAGCGCGTAGCGGCAGGCAAAGCAAAGTACAATCGTCTTTGTAGTGGAGCTGTGAGGGCAAGCATGAGGGACGAAGACGGAGGTAACGTGTCGGATGTGATCATACCAGCGCTAAAGTAGCGGATCCCATCAGAACTCCGAACTTAAGCATGCTTGGGCGAGAGTAGTACTAGGATGGGCGACCTCTTGGGAAGTCCTCGTGTTGCATTCCCTTTTTAATTTTTTTGCGCGTCATGCAAAACAAAACACACATGCGCACATATATTTACCACATTTTATTATTTTGCACGTTTGCGGTAAGTTTTAGCTCGTTGGTCATTATTCACGCGTCTAGCGGCGGGCAAAGCAAAGTAGAATCGTCTTTGTAGTGGAGCTGGAAGGGGCAAGCATAAGGGACGAAGACGGGGGTAACATGTCGGATGCGATCATAGCAGCACTAAAGCACCGGATCCCATCAGAACTCTGAAGTTAAGTGTGCTTGGGCGGGAGTAGTACTAAGATGGGTGACCTCTTGAGAAGTCCTCGTGTCGCATTCCCTTTTTAATTTTTTTTGCACGACGTGCAAAACAAAATGCACGTGCGCGGCATATATTTACCACGTTTTATTATTTTGCACGTTTGCGGTAAGTTTTATCTCATTGGTCATTATTCACGCGTCTAGCGGCGGGCAAAGCAAAGTACAACCGTGTTTGTAGTGGAGCTGGGAGGGGCAAGCATAAGGCACGAAGACGGGGGTAAGATGTCGGATGCGATCATACCAGCACTAAAGCAGCGGATCCCATGAAAACTCCGAAGTTAAGCGTGCTAGGGCGAGAGTAGTACTAGGATGGGTGACCTCCTGGGAAGTCCTTGTGTTGCATTCCCTTTTTAATTTTTTATTCCGCGACGTGCAAAACAAAACGCACGGGCGTGACACGTTTTATTATTTTGCATGTTCGCGCTAAGTTTTAGCTCGTCGGCCATTATTCACGCGTGTAGCGGCGGGCAAAGCAAAGTATAATCGTCTTTGTAGTGGAGGTGGGAGGGGCAAGCATAAGGGACGAAGACGGGGGTAATATGTCGGATGTGATCATACCAGCACTAAAGCACTGGATCCCATCAGAACTCCGAAGTTAAGCGGGCTTGGGCGAGAGTAGTACTAGGATGGGTGTGTTGCATTCCCTTTTTAATTTTTTATTCCGCGACGTGCAAAACAAAACGCACGGGCGCGACACATTTTATTATTTTGCACGTTCGCGCTAAGTTTTAGCTTGTCGGTCATTATTCACGCGTGTAGCGGCGGGCAAAGCAAAGTATAATCGTCTTTGTAGTGGAGGTGGGAGGGGCAACCATAAGGGACGAAGATGGGGGTAATATGTCGGATGTGATCATACCAGCACTAAAGCACCGGATCCCATCAGAACTCCAAAGTTAAGCGGGCTTGGGCGAGAGTAGTACTAGGATGGGTGACCTTCTGGGAAGTCCTCGTGTTGCATTCCCTTTTTACATTTTTTTGCGCGACGTGCAAAACAAAACACACGTGCGTGCATATATTTTCCACGTTTTATTATTTTGCACGTTTGCGGTAAGTTTTAGCTCGTTGGTCATTATTCACGCGTCCAGCGGCGGGCAAAACAAAGTACAATCGTCTTTGTAGTGGAGCTGGGAGGGGCAAGCATAAGGGACGCAGACGGGGGTAACATGTCGGATGCGATCATACCAGCACTAAAGTAGTGAATCCCATCAGAACTCCGAAGTTAAGCGTCCTTGGGCGAGAGTAGTACTAGGATGGGTGACCCCTCCTAGGAAGTCCTCGTGTTGCGTTCCCTTTTTAATTTTTTCTGCGCGACGTGCAAAACAAAACGCACATGCGCGACATATATTTACCATGTTTTATTATTTTCCACGTTTGCGGTAAGTCTTAGCTCGTTGCTCATTATTCACGCGTCTAGCGGCGGCGTTGTGGCGTGGGAAGCGCGTTTAGGAAGGGGTCGGAACCTTGGTAAATAGGCGCTGGTGCGGCTGAGATGGAGGGGTGAAAACTGTGGTAAACTTGTCTTCATGGTTGAGTGGCAGCGGCCAAAGTAAAGTACAATCGTCTTTGTAGTGGAGCTGGGAGGGGCAAGCATAAGGGACGAAGATGGGGATAACATATTGGATGTAATCATTCCAGTAGTAAACCAACGGAGCCCATCAGAACTCCAAAGTTAAGTGTGCTTGGGCGAGAGTAGTACTAGGATGGGTGACCTCCTGGGAAGTCCTTGTGTTGCATTCCCTTTTTAATTTTTTTTGCGCGACGTGCAAAACAAAACGCACGTGCGCGACATATATTTACCACGTTTAATATTTTACATGTTTGCGATAAGTTTTAGCTCGTTGCTCATTATTCACGCGTCTAGCAGCGGCGTTGTAGCACGGGAAGCGCGTTCGAGAAGGGGTCGGAACCTTGGTAAATAGGCGTTGGCGCGTTTGAGATGCAGGGGTGGAAACCGTGGTAAACTTTTCTCCGTGGTTGAGCGGCAGCGGCCAAAGCAAAGTACGATCGTCTTTGTAGTGGAGTTGGGAGGGGCAAGCATAAGGGATGAAGACAGGGGTGACATGTCGGATGCGATCATACCAGCACTAAAGCACCGGATCCCATCAGAACTCTGAAGTTAAGCATGCTTGGGCGAGAGTAGTACTAGGATGGTGACCTCTTGGGAAGTCCTCGTGTTGCATTCCCTTTTTAAATTTTTTTGCGCGACGTGTAAAAGAAAGCACATGCGCGGCATATATTTACCACGTTTTAAGTCCTCATGTTGCATTCCCTTTTTAACTTTTTTGCGCGACATGCAAAAAAAAACTCACGTGCGTGGCATATATTTTCCACGTTTTATAATTTTGCACATTTGCGGTAAGTCTTAGCTCGTTGCTCATTATTCACGGGTCTAGCGGCGGTGTTGTGGCGGAGGAAGCGCGTTCGGAAAGGGGTCGGAACCTTGGTAAATAGGCGCTGGTGCTGTTGAGATGGAGGTGTGGAAACCATGGTAAAGTTGTCTCCGTGCTTGAGCGGCAGCGGCCAAAGTAAAGTACAATCGTCTTTCTAGTGTAGCTGGGAGGGGCAAGCATAAGGGACGAAGACGGGGGTAATATGTCGGAAGCGATCATACCAGCACTAAAGCACCAGATCCCATTAGAACTCCGAAGTTAAGTGTGCTTGGGCGAGAGTAGTACTAGGATGGGTCCTCGTGTTGCATTCCTTTTTTTGTGTGACGTGCAAAACAAAATGCATGTGCGCGGCATATATTTACTACATTTTATTATTTTGCATGTTTGCGGTAAGTTTTAGCTTGTTGCTCATTATTCATCCGTCTAGCGGCGGCGTTGTGACGCGGGAAGTGCGTTCGGAAAGGGGTCGGAACCTTGGTAAATAGGCGCTGGTGTGGTTGAGATGTAGGGGTGGAAACCGTGGTAAACTTGTCTCCGTGGTTGAGCGGCAGCGGCCAAAGCAAAGTACAATTGTCTTTGTAGTGGAGCAGGGAGGGGCAAACATAAGGGATGAAGATGGGGGTAACATGTTGGATGCGATCATACCAGCACTAAAGCACCGGATCCCATCAGAACACCGATGTTAAGCGTGCTTGGGTGAGAGTAGTACTATGATGGGTGACCTCCTGGGAAGTCCTCTTGTTGCATTCCCTTTTTAATTTGTTTTGCGCGACGTGCAAAACAAAACGCACGTGCGCGGCATAGAGTTACCACGTTTTATTATTTTGCACATTTGCGGTAAGTTTTAGCCCGTTGCTCATTATTCACGCGTCTAGTGGCGCCGTTGTGGCGCGGGAAGCGCGTTCGGGAAGGGGTCGGAACCTTGGTAAATAGGCGCTGGTGCGGTTGAGATGGAGGGGTGGAAACCGTGGTAAACTTGTCTCCGTGGTTGAGCGGCAACGGCCAAAGCAAAGTACAATTGTCTTTGTAGTGGAGCTGGGAGGGACATCCATAAGGGGCGAAGACGGGGGAACATGTTGGATGCGATCATACCAGCACTAAAGTACCGGATCCCATCAGAACTCTGAAGTTAAGCGTGCTTGGGTGAGAGTAGTACTAGGATTGGTGACCTCTTGGGAAGTCCTCGTGTTGCATTCCCTTTTTAATTTTTTTGCGTGACATGCAAAACAAAACGCACACGCACGACATATATTTACCATGTTTTATTATTTTGCACGTTTGCGGTATGTTTTAGCTCGTACGTGCGCGGGGGTATATTTACCACATTTTATTATTTTGCACGTTTGCGGTAAGTTTTAGCTCGTTGCTCATTATTCACGCGTCTAGGGGCGGCGTTCTGGCGCGGGAAGCGCGTTCGGGAAGGGGTCAGAACCTTGGTAAATAGGCGCTAGTGCGGTTGAGATGGAGGGATGGAAACCGTGGCAAACTTGTCTCCGTGGTTGAGCGGCAGCGGCCAAAGCAAAGTACACTCGTCTTTGTAGTGGAGCTGGGAGGGGCAAGCATAAGGGACAAAGACGGGGGTAACATGTTGGATGCGATCATACCAGCACTAAAGCATCGGATCCCATCAGAACTCCAAAGTTAAGCGTGCTTGGGCGAGAGTAGTACTAGGATGGGTGACCTCCTGGTAAGTCCTTGTGTTGCATTCCCTTTTTAAATTTTTTGCGCGACGTGCAAAACAAAACGCACGTGTGTGGCATATATTTACCATGTTTAATATTTTGCACGTTTGCGGTAAGTTTTAGCTCGTTGCTCATTATTCACGCGTCTAGCGGCGGCGTTGTGGCACGGGAAGCGTGTTCGAGAAGGGATCGGAACCTTGGTAAATAGGCACTGGTGCAGTTGAGATGGAGGGGTGGAAACTGTGGTAAACTTATCTCCTTGGTTGAGCGGCAGCAGCCAAAGCAAAGTACAATTGTCTTTGTAGTGGAGCTGGGAGGGGCATCCATAAGGAGCGAAGACGGGGGTAACATGTGGGATGCGATCATACCAGCACTAAAGTATCGGATCCCATCAGAACTCTGAAGTTAATCATGCTTGGGCGAGAGTAGTACTAGGATGGGTGACCTCTTGGGAAGTCCTTGTGTTGCATTCCCTTTTTAATTTTTTTTGCGCGACGTGCAAAACAAAACGCACGTGCACGGCATATATTTACCATGTTTTCTTATTTTGCACGTTTGTGGTAAGTTTTAGCTCGTATGTGCGCGTCATATATGTACCACATTTTATTATTTTGCACGTTTGCGGTAAGTTTTAGCTCGTTGCTCATTATTCACGCGTCTAGCAGCGGCGTTGTGGTGTGGGAAGCGCGTTCGAGAAGAGGTCGGAACCTTGGTAAATAGGCGCTGGTGCGGTTGAGATGGAGGGGTGGAAACCGTGGTAAACTTGTCTCCGTGGTTGAGCGGTAGCGGACAAAGCAAAGTACAATCGTCTTTGTAGTGGAGCTGGGAGGGGCAAGCATAAGGGACGAAGACGGGGGTAACATGTCGGATGCGATCAAACCAGCACTAAAGCAGTGGATCCCACCAGAACTCCAAAGTTAAGCGTGCTTGGGCGAGGGTAGTACTAGGATGGGTGACCTCCTGGGAAGTCCTTGTGTTGCATCCCCTTTTTAATTTTTTTTGCGCGTCATCCCCTTTTTAATTTTTTTTGCGCAATGTGCAAAACAAAACGCACGTGCGCGACATATATTTACCACATTTTATTATTTTTCACGTTTGCGGTAAGTTTTAGCTCGTTGCTCATTATTCACGCGTCTAGCGGCGGCGTTGTGGCGCGGGAAGCGCGGTTCGGAAGGGGTCGGAACCATGGTAAATAGGCGCTGGTGTGGTTGAGATGGAGGGGTGGAAACCGTGGTAAATTTGTCTTAGTGGTTGAGCGGCAGCGGCCAAAGCAAAGTACAATCGTCTTTGTAGTGGAGCTGGGAGGGGCAAGCATAAGGGACGAAGACGGGGGTAACATGTCTGATGCGATCATACCAGCACTAAAGCACCGGATCCCATCAGAACTCTGAAGTTAAGCGTGCTTGGGTGAGATTAGTACTAGGATGGGTGACCTCCTGGGAAGTCCTCGTGTTGCATTCCCCTTTTAATTTTTTTTGCGCGACGTGCAAAACAAAACGCACGTGCGCGGTATATAGTTACCACGTTTTATTATGTTGCACGTTTACGGTGAGTTTTAGCTCGTTGCTCATTATTCACGCGTCTAGCGGCGGCGTTGTGGCGCGGGAAGCGTGTTCGGGAAAGGGTCAGAACCTTGGTAAATAGGCGCTGGTGCGGTTGAGATGGAGGGGTGGAAACGATGGTAAACTTGTCTCCGCGGTTGAGCGGCAGCGGCCAAAGCAAAGTACAATCGTCTTTGTAGTGGATCTAGGACAGGCAAGCATAAGGGACGAAGACGGGTGTGGGAGTCCTGGATTAGGGGGTCTCCGGATAGCCGGACTATCTCCATTGGCCGGACTGTTAGACTACGAAGATACAAGATTGAAGACTTCGTCTCGTGTCCGGATGGGACTCTACTTGGCGTGGAAGGCAAGCTAGGAAATACGTATATGGATATCTCCTCCTTTGTAACCGACCTTGTGTAACCCTAACCCTCTCCGGTGTCTATATAAACCGAAGGGTTTTAATCCGTAGAACAACAATCACAACATACAATCATACCATAGGCTAGCTTCTAGGGTTTAGCCTCTCTGATCTCGTGGTAGATCTACTCTTGTAACACCCATATCATCAATATTAATCAAGCAGGATGTAGGGTTTTACCTCCATCAAGAGGGCCCGAACCTAGGTAAAACTTCGTGTCCCCTGCCTCATGTTACCATCCGGCCTAGACGCACAGTTCGGGACCCCCTACCCGAGAGCCGCCAGTTTTGACACCGACATTGGTGCTTTCATTGAGAGTTCCTCTGTGTCGTCGCCGTTAGGCTTGATGGCTCCTACTATCATCGATAGCGATGTGGTCCAGGGCGAGACTTTTCTCCCCGGACAGATCTTCGTATTCGGCGGCTTTGCACTGCGGGCTAATTCGCTTGGCCATCTGGAGCAGACAGAAATCTACGCACCTGGCAAGCAGGTCAGATTTGGAAGTTTGAACTACACGGCCAGCATCCGCGGAGACTTGATCTTTGACGGATTCGAGCCACAGACGGGCGCGCTGCACTGTCGCGATGGGTATGACCTAGCTCTGCCGCCGAACAGTACCCTAGAAGCCGCGCCCGCATCAGCTCCGACCCTTAGTTCGGGGCCAACTGCGCCAATCGAGGACGGGTGGTTAGACACCGCCTCAGGGGTTGCAGTTTCAACGACGATCGAGCTGAACACTAGCATAATCCTCTGCGTAGCCCATGACTCCAAGGTGCCGGACTCTTTTTCTGACTCCAAACCGCCCGCGCCCCTGCCAATCGAATCTGATTGGGCGCCGATCATGGAATTCATTGCCGCGGATATCTTTCAGCACTCACCCTTCGACGACATTCTGAATTCACTAAGGTCTCTCTCTTTGTCAGGAGAGCCCTGGCCGGATTATGGCCAACATGATTGGGATTCGGACGACGAAGAAATTCGACGCCCACCCACCACCCACTTAATAGCCACTGTCGATAACTCAACCGACATGCTCGATTTCGGCTCCGAAGACATCGACGGTATGGACGACGATGCGGGAGCCGAAGAGGAACCACCGCCCACAAGGCGCTGGATGTCCACTTCATCATATGACGTATGCATGGTGGACACACCAAACGAAGACGATGACGAGGAACGGAAGGACGCACCGAAGGCTTGTTCTCTCGAGAAGCAGTCAAAGCGGCGGCGCAAGCGCCACCCCAAATCCCGCCTCGGCAGAAATAACGATCACACAGACCTAGCGTTGGAGCAGGGCGAACCACTGCCGGACCACGGCAATCCGGGGAATCAAACCGAACAAACCAATTCTGTAAAAGATAATAGTCCGGACGACATAACACCGGACAGGCACCCGGAGCAGCAGAATGCCCGTCAAAGGCTTGTGGCCACCACGAGGAGTCTGAAAAAGCAGCAGCAAAGGCTCAAGGCTGCGCAAGACACACTCCAAATCAGATGGAGTAATGTACTCAATACAACAGCGAGGTACGGCGACAATCGGCCCACCAAGAGCTACCCAAAGCAGAAGTTGCTACCTAAATTCGATGAGGAGGCCTCAGACCCCCCACAACCAAATATCAACGCAGCCACCTGGCCGGATAGATGACCTCACGGCCAGCATCAAGCGACAAACAAACCAATACGCGATCCACGCGAGGGCTCGCACCAAAAGGACGGCGCAACCAGATCCATCTATGGACCACGTAAGCGCGCCCCTGCATACAATGCAACACAACAAACATCCGAACAACGCGGTACACCCAGATACAGGGGTGCCGCACACCCCCTATGTTTCACCGATGAGGTGCTGGACCATGAATTTCCAGAGGGATTAAAACCCGTAAACATAGAGGCATACGACGGAACAACAGACCCTGGGGTCTGGATTGAGGATTATATCCTCCATATACATATGGCTCGAGGAGATGATCTCCACGCCATCAAGTATTTGCCCTTCAAGCTCAAAGGGCCAGCTTGTCATTGGCTTAAAGGCCTCCCCGAAAACTCCATTGGAAGCTGGGAAGAGCTCGAAGACACTTTTCGGGCAAATTTTCAAGTGACTTATGTCCGACCTCCGGACGCGGATGATTTGAGTCATATAACTCAACAACCCGGAGAGTCAGCCCGAAAAATTTGGAACAGGTTTCTCACTAAAAAGAACCAAATCGTCGACTGTCCAGACGCCGAAGCCTTGGCAGCTTTTAAGCATAGCGTCCGTGACGAATAGCTCGCCAGACACCTCGGCCAAGAAAAGCCGAGAACGATGGCAGCATTAACAAGCCTCATGACCCACTTTTGCGCGGGTGAGGACAGCTGGCTAGCCAGATGCAGCACCAGCGACCCCAGTACATCTGAAGCTAGAGATGGAAATGGGAAATCACGGCACAATAGCAGTAACAAATGCCAGAACAAAGAAGACAACACGAAGAGCATGGCAGTAAACGCCAGATTCAAAAGCTCTCGGCCAGGTCAGCAAAAGCTGCCCTCTAAAGGCGCCAGAGATGAACTATCCAGCCTAAACACAATTCTGGACCAAATATGTCAGATCCATAGCACCCCTGGTAAACCTGCTAATCATACCCACGAAGAATGTTGGGTCTTCAAGTAGTCCGGTAAGCTCAACGCCGCATACAAGGGGGAGGATACACCAAGCGAAGACGAGGATGAGACTCTCAAGAAAGACACTGGGGAACAAAAGAAATTTCCACCAGAAGTCAAAACAGTAAACGTGTTACACGTGATCAAGGGAAGAAACAAAACGGCACTCCCAGAACAATATGCCCAAGGGCCTATCACCGCGGAGTCCTGCCACTGGTCGTCTCAACCGATTACTTTCGACCATCATGATTACTCAGCAAGTATCCGGCGTGCAGGATGGGCTGCCCTGGTATTAGACCCAATAATTGACGGATATCACTTCACACGAGTCCTGATGGATGGTGGCAGCAGTCTAAACCTGATATATCAGGATACAATCCGCGAAATGGGGATAGACCCAACAAAAATTTGCCATAGCAATACTACCTTTAAAGGAGTAACGTCAGAGTAACATCGGGCGCAGGGGCTCATTGTATGGGCTCCCTGCTACTACAAGTTATATTTGGCTCCCCCGATAACTTCCGTAGCAAACATTTAACCTTCCACATCGCTCCGTTCCAAAGCGGCTATCAAGCACTACTCGGACACGAAGCTTTCGCTCGCTTTAATGCAATACTGCACTACGCTTCCCTCACACTCAAGATTCCCGGACCACATGGCATCATTACAGTAAATGGAAGTATTAAGCGATCTTTGCGCGCCGAAGAGAGTGCGGCTGCCTTGGCAGCCGCACACCAAAAAAGGCCTCACCAACTAAAGAATTTAACAGGTCGTCAAGACCTCGGACACGGTTAGACAAGTCCAGTACAGGTATATGTAATTCATACCGGATCAATGGTCACACCCCTATACAAGGGGCTCAACGCGCGCACACAAGCGGCAATTTTTACTCATCCTGAATTATACTTGGTTCCTTTAAAAACTATCCTTTTGCACAACAACTTTTTCATCTAAGTTCCTCTCTTTTACAGATGATCATCGTGCTACACCCGCCCAGGATATGGCACAACGGAGACACAGGCGCAGACGTGCAGTAGGGACCCGTCCCAAGGATTCTTTTTAGATTAAGACCCTGCGTAAACCTTTTTTACTGTCTCTTGTTGATATATATCCACTGAATTCTCAGCGCAGTTGAGAAGGATGGTGGCGTCTTGGCATGTGGCCACGTCAGAATAATGCACGTACCTGGACACAAGGGGCTTCTTACGAAGGGCACTATTTAGGCCCGGTTTATACCATAAAGACCGAATACCTTAGGGAGTGTTCGGCGTCGCGAGTTTGGCCTTATATGCATCAGCTCCGAATCATTGTCTTTGGTCAAATGTTGGGTTTGCTCGGCTCCTATGTTTTGGTGCCTTACGTTCCGCTTTACCGGCTAAGGTAGCACCAGGAGAACTACTGCGATTGTGCCCTGGTTCATCCGGACGAGCACCTCAGTAGAGAAAGCCGAAAACTGACTGTCATGATATAGCGTGAGACTGGTCAACCACTCGGTGACCTATCAGAATGTTAGAATTCCTCCGCCTTAACGAAGGGCCATTTTCCGGCCAGGCATATACGCACCCCGCGATCGGGAGAGTGCGGAGCCACCAGGGGCTATCTAGTAGCCCCACTGTCAAACTCCTATGGCTAAGTGAAAGTGTTAAAGCATTATAGTCCGTTGCCTCGCTCGCTACGCTATCACCTCCTTCATAGGACCAAGACGTTGGGTTAAGTGTGAACACACGTTTTTTGCGAGCACCCCCGCATTTTATGCGTGGGGGTTGAAGCCGACGGCTGCAATCTTTCAGGTTATACACAGGTATACATAAACGGCCGCACAGGAGGCATCATACTACTTTCAGGCAAAAGTATAAAAATAACCTTATAAAAAATTCATAAAAGCATTGTGCTTACAATGCAAATACATATCACTCAAACCTAATATTTTTCGAGCAGTGGGCCTCTATCAAACGAGCACCCTCAAGAACCTCCTCGAAATAGTGCTCGGCAGCCACCCGGCCTATAGCTGAACCCTGCGCCGTAACAGTGGTAGCGTCCATCTCCGCCCAGTATGCTTTAACACGGGCAAGGGCCATTCGCGAGCCTTCTATGCACGCCGACCTCTTCATCGCATTTATGCGCGGCACCGCATCAAGGAACTGCTGCACTAAGCTGACATAGCTGTTCGGTTTTGGCCTTTCTGACCATAGCTGATCCACAACAGACCTCATAGCGAGTCCGAACAACCTATTCAGTTCGGCCCATTCGGCTAGCTGGTCAGTCAATGAAAGCGGACGCTCTGGAACGTGGAATTACGTCTAGAATAGCTTGTCCACTTCACGATCTGTCTGACCTTGGAAGTACTTGGCAGCATCGGCAGCGCTCGCCGCCAAATCCATATACGCATCTGCCGAACTCCACAGCCGATCCAGAGGGGCATACCATGGGTCTCCGAACTTCATGCGTAACATGAAGGATTTCCCAGCCGCAATATCACCGGCTTCCCGCAGCTCCTCCTTCTTCGCTCTCATAGCAGAACGGGTGTCTTTGTCCGCCGCCGCGGCCTTCTCAAGGTCCGCGGCCTTCGCTCAGTTTTCTTTCTCAAGGACCCGGCAATGGTCGGTAGTGTCTTTTCATTCTACGGCCATCTTGGCCATCTTCTCCTGGCTCTCGTAATGTGCGGCCTTCTCGGCTTTCAACTCTTTGGCCGCCTTCAAAGCAGCCGCATTACTAATCCTCGCTTGTTCCTTGGCTCGGGCAAGTTCCGCCCGCAAGGCTTCCATGGTGGCAGCTCCATCTGCAGTCACAACATATTACAGATACTGGCATTACGCTGCTCTTACTATGTGGCGTTCACCGGATAATAACACTTACCCTGTGCCTCGTCAAGCCTCTTGTTAACAAGCTCGATGTCGGCGTCTGCTGCATCCAGTTGTCGTTTTAATTTGGCAAACTCACTAGTCCGGCTAGCCACCGGAGCTTCCACCACCTGCACATAGGGGCAGTCTGGCTATTGCCTGGGAATATGATCCTTTGTTCGCCGCCGTTCTCACGACAACCAAAGTCTCAGGGGCTACTATCTACACAGGGCACACTTAATATGTGCAGTACTATCACATATTATCTCACGTACCTCAAAGCCCGTCAGTAGACTTGTAAAGGCTTCATGTAATCCGCTTTCGGTGGACGACATCCTCTCCATCACCGTACCCATCAGCATACGGTGTTCTTCTGAGATGGCCACTCGCCCCACCAACTCCCTCAGAACGTCTGACCGCACACCAGACGGTGCCGGACTCTTTTGTATGCTCTCTTCGGGAGCCGGACACTGTGGACTTCGGGGGCCTACGGGATTATGTTCTGGCCCCACTGGATCCGGAGAGGCCCTCCGTGACGACACTTCGGGGTCGCCCGCTTCTGGAGCGAAGGAGTCCGGGGGGGTGCGTTTTGCTCTCCATCATCTCTGGAAGAAGATCCCCCGAAGACGAGCTCATTTGAGAGGGGCTAAGGCCCGAACTGCAAGATACATGCGGTGGTTATTTTCTCAGAGAAAAAAGATAGCATACCTTTACTATTAAAATATTTTGGATCACTTACGACTTGTTGGAGGGCTGATCCCCCCGCGGACTTTGTGCGGCAAAAGCACCCCCCGAGGCAAGACCCTCTTTGGGAGACTTCTTCTCCTATTTGGAGGCTTCGGCTTCCGGATCCTCGGAAGCAGTCCTTTTTATCCCCCGGTCGTCCTCCTTCGTGGAGACGCTCGTTCCCTCGGTTGGAACATGCAGCGATGGGGGCCCACGTCCGCCCGTATTATCCCCCCCCCGGTATCTTCCTTCAAGGGCTCCGGGCAAGGTGCGACCTCGAGCATCTTTTCCAATACCGGATTTTCCAAACCCTTAGGGAGGGGGCCAAACACCGAATCATCTTCGCCTTTGTTAGCCAGTCCTGGTCAAAAAGCGAACTCTCAGAAATAACTTCGAATAAAAGACAGTGTGTTCGGCTAGAGGATTTCTTACTTGTTCGGCGGCGCGGTTACTGCTCAGGCCCACGTCCTTGGTAATATCTGGACATTCTACTTGAGGTCCGAAGAATGACTTGTACATCTCCTCGTGCGTCAGGCCGAGGACACTTTGAATGGCACGTGGTCCCTCTGGGTTGAACTCCCATAAGCGAAGGGGCCGGCGTTTGCAAGGCTGGACTTGACGAACCAGCATAACTTGTATTACCGCAACCAAACTAAAATCTCCCTCGAAGAGATCTTGGATGCGGCTTTGCAGTATAGGCACGTCCTTGGCTGGAACCCAGCTCAGACCCCTGCTAATCCATGACATCAGTTGTCGTGGGGGGCCCGAGCGGAAAGCGGGGGCAGCCGCCCACTTGGCACTTCTGGGAGTCGTAACGTAAAACCACTCCCGTTGCCATAATTCGGACACCTCTGGAAAGGAACCTTTCGGCCACGGAGCTCCTGCCATCTTGCATATTGATGCACCTCCGCACGCTGCATGTTAACCCTCGATCATCTTCGGCTTTACTTCAAAAGTCTTGAGCCACAGGCCGAAGTGAGGGGTAATGCGGAGGAAGGCCTCACACACAACAATAAATGTCGTGATGTGGAGAAAGGAGTCCGAAGCTAGATCATGGAAATCTAGCCCGTAATAAAATATCAAGCCCCTGACGAAAGGATCCAGAGTGAGGCCTAGACCTCGGAGGAAGTGTGAGACGAACACAATGTTCTCGTTGGGTTCGGGAGTAGGGACGATCTGCCCTCGAGCAGGCAGCCGATGTGAAACCTCGGCGGTCAGGTATCTGGCGTCCCTCAACTTCTTAATGTCCTCTTCCGTAACGGAGGAGGGCGTCCATCAGACTTGAAGGCTGGATCCGGACATGGTTGAAGATCCGGAGCACCTAACCTGGGCTTTGGGTGTTAGAACTCGAGGAGGGGGAAGGGTTCGATTGAGCACGAGAGGGAAAAAGCGAAAACCTTGTCCCCTTATAAAGAGGGTGAATATCAAGCGTCCTCTCCATAGCCGTTTGGGACTTGCCTATAATCTAGGAGTCCTAGACACGGTTGGGTTACCCACGACCGCATTAATGAGAATCCCGTAATTAGGGGAACACACTCCGCTTCGGCGAGACGTGTCAAGAAACCGCCTCGCGTTATGTGTGAAGCTGGTTAAGAGAAACGGTTCGAATAATCACCGGGCCATGACATGACGTCATGCCGCCAGAACAAGCCAACAAATTAGATCCGCGAAAATGTTATTCTCTCTGTGGTGGAATGTGGAATTTATTTTGCATGGTCGGACACTATCCTCGTATTCAAATTCTTCTGTCATATATTCGGAGAAGGAACCCGCCTTGCAATGCCGAAGACAATATTGCGTGCCGGGCTCGTCGTCATTGAAGCCTGGTTCAGGGTCTACTGTGGGAGTCCTGGATTAGGGGGTCTCCGGACAGCCGGACTATCTCCATTGGCCGGACTGTTAGACTACGAAGATACAAGATTGAAGACTTCGTCTCGTGTCCGGATGAGACTCTACTTGGCGTGGAAGGCAAGCTAGGCAATACGTATATGGATATCTCCTCCTTTGTAACCGACCTTGTGTAACCCTAACCCTCTCTGGTGTCTATATAAACCGAAGGGTTTTAATCCGTAGAACAACAATCACAACATACAATCATACCATAGGCTAGCTTCTAGGGTTTAGCCTCTCTGATCTCATGGTAGATCTACTCTTGTAACACTCATATCATGAATATTAATCAAGCAGGACGTAGGGTTTTACCTCCATCAAGAGGGGCCGAACCTGGGTAAAACTTCGTGTCCCCTGCCTCCTGTTACCATCCGGCCTAGACGCACAGTTCGGGACCCCCTACCCGAGATCCGCCGGTTTTGACACCTACAACAGGGGTAACATGTTGGATGCGATCATGCCAGCACTAAAGCACTGGATCCCATCAGAACTCCGAAGTTAAGCGTCCTTGGGTGAGAGTAGTACTAGGATGGGTGACCCCCCCTACGAAGTCCTCGTGTTGCATTCCCTTTTAATTTTTTCTGTGTGACGTGCAAAACAAAATGCAGGTGCGCGGCATATATTTACCACGTTTTATTATTTTGCACGTTTGCAGTAAGTTTTAGCTCGTTGCTCATTATTCACGCGTCTAGCGACGGCGTTGTGGCGTGGGAAGCGCGTTCAGGAAGAGGTCGGAACCTTGGTAAATAAGCGCTGGTGCGGTTGAGATGGAGGGGTGGAACCCGTGGTAAACTTGTCTCCATGGTTGAGCGGCAGCGGCCAAAGCAAAGTACAATCGTCTTTGTAGTGGAGCTGGGAGGGGCAAGCATAAGGGACGAAGACGGGGGTAACATGTTGGATGCGATCATACCGGTACTAAAGCACTAGATCCCATCAGAACTCCAAAGTTAAGCGTGCTTGGGCGAGAGTAGTACTAGGATGGGTGACCTCCTGGGAAGTCCTCGTGTTGCATCCCCTTTTTAATTTTTTTGCGCGACGTGCAAAACAAAACGCACGTGTGTGGCACATAATTACCACGTTTTATTATTTTGCATGTTTGCGGTAAGTTTTAGCTCGTTGCTCATTATTCACGCATCTAGCGGCGGCGTTGCGGCGCGGGAAGCGCGTTCGGAAAGGGGTCGGAACCATGGTAAATAGGCGCTGGTGTGGTTGAGATGGAGCGGTGGAAACCGTGGTAAACTTGTCTCCGTGGTTGAGCGATGTCACAGCCCTAGAATTTGATTGCAAATAGTTGCACAAGCATCCATGCATCATGTCTAAATTTCTTTGAAAGTTGAAACGGGGATTGTTGAAACCCTAGCACCAGATCAAGTCGAATAGGTTCAACCTAAAATAATCTTCAATGAATCCAAAATGCCTTTGAAAATGCTCGTTATTTTTGTTAAAGGTGAAAACCTCTGCCAAAAATGGTGCAAATATTTTTAAGCCATTCTGGATATTTGACTTAATTCATAAGTGGTTGAATTTGGGCATTTAATTGCTATAAATATTATTAAATGCTCCAGCAATTCTGGAAATAGATAAGGGCCTCTGAGAAAATTCAGTTATTGCCCATAATTAATTTCAGGATTTATAGAAATGATCTGGTGTTTTTACTAAATCAAAAACAAATTGCAAAAGTAGAAAACAGAAACAAATGGAAAGGCAGAAGACTTACCTGGGTCAACTTACCTGGCACGCAACAGGCCGAGTACTGTAGCTGGCGGCCCAGCCCACCACCGCTACCCCCTGTCGTCGTCCTCCTTGGACAGAAGGACAGGGGCGCGTGCTCGCCGTCTGCTGGCCACGCGCAGGCCACCTCCACCCTGCCTGCTTCACTCCCTCGACGCCCTGAACACGCCACGCACTCCCCTCAACCCCTTGCATCTCTCCCCTCTCTCCCAAGACTCCCTCTCCCTCCTCTGCTCGCTTCCGCAGCGACACCGACTGCTGCCGTCGACGCCGCTCGCCACCACCGGCCACCCCATGCCTTGTCGTCGCCCTAAGAAGCTCCGCCTCGTCCCCCTCTTCATCCTCACCGAGCCACATGGCGCCAGAAGCCCCTGGACATTGCCTGCACCGCCGTTCCCCTCATCGGTCGTCGTGGACCCTCGCCATCGATTCAGGAGCTACAGGGCATCCCCGACCTCGCCCTCGCGCTCGTTAGCCACGCTGTGAGCCTCCGCACCTAACCTCTCTCTCCCCGATGTCAATTTCTTTCTCTAACCGCGGGCTCCGTCGAGCCCGAGAGTTCCTCGCCGCCTGCCACGAGGTCGCCGTGGCTACAGCTCACGGACGCCACGTCTGAGCGTACCACCATGTTCTGCGCATCCCCAGGAGACGAACGCGACCACCCAACCGCCCTTCCATGCGCCGTAGGCCTTTTCCCCGTCGAGGCGAAGCTAGCACCGCCGCCCCGAGCTCGTTTCCGGCGACCCCGCACCTAGTTACCTACTTCCCTGGATGCGGGCGGGCACGAGCTGCGCTCCAGTGGCCTCGACCACCACTCTCCTGCCCTTTCGAGGGGTCATCGCCGCGTTTCCAGGTCGCCGGCGTTGAGCTCCGGTGATGCTGACATCGATCTAGCTTAATTAGGCCTAACCACTAATTAGCACTAACCTAATTGACCCTATGGGTCAATGACATGTGGGTCTCGGCCCCTGATTAACTTATTAGTTTACGTTTAATTAAACTGGTTTAGTCACTGTGAGACCGACATGCAGGACCCACGCGTCAGGTTTGACCTGACCGGGTCTGTTGACCTGCTGACATCATGCTGACACAGTAAAGAATTTTCTGGATTTAAACTTATTCAGAAAATTCTAGAAATTGTTACAAACTTGAAAAAATCATAGAAATTAAATCGTAACTCCAAATGAAATAATTTATATATGAAAAATTGTTAGACAAATCCAATCTATCCATCTGTACCATTTTCATGCATGCTAGAATAACTTATGGCTGCTGTTTAGGACAAATCATATAAATGGCATTTGAATTCTCACATATGGAGTTTGAATTTGAACCTTGGGTTCAAACCAACTTCATTTAAATCATAGCTAGACGCATTAGCTCAAATCACAGCATATTGCCATGTCATGATCATGCATCATATTGTGGCATTGCATTGATTGTGTTCTTTCTCAGTTGCCAGTGTTTGTCCCCTCTCGATAGACGTGGTTTCGACGATGTGATCGATGACACCAATGAAGAACTGTACTATCTTCAGAAGTGCTAGGCAAGCAAAAACCCCTTGTTCATTCCGATACAATCCCACTCTCTCGCTCCTGCTCTCTTTTACTGCATTAGGACAACAACGTCTCAACTGTTACATGCTGCGGTAGCTGAACCCCTTTCCTCTGCATGACCTGTCATTGCCACAGTAAATAGATGAAACCCACTAGCATGAGTAGGAGTTGTTTGAGCCCTGATGTTCCTACTCATTCATGCTTGTTTGTCATGCCTGCTACTGCTTAGAGTTGAGTCAGGTCTGATTCATCGGGGATGAATTGGAATGGTGATGAACATGTCCTACTGTGTGAGAGCTAAGTGTGTGAACACGATTTCGTAAAGATAGTGGTGAGAGGCCATGTAGGAGTACATGGTGGGTTGTCTCATTGCAGCCGTACTCGGGAACTGAGTTCTGTGTTTGTGATCCATGAACAATTACTACCACGCATTGGAATGCTTAAGTGCCCCTCTCGACTTATTAATCTACCTGATCTCTGTCCAGGAGTTGCAACTAGTTTCTGGTGTTTGTAGGTAGTGTTAGTAGTCTACCAAGTGGCACCCGGTACAGGTGGGCTTGGGACAGACTAGGCACAATGGCACGGTGTACCAAGTGGCACCCGGATGGTGGGCTTGGGAACCCTGCTCACATCGTTTGGGGCCGTGAGCGACACCCCGGCCGAATCTCCTTCCGGATGGAACCCGAATAGGCGATAAACCTAGACGAGAGACTTGTGTGATTAGTCAGGTTGTGGCCGACTCCCTCACCAGGCTTTCGCTTGAAGGTTGTCGAGATACACGACGTGTACATGGTGGTAAGTGGTGAGAGCGTGTGTGAAGAAGTACACCCGTGCAGGGTTATCATTATCTATTCGAATAGCCGGATTCCTCGGATATGGAAACTTGGACCCCTTGCATAGTTCATAGACAAGTGAAAGTGGATACTCTAAAATGCACAAGATAAGCGTGAGTGCTATGGATGGCGTTCTCGTAGGGAGACGGGAGCGGATCCATAGTGGTGTATTGATATGGTGAATATGTGGACTCGTGTGCGCCATCGCAAAAGAGTTACTTGCAGTCGTAGTTCAGGATAGCCACCAAGTCAAAGCTGGCTTGCTGCAGTTAAATCCCACCATCCCTTTGTTGATAATGATACATATGTAGTTAGTTCTGATGTAAGTCTTGCTGAGTACATTTGTACTCACGTTTGCTTAATTTCTGTTTTGCAGAGAGAGACTTCAATCTCGCCAGTAGTTTCGTGTGTACTTCGACGTTTAGCTTGTTACCTCAGCTACGATCTTGTACCCTTGGGAGGCTCTTGTAGATAGTCGGGCTTCTCAGCCTTTTTCATTTATAGTTGTCTGTACTCAGACATGTTTATGCTTCCGCTTGTTGCTTGTATGCTCTGTATGTTGGGTCATCAGACCTATGCATGTAATACCTGGCTCCTCGGAGCCTAATGAATAAATACTCTGAGTCGTAGAGTCTTGTTGTGATGCCATGTTGTATTTGCACACATCGAGCATATTGTGTGTATGATTGAAATGCTTGGTATGTGTGGGATCCGACAACCTAGTTGTTTATCCTTGGTAGCCTCTCTTATGGGGAAATGTAGTCTTGTGCTTCCATGATCATAGTAGTCCGCTACAGCCCGGTTCACCGGAGTCCTGCTAGCCCAGCACTACTGCTCCGAAATACTTTGACTGGCTGACATGTGATTCACTTCATTCCTGTGTCTGTCCCTTCGGGGAAATGTCACGCTGTGACATTCGGAGTCCTGTTAGCCCAGTTGCTACAGCCCGGATTCACACGCTGCTGACCGACATACTCGATGTTGATTCATGTATGCATGTCCCCGTAAGTTAGTGCCACTTTGGGTTCACGACTAGTCATGTCGGCCCGAGTTCTCTGTCATATGGATGCTAGCGACACTATCATATACGTGAGCCAAAAGGCGCAAACGGTACCGGGCCATGGTAAGGCGACACCCGTGGGGATACCGTGCGTGAGGCCGCAAAGTGATATGAGGTGTTATAGGCTAGATCGGTGTGACTTAGAATTGGGGTCCTGACAGCTTTGGTATCAGAGCCTGACTGCATGTAGGATTACCAAGCCAAGCTGGTCGAAGTCCTGTCTAGAAATGCTTTAGTTATATAAGGGAATTGATTGTGGATGGGGACGTAAGGCTCTTTTTACTCCTTATCCTCATGACCTTTTGATCTGAGTCATCTTATCTTTTCTATGGGGTTAAGAACTAGGCTTCTCTTCTATCTCTCAGGATGACGTGTTACTAAACCGTAGTTGCCTAGGATTGTTGGGTTCAAGCCTCAGTTCAGTTCCTACTACTTCCATATGTTCATAGCTGGCCTCAGAACCTTGATATTGTGATGTTGAGTGGTTATGCCACCATTTTGCAGGATGTCTCAAATCATTTTGAGCCTTTACAACCGTTATGTTGTCCGAGTCATCCCACGTTTCTACATAGTCTGATGCATTTGCAAATCCATTCTTTCCATTCCCGCTGCCCCTTTGGGCCAGATTAACCACACTAACTGGTGTGTTGAGGTACCACTGCCTCAGTATTTATGTTGGAGCTATTATTATGACCCTAGTTGTCTTAGAGAACCTCTCAGTAATCTAGCAATGCTTTGGATCCCAGTGTGATGATTCTGGCCATCCTTCTCAAAAGCATCCCGTGATGCCATTTAGTTAGTAGGTATTCTATTCCTGGGTACTTGATCCAAGATTCACTCTACTTACCTCGTGTTGATAGTGTTGCTCGTACCTTTAGGTTATTAGTAACCTTTGCGATAGTCCTCGAGGTCCGTGGTATTTCCTTCCTCCAAATACCATGAACTGCTTATGGCAGAAGTTATTTGAACCAAAGGATCACAATTAGAGTACTCTTGAGAAGTTCTCCATTCATAATTGTGACTCTGCCAGTCCTACCTCTCTGCATGGGTTATTCGGAAGAAACATGTTGAACTTGGTTCGACATACTAATCTATGCATCCACAACTCAGAAAGTTATATGTTCCTTGAGTTGATCCTCCTGGTTGTATTCCGACCCTAGTCTATCAATTGATAGTCAGGAATAGTTGTGCATTCATGTTCATGGATGCCTATTATTCTTGTGGTCCGTTAAGCCATTCTACTTCAGAATGACTGGGAGAAACAAACTCCAGTACCTCATCCATTTCTAGGATTGGGTCAAAGTAGTTGTATCCCCCAGATCAAAATGCCAATTCAACTTTTGTTCTGTTCTATTCTGAAGTATTACCATCTTATGCCAAGATTGTCATGAGAATTGCACCACCTCTTATGAATTCTTGACGTAGTGATACTTCCCGTCATCATTATTCATTCCTCGGTGTCGTGTTGTCACAATCGGAATGCCGACTAATGAATCGTGATGTGTGAAATCTATACTCCTAGCAACCGTGTTGCCTGGTAGTTAATGGACAATATTCTCTTTCTTAGCGTGTTGGTTATTAAATCATCATCCTAAAATTGATCATGCTACCTATGTCCATATTTCTGGTGCGCACTTCGGTCAATGAGTTAGGATTATTAATCCCTAGCTCTTTTGATCCTATCTTCTTGCTCTGAAAGGCAAGATTGTTCTCGAGCTTATTAGCATATCGGTGGTTCGTGATTTTTTCGAATATCTTCTCGAAAGTATTACCAGGTTGTTCCCTGACCGCTATGTTGAGTTCGTGATCATGTTGGTTTTTCGCTAAACCAGCCATCCTCCAAGAATCTGTTGGATATCCCTAAGCTAGTTGGTTAAGTTAAACAACAACTTGGAGAGTTGGAAGATAAGGCTTTTCCTTACTTAGTTCATTCTAAAAGGATATCTTTTTGTGTGTGTGTGTGTGTGTTTGTGTTGAAGAAATATGATATCTTCGTTGATTGATCCTCGTGATTAGTTGTCGGTGCTATTATCTTATCCAATCTTTGATTTGACTGTGGGCTATCGTCAAATCAAATAGAACCAATGATATTCGTAATATTGTATTACTCGTGGTTGATTCCTCGAGCATACACCATTACATCTTTTGGTCTGACCAATACTGTCACATTGTTCACATAATGGTGGAAGTCGAGTGATATGGAAATTCTGATGAGTTGCTGTTGAGCCATCAGCAGCATCTTGTCTCCCCCATGATTCGTGTTAAACATTAAGCTAGTGTTGGAAACTTTGTAAACAATGCCTTCATGTTCCGTTCATGAAGCATATGTTTGGATGAAAGTAGCGATTTCCTCTAAGTTCGCGTGCAATCGATGCAAGTTGCCACCGTGAATTCGAGAAAGTTTGTTTTGCTTCCTCTAGAATCATCCCAAGTCATTCATGCATATGTGCGAAGTATATTGTGGTTTGGAGACTTGCAACCTTCATTCTATATGTATCCCTAGCACACCAAGCCACTAACTGATTTGTTCAAGGAGAAGAAGTTCCTTCATAGGAGCTAATCATATGACTTATGCAAGGACTTTGTTATCCGCGATGATGGTTCCCAACCAGAACTCGGTAGTGTTTTATTATAAGACTACTACGTGGTCATGCTTGTCTGGGACAACGTGTTCACATGCTGTAGAAGAACCAGCTCATGTTCTGGAGCTTGCTATCATAGTTCATCTCCCGAGAATCTTGTAATGTCATCTCGTCGATTTGTGCTGCAAACTTTAATTTTTCTTTCTAGACTCGATGAGTCTGGAATATCCTAACACCAACCAGATCTGAATCTCAGGCAGATGTGATGGTTGGGACGTTTTCCCAAAAGCTATAGTATTGGTCTCTCGGTAACCGGTAGAGTGGATGACGTGGCCAACACACCCAGCCGGAAGACCTATTATTATAATATCTTGATTGAGGAAGTTGGCCACCTCCCCATAAGGATTTCGTAGGATACTACTTCCTTAGTTATTCCTTATGGATTCTTGTGCTCCCGAAGTCCGACCTTTTACTTGATGTCCTAGATGCCAAACCATATCTATAATTGGATTACAGTAGGACATCAAGGAGAACATTAGACGCGGAGTGCTAAATGTCTCTTGGTCGATCATCCAGATTTTGTTTCCTTGGCCTCGCTAAGGTGAAATCTGAGAAGGTGTTATCTTCCTTTGCATCTGCATCGTCCATCACTATGAATATGGAAATTCTCAAGTTCTTGAGAGCACGCCCAGTCACCGGGTTATATCCTCAGCATCATCTGGAATGTGCTTTGCATTTGCTGGGTTGTCTTATAACTCTAGTTCTCTTTCCAAATTGAGTATGCCATTTCTCCGAACTCCTTCAACCGGTCATTTGTAATTTTCCTTAGGCTAGTTTAGAGAGTTTCAATGATCTATGTACCAAAAGTAATTCTTTTTGCCACTTAAGGGAATAATTCTACGAGTCACCTCTATTAAGGTGCCTCGTTATGGAATCATGGCAATTATTTCTTCGCTATCTTGAAACCATGCACCATCTTACTTAAGCATGGAATGGTTACCTGCCAATTTGAAACCCCGTCATCTGTTTCTTTCCATCACCCTGATGTGTGCTTTGTGGTTTTATGTCTCATTCCATGAGTTGATCTTGAGTCGCTCGATCTTCACGAAGATCGATTCTTCTAGAGTTTTCCTTTTTCTCTTGTTGTCATGTTGGTTGAAGTTTCCAAAGCAAAGATGTCAAGATCAAGATGATGATCGAATCAACGTTGTTATGAAGTGCAAGTTGGATGTGACACTCCAAAATTTTAATTTGGTTTTTATTAAAAACTTTGTGGTTTTTGAAAAGAGGCCATTTATTTTTTCAGAAAAAAACCTTCCTCTTAAAAACTTCCTTTTCTTTGGCAAGGTTTTTATTTTTATTCAAGCTTTGGTGTTTGATCTTTTGAAACTTCTTCTCTGTTGGTTCCCTCTCAAATTATTTTGGGAGTTTAATTTGTTTTCTTTTAAAATGAAACTCTATGAAAATTTGGGATTTTCATATCTTGAAAACCACCCATGACTTGGCATTTTTGCCCATGTGGTGAAACCCCTCCAAAACCTCCCCTCCTCCTTGTAATCAACCTAAGTTCTCTGTCCCAACTAATCCAAGCAAGTTTTGGATTTTATTCTAATTATTTTTCCTCTCAAATCATTTCTAAAAATTATTTGGAGCCTGAGTGATTTTCAAAGCAAGTACCCTTTTGCATTTGAGTTTTGACCTCAAACCAACTCTCCTGGATAGTCCTTTGTACGCACAACCCAGAACCATCTTGATCCACTCCTCCTCTTTTAAATTTTTTCAAAATTCAGTCTCTGCAAGTTTGGACCAAATTTGCCAAATTTGATGAAATTCATATCTACACTGCTCCAAAAATTCCACCAAAAATCATGCAACCTACTGGAGCAATGAGAAGCCACTCCACCAAAACTCAGCTCAAGGAAAAATCCCCAGAGGCCAAAAACATTCTGTCGAACACCTGAGCTACACTGTTCCTTTGCAAATTCAGAAAGTTCAGAGATTCAGTCGTTTTCCCTTCGTCAGACTCGGTCACGCGGCCACAGTGCGCCCTGGCGCGTTGCACGCAGCCTCTTCTCCCTGGCCAGCACCCCGCACGCACGCTTGCCCGATTCCTGGCGTCGGTAGCAACGAGCCTCGCCGGCGTTGGAAGCTTCTGCGGTGGCTGCACCTTTCGTGGCGGCCAACAAGGGCCCGAGCCCTCTCGCCACGCCACCCGGCGCCACCCAACACCCCTTGGCTCTCCGTGTGTCCCTGCCGTGCCAGCGCACGCCCGTGGCACCGTCGCCGTGGCCCGACAAGCACGGAACGTGCTCCCTGCTGCCGACGGGCCGCGCCACCCCCGTTCCGTCGAGCTCGCCCATAGCACCAAATCCCAGCCCGTTTAGCACCTAAATGGAACCGGTGGACCTCAACGGCGATGCCCAAGCCCCTAATCCCACTGCCCAACCACGGCACCGCCGTAATCACTCGCCGGAGACCCCCGTTCACGGCAACCACCTCGGGCCGCCTATAAAAAGGGCCCCCGAGCTCACCCTCGTGCACGCATCATCACCACTCCTCACCAACGCCCCGCCAGGCCACTAGGAGGACCTCGAGGAGGTCTCCTCCCCCAACTCCGGCCGCCATGATCCGCCTCGGCCTCCACCTCGATTCGCTCCGGTGAGGCCATCTCCGGCGCTCTAACCCCGTCAATTACTCCCTCTAGCTACCAGGAGCCTAACCCCCTCCTCAATTTGATCTCTGCAGCCCTCTCTGACGAGTCCCTCGACCACCCGAGCCGCCGTCCGCCGGAGCAAAGCTCGCCATCGACGTGGTACTCGCCGGCGACCACCACCACCACCAACCGATGCGGAATGGAGCCCTGAACTCGGAGGTACCCTCCGATCCCCCTGCCTCGCCGTGGATCGCCGCCGGCGACCACCACGGCTCTCGGGCGCCGACGAGCTTCGTTTCCCCCTTTTTTGAAAGTTCAAACCTGACGAGTGGGACCCCACCGTCAGCCTCTCTGCCCTCTCTATTGAATCGTTTTCTGCAAGCGCCTTCGGGCAAAATGCGCTTTCCCCTCTGGGCTGGCGTATTCAACACTGGAGTGTTTTCTGTTTTTATATGCTAGCCCCTGGGAACTTTCTGTTTCATTACAGATGAGTCCCTGGACAAAAACCTTTATAACTTTTAAGCAGAAAGGTATTTTTGATTGATTCTTTTTCTGTTCTCTTTAAAATTTTGTCTAGTTTTTTATCAGATTTATTTGAAAAATATTTGGAATACTTTTTGTGCACTCCTTGGTATTTACGATAGCGCATATATTTTCTTTATACCGTAGATACCGAAGGAGGTGACGGAGCCGCGAACTTCACCGAGCTAGGCTCCGACTACTCTGAACCAGGCAAGCATGTTTGAACTTTTGATATGATGAGTGTCTTGGCATGTTTTGCATTTAGTTAGTTTCATGGCATGTTGAGAAGCATATCGATGAACGTTATTTTATGCAATATTGAGGTAAGTGAGCTCGATGATCCATAAGTGGATGGATGTGAGTATGAATGGCCATGTGTTGGCATGAGGATGGGTAAGATGGCAGTGTCGTAGCATGCCAGTCTTATGCCAGACTATGTGACTTCAGTGTCAAACCGTATCGGTCCAGTTCCTCTCATTTCCTTCCCTGTACTACCACATGTTTTCTGCAAGGAATATGGTTTAGTAAGTTGCAAGCCGCTTTTCTGGTACACACCAAAAGGAGAGGCCGTGATGATGGTTCCATGGCCCTGGATTAAAGCCAGTCATCCGGTCAGGGGGCATGGGTGTTTCCGGTTGGGACCGAGAGGGGGGCACCCCTTAGAGCGCGCGTATATAAATTTGATCCCATGCTATTCGAGATTGTGATCTCCCCGTCTCAAATGTTTTTCTTGGACGATGTCTAGGGTGATTCCTAGCATCGAGATGTAGGATGGGTGTGTACTGGTTAGCTGTGTTTTCTTCCGAAATACCGTAAACGGAACTAGTCCTTCGTGACTACGGAAATCCGTTGGCTGTGGGAATAATTTTGTACAAACTCTGCAGAGTCATATATTCCTCCAAATCATCTATTCCATGTCCAAATTCGTATTGTCTTGTCCTAACAATATCAGTTTGATGACAGAGACTCCGGTGAATCGCATGAGTGCTAAGTCCGGTTAAATGATTATTCCTGTGGATGGACTAACCCATTTATTCTCATAAATTGAATGTTTATTATGAGTATTATTTACTTGCGAATAAAAGCCCTTTTTGCGATGTCGCTCAGACGTCCGACTGCGGCATTGTTGTATTTTACTTTCTTTTCAAGCCCTTTATGTGGTGTCGCTGAGACGCCCGACTGTGGCATTTCTTTCAAAGCCCTTTCTGTGATGTCGCCCTGACGTCCGACTGTGGCATTTCTTTTAAAGCCCTTTCTGTGATGTCGCCCAGACGTCCGACTGTGGCATTTCTTTTAAAGCCCTTTTTGTGATGTCCCCCCGACGTCCGACTGTGGCATTTCTTTTAAAGACCTTTCTGTGATGTCGCCTAGACGTCCGACTGTGGCATTTCTTTTAAAGCCCTTTTTGTGATGTCGCCCCGACGTCCGACTGTGGCATTTCTTTTAAAGCCCTTTCTGTGATGTCACCCAGACATCCGACTGTGGCATTTCTTTTAAAGCCCTTTTTGTGATGTCGCCCCGATGTCCGACTGTGGCATTTCTTTTAAAGCCCTTTCTGTGATGTTGCCCAGACGTCCGACTGTGGCATTTCTTTTAAAGCATTTTCTGTGATGTCGCCCCGACGTCCGACTGTGGTATTTCTTTTAAAGCCCTTTATGTGGTGTCGCTAAGACGCCCGACTGTGGCATCATTTCCTTATATTTATTTTTTCACCTTTCGAGGCGTCGCTTCAGACACCCGATCGGTAGTTATTTATGTTTTGTTGGGATTTCAGGCGGACTACCGCCGTTTCCCTTTTACTTACCTTGTTATGCTAATTTTTGAATGTACATTGGTGAATTATTCATGACGCATCCATGCATGCATTTTGTTATATCTTACGTCCGAACTGTCTTGCGAGTACTTTCAAAGTACTCACTGGCTTGTTGATTTGGCCAGATGTTGATGAAGGCGATCTCATGGATGAAGAGTTTGATAGCGAGTCCGACACCTAGAGGAGTCCCAGTCAGTCTCGTGCGACCCTGGATTTGGTCACTGTTTTATATCCGCTTCCGCTACCAAATAAATTCATCGAGCCTCACCTCGACGCTCGATGAGATGACAGACTTAGAGTCTTGTATTTCTCTCCCCGCTGTGTTTCTCCACCACCGCCCTATCCTCGAGTCAGTAGTATGCCTCCACACCACTGTGTCATGTCCGCCATTATGTATAATTATTGGCGTGCTTGTAATAATTTGGTTGAGCAACCGTAGTTCGACCCTGTAATATATTTTATGCTACTGGCTTATTGTATCAAGAATTGTCTACCAGTGAGGAGGATTTCTCTCATACTGGACTCCAAAGATTGGTTTCTCAATAAATATTTTTATTGGAAAACCGGTCGTGACAAGCTTGGTATCAGAGCCAGGCTGACTGTAGGAAGCCACTAGGTGCGATCGCTAATTGGTTATTAGCATGATAGAGCTAATTTATATTTTTTGCAATTGTAGTCATTTTCTGTCAGTCAGCATAAATTTATGATCTGACCATGCAGAATTTTTGCCTACTTTTGTAGATGGCCGACAACAGCTGCGAGTCTCAGACCTTCGCCAACGTGCCCGATGGGTTCGTCAAGCTTCTTTCCTTCATCGTTCAGGTCGTGATGGGGCCATCTGTGCGCCCAGTTTTCACACTCTGCCAGCACCGAGTCAACGACAGTCTGACCATGTACCAGGCCGCGGTGCAGTTCAAGGGAGGGCGTGGTGAGTTACGCCGCTTCCGGTTCGTGGGAAGAGCCATGCCTACGGAGAAGCATGCTATGCAGATGGCAGCCCGCGAGGCGATAGCTCGTCTCAGGGATGTCCTCCCCGTGATGAAGACTCGTCGTTACCGTTATCTTTCGTGCCATGTGCCTTACACCTATCACTACGCATACTCCTGCCCCAGAGGAGAACGAGACGAGGCTTTTGAGATGCTCATTGAGTATCTCCGGGCCCTGGAGGCCGCCTTCGACAACATGGTGGATGACTTCGTAGCTACCCGCATGGACTCAGTTCATGGCTGTGCTGCCAACAGGAGGGAGCTCCTACCCATCGCACCACCACTAACTTTAGTCTCGTCCTCAGCATCTTATACGCCTACTCGTCGCCTGCCTTCTACCGAAGAATTCAACCAAGTCATTGCGCCCACCCCAGCGCGCACTGCACCACCCTTCGCGCCCACTCCTGTACGTATAGCTCCGCCCCTGGCAACCGCTCCGTCCACTCTGCGCAACACTACACGTATGGAGCCCATTAGCGAGGAGGAAGTCGAGTCCCCAACCTCGTTACGCCTCGCCCTCGGCAGGGCAAAGGAGGTCGTCAACATCTCTGCCTGAGTACGCCTAGCTGCCATGTAATGTACCGCTTGTAAGATATGTACATAGGTTGTGAGAAGTAGCCTGTTTGCGCATCATGTAGGATCTGGAGAAGTGCACTAGCCTAAATAACATGTCAGGATTATGTACGCATATCCTGAGTGATGTATTGTATAATTACCGCCCGCGTGTAAGATATGTAATGAGCAGTCCTTCTCCGTGCGCAAGTCGATTTGTTTTTCTTAAGTAAGCTTGGTTATTTAATTGTATTTGCCAGCTTTATGCATTTAGGGATTTGTTTTTGCGACTCTTTCCGCTTTTCTTATGGGTTTTACAAAATATATCCCTAGAGTGAAAAATGTCTTGTCCTTGGACTCGCTCCATGCCAACTCCACCAGAGGAAAATTATGATGCACAACCCAGCAACGAGTTCACTCAGGGACAGTCAAGCCAACAGGGCAGTGAATCGGCACTTTCACAAATGTGCCGCCTTTATGAGCAGAGTCAGCAACAACATCGGGAAATGATGAACCAAGTCATCAACATGGGAAATCACCATGGACAGTATCAGCAGCATTCCAAGTTATCTGAGCTACAGAAGACACGTTCTCACACTGACAAACCTCTTGAAGCCGAGGACTGGCTTCGAGATATGGAGAGAAAATTAATTATTGCAAAATGTTCAGACCCCGAAAAGGTATTGTATGCTCCGCACTATCTCACAGGAGCAGCCGCATCGTGGTGGGAGAATTTTCTGCACATGCATCCCAACGAAAATGACATAACCTGGGATGATTTCAAGGAAGGTTTCCGTGGTGCACACATTCCTAAGAGTATTATGAAAATCAAGAAGAGAGAGTTCGATGACCTCAAACAAAGGAACATGACAGTGTCAGATTACAACAGTCAATTTACTCTATTGTCCCGCTACGCCAATGAAGAGCGTATGACTGAAATCAAGAAGATGGAGAAATTCCTTGACGGTCTGGCGCCCGCGCTTAAATGCCAACTGGTCGTGCACACTTTTCCTGATTTTAAAACACTGGTGGACAAAGCCATTACTCTGGAAAATGAGAGACGCAGTCTGGAAGACATCCGCAAGCGAAAAAGGGACCAGACTAACCATGCTCGCAATCACCGAAGCAAGACAGATTTTCAAAAGGGTGGGACACACAAATCCTCATCCAATGTCTCACGCCCAATCAAGAATTTTCATGCAAGGGACAAGGAATTCACCTATCGCCCCGGCGTTACTTGTTACGCTTGTGGAGAAGAAGGGCACTATGCCAAACAGTGCCCCAAGCCAAGGAATTCAACCCCAAAGTCGAACAACGGCGGCAACAATTCCGCGCCCAAGCGAAACAATTTCAATGCCAACAATAACCACAGGAAGGGTCATCTGAACCACGTAACCAAAGAGGAGGCACAAAATGCTCCGGATATCGTACTCGGTACGTTTCCTGTCAACACAATACCTGCAATGGTTTTGTTTGATTCTGGAGCTTCTCACTCTTTCATTTCGAAAAATTTTGCTTTGCAAAATAATTTTTCGATGCTTCCCTTGGAGAAATCCATGATCATCAAGTCCTCTGGGATTCAGCAAGTTACTCAGAATTACTGTCAGAATGTGGTCATTGAGTTCGAAGGATTGGAGTTTCACGCAAATCTTATTGTGTTGGAAAATAAAGGACTGGATGTCATCCTAGGGATGGATTGGCTAACCACCAACAAGGGTTTTATCGACTGTTTCAACAGGACCGTAATTCTCACACACCACCAAGGGAAGACAATAAGAGTATCAGCCAAGGAAGGAAAAATACCCCGGCAACCGAGATTAAATAAGGTGGACGTTTCTGAGCTAAACAAGGTTCCAGTAGTGTGTGAATTTCCAGATGTATTCCCTGAAGAGCTACCAGGCATGCCACCAGACCGAGAAATAGAATTCCGCATTGAGTTAGCACCAGGAACCACCCCCATATACAAGAAACCATACAGAATGGCACTATCCGAGTTGATCGAGTTGAAGAAACAAATAAAGGAATTACTGGAAAAGGATACATTCGAGCCAGCTCCTCACCTTGGGGATCACCAATTTTATTTGCCAAAAAGAAGGATGGAACGCTGAGATTGTGTATTGACTATCGAGCACTTAACATGGTCACAGTCAAAAACAAATACCCGATGCCAAGGATAAACGATTTGTTTGATCAACTCACTCAGGCCAAGGTATTCTCAAAAATTGACTTAAGGTCAGGATACCATCAATTGAAGGTACGAGCGGAAGATATCCCCAAAACAGCCTTCACCTCCAGATATGGACTGTACGAGTTCACAGTAATGCCATTTGGATTAACTAACGCCCCAGCATATTTTGTTCACCTCATGAACAAAGTATTTATGAAGTTTATGGACAAGTTCGTCGTGGTATTCATCGACGATATTCTGGTATACTCCAAGACACCAGAAGAGCACGCAGAACATCTCAGGATTGTGCTAGGAGAGCTAAGAACACACCAATTGTATGCCAAGTTCAGCAAGTGCAAATTTTGGCTAAGACAAGTAGGCTTTCTAGGCCACGTACTGACCCAAGACGGTATCACAGTGGACCCAGAGAAAGTCAAGGCCGTACTTGGCTGGAAGTCACCAGCCAGCGTAACGGACATACGGAGTTTCTTGGGAATGGCAGGATATTACCGCAGATTTATTGAAGGATTTTCCACCATAGCCAAGCCTATGACGTAGTTACTCAACAAAGATAAGAAGTTTGAATGGACATGAGCCTGTGAGAAGAGTTTCCAAGAGCTAAAGCGGAAGTTAACGACAGCACCGGTATTAATTGTACCCGACATACACAAGAATTTTGAAGTATATTGTGACGCGTCCAGGAAGGGTCTCGGATGCGTGTTGATGCAGGAAGGCAAGGTTGTCGCGTACGCTTCAAGGCAACTTCGCAAGCATGAGGAAAATTATCCCACTCATGACTTAGAAATGGCAGCAGTTATTCATGCACTCAAGGAATGGAGGCATTTCTTACTTGGGAATCGATGCGAAATATATACGGATCACAAAAGTCTCAAATATATTTTCACGCAGCCAGAACTAAATTTACGGCAAAGACGCTGGTTGGAATTAGTAAAGGATTATGATGTTGGTATCCATTACCATCTAGGGAAAGCAAATGTAGTGGCCGATGCCCTTAGTCGGAACCCCAGCTCCGACGAAAACAATCTGCACAGCTTGAGGCCCGAATTCCAACAAGAATTTGCGAAGCTCAACTTGATAATGGTAGCAGAAGGCACCATGTCAAACTTGGAAATACAACCCGACCTTGTGGAGAAAATCAAAGAAGCTCAGCCCGGTCACACCAGCATCGAAGGCATCAAAAGAAAGTTGAGTATGGGCAAGGCCTCGGAATTCGTCATGGACAATGAAGGAATATTATGGTACGGAGAAAGGCTCTGCGTGCCAAACATAGCAGACCTTAAACAACAAATTTTAGCTGAAGCCCACACCGCCCCGTACTCGATCCACCCTGGAGGAACCAATATTGTATAAAGATATTCAGGAAAGATTTTGGTGGCACGGTATGAAGAGGGACATAGCCACCTTCATTGCATGTTGCGACTCATGTCAACGCATAAAAGTTGAGCATCAGAGACCAGCCGGACTACTGCAACCTAACAAAATACCTGAGTGGAAATGGGATGAAATAGGGATGGATTTTATTGTCGGACTACCTCGGTCACGACACGGGAATGATGCCATATGGGTCATCACCGATAGATTAACCAAAGTGGCACACTTTATTCCAATAAAGACGACCCACACCACTCAGAGGCTTGCCAGGATTTATCTTTCCCGCATAGTTTGTCTGCACGGTGTCCCGAAGACTATAATATCCGACAGAGGCACTCAATTCGTCTCAAGATTTTGGGAGCATTTACAACAGGCTCTGGGAACCCAACTAGCCTTCAGTACCGCATACCACCCACAAACTGATGGACAAACAGAACGCGTAAACCAGGTTTTAGAAGACATGCTGAGAGCATGTGTCCTCACATATGGAACCAGTTGGGAAGAAAGCCTGCCATACACCGAGTTCGCGTACAACAATAGCTACCAGGCCAGCCTACAAATGGCACCATTTGAGGCTTTATATGGACGAAGATGTCGTACCCCGTTAAATTGGTCAGAGACCGGAGACAGCCGCATCTTCGGACAAGACATGCTCAGAGAAGCCGAGGAAAAGGTCAAGCTAATCAGAGACCGACTTAAGACCGCTCAAAGTCAACAGAAGAGTTATTATGATCAGAAACATCGTAGGGTCAGCTTCGAACCCAGTGAGTTCGTATACTTGAGAGTATCCCCTATGAGAGGACTGCAATGGTTTAAGATTAAAGGAAAGTTAGCACCAAGATTCATTGGACCATTCTGCATAGTGGCACGAAGAGGCACTGTAGCCTACCAGCTAGACTTACCCGAGGAATTATCCGATGTCCACGACGTGTTCCATGTCTCGCAATTGAGGAAGTGCGTAAGCAAACCCGAGAAACAAGTATCCCATGAAAACATTGACGTGCAGCCAGACCTCACTTATCAGGAACGTCCCATAAGAATATTAGAGGAGTCTGAAAGGAGGACCCGACAGAAGACCATCAAGTTTTTCAAAGTCCAATGGAGCAATCACAACGACAGTGAAGCAACTTGGGAAAGCGAGGATTTTCTTCGGACAGAGCATCCACACTTATTTGAGGAACAGTTGAAATCTCGGGGACGAGATTTTTCCTAAGGGGGTAGGTGTTGTGACACTCCAAAATTTTAATTTGGTTTTTATCAAAAACTTTGTGGTTTTTGAAAAGAGACCATTTATTTTTTTCAGAAAAAAACCTTCCTCTTAAAAAGTTCCTTTTCTTTGGCAAGGTTTTTATTTTTATTCAAGCTTTGGTGTTTGATCTTTTGAAACTTCTTCTCTGTTGGTTCCCTCTCAAATTATTTTGGGAGTTTAATTTGTTCTCTTTTAAAATGAAACTCTATGAAAATTTGGGATTTTTATATCTTGAAAACCACCCATGACTTGGCATTTTTGCCCATGTGGTGAAACCCCTCCAAAACCTCCCCTCCTCCTTGTAGTCAACCTAAGTTCTCTATCCCAACTATTCCAAAGCAAGTTTTGGATTTTATTCTAATTATTTTTCCTCTCAAATCATTTCTGAAAATTATTTGGAGCCTGAGTGATTTTCAAAGCAAGTACCCTTTTGCATTTGAGTTTTGACCTCAAACCAACTCTCCTGGATAGTCCTTTGTACCCACAACCCAGAACCATCTTGATCCACTCCTCCTCTTTTCAAATTTTTCAAAATTCAGTCTCTGCAAGTTTGGACCAGATTTGCCAAATTTGATGAAATTCATATCTACACTGCTCCAAAAATTCCACCAAAAATCATGCAGCCTACTGGAGCAATGAGAAGCCACTCCACCAAAACTCAGCTCAAGGAAAAATCCCCAGAGGCCAAAAACATTCTGTCGAACACCTGAGCTGCACTGTTCCTTTGCAAATTCAGAAAGTTCAGAGATTCAGTCGTTTTCCCTTCGCCAGACTCGGTCACGCGGCCACAGTGCGCCCTGGCGCGTTGCACGCAGCCTCTTCTCCCTGGCCAGCACCCCGCACGCACGCTTGGCCGATTCCTGGCGTCGGTAGCAACGAGCCTCGCCGGCGTTGGAAGCTTCTGCGGTGGCTGCACCTTTCGTGGCGGCCAACAAGGGCCCGAGCCCTCTCGCCACGCCACCCGGCGCCGCCCAACACCCCCTGGCTCTCCTCGTGTCCCTGCCATGCCAGCGCACGCCCGTGGCACCGTCGCCGTGGCCCGGCAAGCACGGAACGTGCTCCCTGCCGCCGACGGGCCGCGCCACCCCCGTTCCGTCGAGCTCGCCCATAGCACCAAATCCCAGCCCGTTTAGCACCTAAATGGAACCGGTGGACCTCAACGGCGATGCCCAAGCCCCTAATCCCACTGCCCAACCACGGCACCGCCGTAATCACTCGCCGGAGACCCCCGTTCATGGCAACCGCCTCGGGCCGCCTATAAAAAGGGCCCCCGAGCTCACCCTCGTGCATGCATCATCACCACTCCTCACCAACGCCCCGCCAGGCCACTAGGAGGACCTCGAGGAGGTCTCCTCCCCCAACTCCGACCGCCCCGATCCGCCTCGGCCTCCACCTCGATTCGCTCCGGTGAGGCCATCTCCGGTGCTCTAACCCCGTCAATTACTCCCTCTAGCTACCAGGAGCCTAACCCCCTCCTCAATTTGATCTCTGCAGCCCTCTCCGACGAGTCCCTCGACCACCCGAGCCGCCGTCCGCCGGAGCAAAGCTCGCCGTCGACGTGGTACTCGCCGGCGACCACCACCACCACCAACCGACGCGGAATGGCGCCTTGAACTCGGAGGTACCTTCCGATCCCCCTGCCTCGCCGTGGATCGCCGCCGGCGACCACCGCGGCTCTCGGGCGCCGACGAGCTTCGTTTCCCCCTTTTTTGAAAGTTCAAACCTGATGAGTGGGACCCCACCATCAGCCTCTCTGCCCTCTCTATTGAATCGTTTTCTGGAAGCGCCTTCGGGCAAAATGCGCTTTCCCCTCTGGGCTGGCGTATTCAACACTGGAGCATTTTCTGTTTTTATAAGCTAGCCCCTGGGAACTTTCTGTTTCATTACAGATGAGTCCCTGGACAAAAACCTTTATAACTTTTAAGCAGAAAGGTATTTTTGATTGATTCTTTTTCTGTTCTCTTTACAATTTTGTCTAGTTTTTTATCATATTTATTTGAAAAATATTTGGAATACTTTTTGTGCACTCCTTGGTATTTACGATAGCGCATATATTTTCTTTATACCGTAGATACCGAAGGAGGTGACGGAGCCGCGAACTTCACCGAGCTAGGCTCCGACTACTCTGAACAAGGCAAGCATGTTTGAACTTTTGATATGATGAGTGTCTTGGCATGTTTTGCATTTAGTTAGTTTCATGGCATGTTGAGAAGCATATCGATGAACGTTATTTTATGCAATATTGAGGTAAGTGAGCTCGATGATCCATAAGTGGATGGATGTGAGTATGAATGGCCATGTGTTGGCATGAGGATGGGTAAGATGGCAGTGTCGTAGCATGCCAGTCTTATGCCAGACTATGTGACTTCAGTGTCAAACCGTATCGGTCCAGTTCCTCTCATTTCCTTCCCTGTACTACCACATTTTTTCCGCAAGGAATATTGTTTAGTAAGTTGCAAACCACTTTTCTGGTACACACCAAAAGGAGAGGCCGTGATGATGGTTCCATGGCCCTGGATTAAAGCCAGTCATCCGGTCAGGGGGCATGGGTGTTTCCGGTTGGGACCGAGAGGGGGGCACCCCCTAGAGCGTGCGTATATAAATTTGATCCCATGCTATTCGAGATTGTGATCTCCCGGTCTCAAAAGTTTTTCTTGGACGATGTCTAGGGTGATTCCTAGCATCGAGAGGTAGGATGGGTGTGTACTGGTTAGCTGTGTTTTCTTCCGAAATACCGTAAACGGAACTAGTCCTTCGTGACTACGGAAATCCGTTGGCTGTGGGAATAATTTTGTACAAACTCTGCAGAGTCATATATTCCTCCAAATCATCTATTCCATGTCCAAATTCGTATTATCTTCTCCTAACAATATCAGTTTGATGACAGAGACTCCGGTGAATCGCATGAGTGCTAAGTCCGGTTAAATGATTATTCCTGTGGATGGACTAACCCATTTATTCTCATAAATTGAATGTTTATTATGAGTATTATTTACTTGCGAATAAAAGCCCTTTTTGCGATGTCGCTCAGACGTCCGACTGCGGCATTGTTGTATTTTACTTTCTTTTCAAGCCCTTTATGTGGTGTCGCTGAGACGCCCGATTGTGGCATTTCTTTCAAAGCCCTTTCTGTGATGTCGCCCCGACGTCCGACTGTGGCATTTCTTTTAAAGCCCTTTCTGTGATGTCGCCCAGACGTCCGACTGTGGCATTTCTTTTAAAGCCCTTTTTGTGATGTCGCCCCGACGTCCGACTGTGGCATTTCTTTTAAAGCCCTTTCTGTGATGTCGCCCAGACGTCCGACTGTGGCATTTCTTTTAAAGCCCTTTTTGTGATGTCGCCCCGACGTCCGACTGTGGCATTTCTTTTAAAGCCCTTTCTGTGATGTCGCCCAGACGTCCGACTGTGGCATTTCTTTTAAAGCCCTTTTTGTGATGTCGCCCCGACGTCCGACTGTGGCATTTCTTTTAAAGCCCTTTCTGTGATGTTGCCCAGACGTCCGACTGTGGCATTTCTTTTAAAGCCCTTTCTATGATGTCGCCCCGACGTCCGACTGTGGTATTTCTTTTAAAGCCCTTTATGTGGTGTCGCTAAGACGCCCGACTGTGGCATCATTTCCTTATATTTATTTTTTCACCTTTCGAGGCGTCGCTTCAGACACCCGATCGGTAGTTATTTATGTTTTGTTGGGATTTCAGGCGGACTACCGCCGTTTCCCTTTTACTTACCTTGTTATGCTAATTTTTGAATGTACATTGGTGAATTATTCATGACGCATCCATGCATGAATTTTGTTATATCTTACGTCCGAACTGTCTTGCGAGTACTTTCAAAGTACTCACTGGCTTGTTGATTTGGCCAGATGCTGACGAAGGCGATCTCATGGATGAAGAGTTTGATAGCGAGTCCGACACCTAGAGGAGTCCCAGTCAGTCTCGTGCGACCCTGGATTTGGTCACTATTTTATATCCGCTTCCGCTACCAAATAAATTCATCGAGCCTCACCTCGACGCTCGATGAGATGACAGACTTAGAGTCTTGTATTTCTCTCCCCGCTGTGTTTCTCCACCACCGCCCTATCCTCAAGTCAGTAGTATGCCTCCACACCACTGTGTCATGTCCGCCATTATGTATAATTATTGGCGTGCTTGTAATAATTTGGTTGAGCAACCGTAGTTCGACCCTGTAATATATTTTATGCTACTGGCTTATTGTATCAAGAATTGTCTACCAGTGAGGAGGATTTCTCTCATACTGGACTCCAAAGATTGGTTTCTCAATAAATATTTTTATTGGAAAACCGGTCGTGACAAGCTTGGTAAATGGAGATCAAGTTAGCTTTGTATCCCCTTTGTCTTCTTACCTCACATCTTGAATCTCGGGATGAGATTCTTGTTAGTGGGGGTGAGTTGTCACAGCCCTAGCATTTGATTGCAAATAGTTGCACAAGCATCCATGCATCATGTCTAAATTTCTTTGAAAGTTGAAATGGGGATTGTTGAAACCCTAGCACCAGATCAAGTCAAATAGGTTCAACCTAAAATAATCTTCAATTAATCCAAAATGCCTTTGAAAATGTTCATTATTTTTGTTAAAGGTGAAAACCTTTGCCAAAAATGATGCAAATATTTTTAGGCCATTCTGGATATTTGAATTAATTCATAAGTATTTGAATTGGGGCATTTAATTGCTATAAATATTATTAAATGCTCTAGCAATTTTGGAAATAGCTAAGGGCCTCTGAGAAAATTCAGTTATTGTCCATAATTAATTTCAGGATTTATAGAAATGATTTGGTGTTTTTACTAAATCAAAAACAAATTGCAAAAGTAGAAAACAGAAAAAAAATGGAAAAGCAGAAGACTTACCTGGGTCAACTTACCTGGCGCGCAACAGGCCCAGTACTGTAGCTGGCGGCCCAGCCCACCACCACTGCCCCCTGTCGTCTTCCTCCTTGGACAGAAGGACAGGGGCGCATGCTCGCCGCCTGCTGGCCACGCGCAGGCCACCTCCACCCTGCCTGCTTCACTCCCTTGACGCCCTGAACACGCCACGCACTCCCCTTGACCCCTTGCATCTCTCCCCTCTCTCCTAGGACTCCCTCTCCCTCCTCTGCTCACTTCCGCAGTGCTGCCGTCGATGCCACTTGCCACCACCGCGGCCACTGGCCACCCCACGCCTTGTCGTCGCCCTAAGAAGCTCCGCCTCGTCCCCCTCTTCATCCTCACCGAGCCACATGGCGCTAGAAGCCCCTGGACATCGCCAGCACCGCCGTTCCCCTCGTCGGTCACCGTGGATCCTCGCCGTCGATTCAGGAGCTACAGGGCATCCCCAACCTCGCCCTCGCGCTCGTTAGCCACGCTATGAGCCTTCGCACCTAACCTCTCTCTCCCCGATGTCGATTTCTTTCTCTAACCGCGAGCTCTGTCGAGCCCGAGAGTTCCTCGCCGCTGGCCACGAGGTCGCTATGGCTAGAGCTCACGGACGCCACGCCTGAGCGTACCACCATGTTCCGCGCGTCCCCAGGAGACGAATGCGACCACCCAACCGCCCTTCCGTGCGCCATAGGCCTTTTTCCTGTCGAGGCCGAGCTAGCACCGCCACCGTGAGCTCGTTTCCAGCGAACTCCGGTGACCCCGCACCTAGCTACCTGCTTCCCTGGATGCGTGCGGGCACGAGCTGTGCTCCAGTGGCCTCGACCACCGCTCTCCTGCCCTTTCGAGGGGGTCACCGCCGCGTTTACAGGTCGCCGGCATTGAGCTCCGGCGATGCTAACATGGCTCTAGCTTAATTAGGCCTAACCACTAATTAGCACTAACCTAATTGACCCTATGGGTCAATGACATGTGGGCCCCGGCCCCTGATTAACTTATTAGTTTACGTTTAATTAAACTGGTTTAGTCACTGTGAGACCAACATGCAGGACCCACGCGTTAGGTTTGACCTGGCCAGGTCTGTTGACCTGCTGACATCATACTGACGCAGTAAAGAATTTTCTGGATTTAAACTTATTCAGAAAATTCCAGAAATTGTTACAAACTTCAAAAAAATCATAGAAATTAAACCATAACTCCAAATGAAATAATTTATATATGAAAAATTATCAGAAAAATCCAATCTATCCATCTGTACCATTTTCATGCATGTTAGAATAACTTATGGCTGCTGTTTAGGACAAATCATATAAATGGCATTTGAATTTGAACCTTGGGTTCAAACCAACTTCATTTAAATCATAGCTAGATGCATTAGCTCAAATCACAACATATTGCCATGTCATGATCATGCATCATATTGTGGCATTGCATTGATTGTGTTCTTTCTCAGTTGTCGGTGTTTGTCCCCTCTCGATAGACGTGGTTCCGACGATGTGATCGATGTCACCAATGAAGAACTATACTATCTACAGAAGTGCCAAGCAAGCAAAACCCCCTTGTTCGGTCCGATACAATCCCACTCTCTCGCTCTTGCTCTCTTTTACTGCATTAGGACAACAATGTTTCAACTGTTACATGTTGCAGTAGCTGAACCCCTTTCCTCTGCATGACCTGTCATTGCCACAGTAAATGGATGAAACCCACTAGCATGAGTAGGAGTTGTTTGAGCCCTGATGTGCCTACTCATTCATGCTTGTTTGTCATGCCTGCTACTGCTTAGAGTTGAGTCAGGTCTGATTCATCGGGGATGAATTGGAATGGTGATGAACATGTCCTACTGTGTGAGAGCTAAGTGTGTGAACACGATTTCGTAAAGGTAATGGTGAGAGGCCATGTAGGAGTACATGGTGGGTTGTCTCATTGCAGCCGTACTCAGGAACTGAGTTCTGTGTTTGTGATCCATGAACAATTACTACCACGCATTGTAATGCTTAAGTGCCCCTCTCGACTTATTAATCTACCTGATCTCTGTCCAGGAGTTGCAACTAGTTTCTGGTGTTTGTAGGTAGTGTTATTAGTCTACCAAGTGGCACCCGGTACAGGTGGGCTTGGAACAGACTAGGCACAGTGGCACGGTGTACCAAGTGGCACCCGGATGGTGGGCTTGGGAACCCTGCTCACATTGTTTGGGGCCGTGAGCGACACCCCGTCCAGATCTCCTTGTGGATGGAACCTGAATAGGAGATAAACCTGGACGAGAGACTTGTGTGATTAGTTAGGTCGTGGCCGACTCCCTCACCAGGCTTCCGCTTGAAGGTTGCCGAGATACACGACGTGTACATGGTGGTAAGTGGCGAGAGCGTGTGTGAAGAAGTACACCCCTGCAGGGTTATCATTATCTATTCGAATAGCCGGATTCCTCGGATATGGAAACTTGGACCCTTGCATAGTTCATAGACAAGTGAAAGTGGATACTCTAAAATGCACAAGATAAGCGTGAGTGCTATGGATGGCGTTCTCGTAGGGAGACGGGAGCGGATCCATAGTGGTGTATTGATATGGTGATTATGTGGACTCGTCTGCGCCACCACAAAAGAGTTACTTGCAGTCGTAGTTCAGGATAGCCATCGAGTCAAAGCTGGCTTGCTGCAGTTAAACCCCACCATCCCTTTGTTGATAATGATACATATGTAGTTTTTTCTGATGTAAGTCTTGCTGAGTACATTTGTACTCACGTTTTCTTAATTTATGTTTTGCAGAGAGAGACTTCAGTCTCACTAGTAGTTTCGCATGGACTTCGACGTTTAGCTTGTTACCTCAGCTACGATCTTGTACCCTTGGGAGGGTCTTGTAGATAGTCAGGCTTCTCAGCCTTTTTCATTTATAGTTGTCTGTACTCAGACATGTTTATGCTTCCGCTTCTTGCTTGTATGCTCTGTATGTTGGGTCATCAGACCTATGCATGTAATACCTGGCTCCTCGGAGCCTAATGAATAAATACTCTGAGTCGTAGAGTCTTGTTGTGATGCCATGTTGTATTTGCACATATCGAGCATATTGTGTGTATGATTGAAATGCTTGGTATGTGTGGGATCCGACAACCTAGTTGTTTATCCTTGGTAGCCTCTCTTATGGGGAAATGTAGTCTTGTGCTTCCATGAGCCATAGTAGTCCGCTACAGCCCGGTTCACCGGAGTCCTGCTAGCCTAGCACTACTGCTCCAGAACACTTTGACTAGCCAGCATGTGATTCACTTTGTTCCTGTGTTTGTCCCTTCGGGGAAATGTCACGCGGTGACATCCGGAGTCCTATTAGCCCAGTTGCTACAGCCCGGATTCACACGCTGCTGACCGACATGCTCGATGTTGATTCATGTATTCCTATCCCCGTAAGTAAGTGCCACTTTGGGTTCACGACTAGTCATGTCGGCCCAGGTTCTCTGTCATATGGATGCTAGCGACACTATCATATACGTGAGCCAAAAGGCGCAAAAGGTCCCAGGCCATGGTAAGGCGACACCCATGGGAATACCGTGCGTGAGGCCGCAAAGTGATATGAGGTGTTATAGGCTAGATCGGTGTGACTTAGAATCGGGGTCCTGGCAAGCGGCAACGGCCAAAGCAAAGTACAATCATCTCTGTAGTGGAGCTAGGAGGGGCAAGCATAAGGGACGCAGACGGGGGTAACATGTCAGATGCGATTATACCAGCACTAAAGCATCGGATCCCATCAAAACTCTGAAGTTAAGCGTGCTTGGGCGAGAGTAGTACTAGGATGGCTGACCTCCTGGGAAGTCCTCGTGTTGCATTCCCTTTTTATTTATTTTTTGCACGACGTGCAAAACAAAACGCACGTGTGCGGCATATATTTACCACGTTTTATTATTTTGCATGTTCGCGGTAAGTTTTAGCTTGTTGCTCATTATTCACGCGTCTAGCGGCGGCGTTGTGGCGCGGGAAGCGCGTTCGGGAAGGGGTCGGAACCTTGGTAAATAGGCGCTGGTGCGGTTGAGATGGAGGGGTGGAAACCGTGGTAAACTTGTCTCCGTGGTTGAGCGGCAGCGGCGAAAGCAAAGTACAATCTTTTTTGTAGTGGAGCTGGGAGGGGCAAGCATAAGGGACGAAGATGGGGCTAACATGTCAGATGCGATCATAGCAGCACTAAAGCACCGGATCACATCAGAACTCCGAAGTTAAGTGTGCTTGGGTGAGAGTAGTACTAGGATAGGTGACCTCCAAGGAAGTCCTCGTGTGTCATTTCCTTTTTAATTTTTTTGCGCGACGTGCAAAACAAAACGCACGTGCGCGGCATATATTTACCACGTTTTATTATTTTGCACGTTTGCGGTCAGTTTTAGCTTGTTGCTCATTATTCACGCGTCTAGCGGCGGCGTTGTGGCGCGGGAAGCGCGTTCGGGAAGGGGTCGGAACCTTGGTAAATTGGCGCTGGTGTGGTTGAGGAAATCATGGTAAACTTGTCTCCGTGGTTGAGCGGCAGCGGCCAAAGCAAAGTACAACTGTCTTTGTAGTGGAGCTGGGAGGGGCAAGCATAAGGGACGAAGATGGGGGTAACATGTTGGATGCGATCATACCAGCACTAAAACACCAAATCCCATCAGAACTCTGAAGTTAAGCGTGCTTGGGTGAGAGTAGTACTAGGATGGGTGACCTCCTGGGAAGTCGTCGTGTTCTTTCCCTTTTTATTTATTTTTAGCGCGACGTGCAAAACAAAACGCACATGCGCGTCATATATTTACCAAGTTTTATTATTTTGCATGTTTGCGGTAAGTTTTAGCTCGTTGCTCATTAGTCAGGCGTCTAGCGGCGGCATTGTGGCGCGGGAAGCGCGTTCGGGAAGGGGTCGGAACCTTGGTAAATAGGCGCTGGTGCGGTTGAGATAGAGGGGTGGACATCGTGGTAAACTTGTCTCCGTGGTTGAGCGGCAGCGGCTAAAGCAAAGTACAATCGTCTTTGTAGTGGAGCTGGGAGGGCCAAGCATAAGGGACGACGGCGGGGGTAACATGTCGGATGCGATCATACCAGCACTAAAGCACCGAATCCCATCAGAACTTTGAAGTTAAGCGTGCTTGGGCAAGAGTAGTACTAGGATGGGTAACCTCCTGGGAAGACCTCGTGTTGCATCCGCTTTTTAATTTTTTTTGCGCGAAGTGCAAAACAAAACGCACGTGTGCGGCATATATTTACCACGTTTTATTATTTTGCACGTTTGCAGTAAGTTTTAGCTCGTTGCTCATTATTCACGCGTCTAGTTGTGGTGTTGTGGCACGGGAAGCGTGTTTGGGAAGGGGTCGGAACCTTGGTAAATAGGCGCTGGTGTGGTTGAGATAGAGGGGTGGAAACCATGGTAAAATTGTCTCCGTGGTTGAGCAGCAGCGGCCAAAGCAAAGTACAATCGTCTTTGTAGTGGAGCTGGGAGGGGCAAGCATAAGGGACGAAGACAGGGGTAACATATCGGATGCGATCATACCAGCACTAAAGCACCGGATCCCATCAGAACTCCGAATTTAATCGTGCTTGGGCGAGAGTTGTACTAGGATGTGTGACCTCCTGGGAAGTCCTCGTGTTGCATTCCCTTTTTAATTTTTTTTCGCGATGTGCAAAACAAAATGCACGTGCGCGGCATATATTTACCACTTTTTATTATTTTGCACGCGAGAGTAGTACTAGGATGGGTGACCTCTTGGGAAGTCCTCGTGTTGCATTCCCTTATAAAAAAATCCGCGACGTGCAAAACAAAACACACGTGCGCGGCATATATTTACCACGTTTTATTATTTTGCACGTTTGCGGTAAGTTTAAGCTCGTTGCTCATTATTCACGCGTCTAGCGACGGCGTTGTGGCATCGAAAGCGTGTTTGAGAAGGGGTTGGAACCTTGGTAAGTAGGCGCTGGTGCGGTTGAGATGGAGGGGTGGAAACCTTGGTAAACTTGTCTCCGTGGTTGAGCGCCAGCGACCAAAGCAAAGTACAATCGTCTTTGTAGTGGAGGTGGGATGGGCAAGCATAAGGGACGAAGACGGGGGTAACATGTCAGATGCGATCATACTAGCACTAAAGCACCAGATCCCATCAGAACTCCGAACTTAAGCGTACTTGGGCGAGAGTAGTATTAGGATGGGTGACCTCCTGTGAAGTCCTCGTGTTGCTTTCCCTTTTTCATTTTTTTGCGCACCGTGCAAAACAAAACGCATGTGCGCGGCATATATTTACCACGTTTTATTATTTTGCATGTTTGCGGTAAGTTTTAGCTCGTTGCTCATTATTCACGCGTCTTGCGGCGTCGTTGTGGCACGGGAAGCGCGTTCGGGAAGGGGTCGGAACCTTGGTAAATAGGCGTTGGTGTGGTTGAGATGGAGGGGTGGAAACCATGGTAAACTTGTCTCCATGGTTGAGCGGCAGCGGCCAAAGCAAAGTACAATCGGCTTTGTAGTGGAGCTGGGATGGGCACGCATAAGGGACGAAGACGGGGGTAACATGTTGGATACGATCATACCAGCACTAAAGCACCGGATCCATCAGAACTCTGAAGTTAAGCATGCTTGGGCGAGAGTAGAACTAGGATGGGTGACCTCCTGGGATGACCTCGTGTTGCATTCCCTTTTTAATTTTTTTTGCGCGACGTGCAAAACAAAACGCACATGCGCGGCATATATCTACCACATTTTATTATTTTGCACGTTTGTGGTAAGTTTTAGCTCATTGCTCATTATTCACGCGTCTAGCGGCGACGTTGTGGCGCGGGAAGCGCGTTCGGGAAGGGATCGGAACCTTGGTAAATAGGCACTCGTGCGGTTGAGATGGAGGGGTGGAAACCGTGGTAAACTTGTCTCCGTGGTTGAGCGGCAGCGGCCAAAGCAATGTACAATCGTCTTTGTAGTGGAGCTGGGAGGGGCAAGCATAAGGGACGAAGACGGGGGTAACATGTCGGATGCGATCATACCAGCACTAAAGCACCGGATCCCATCAGAACTAGAAGACCTCGTGTTGCATTCCCTTTTTAATTTTTTTGCGCGACGTGCAAAACAAAACGCACGTGCGTGGCATATATTTACCATGTTTTATTATTTTGCACGTTTGCGGTAAGTTTTAGCTCGTTGCTCATTATCCACGCGTCTAGCGGCGGCGTTGTGGCGCGGGAAGCACGTTCGGGAAGGGGTCGGAACCTTCATAAATAGGCGCTGGTGCGATTGAGATGGAGGGGTGGAAACCGTGGTAAACTTGTCTCTGTGGCTGAGCGGCAGCGGCCAAAGCAAATTACAATCGTCTTTGTAGTCGAGCTGGGAGGGGCAAGCATAAGGGACGAAGACGGGGGTAACATGTCGGATGCGATCATACCAGCACTAAACCACCGGATCCCATCAGAACTCCGAAGTTAAGCGTGCTTGGGCAAGAGTAGTGCTTGGATGGTTGACCTCCTGGGAAGTCCTCGTGTTGCATTCCCTTTTTAATTTTTTTGCACGACGTGCAAAACAAAACGCACGTGCGCCGCATATATTTACCATGTTTTATTATTTTGCACGTTTGCGGTAAGTTTTAGCTCGTTGCTCATTGTTCATGCATCTAGCGGCGGCGTTGTGGCGCGGGAAGCGCGTTCGGGAAGGGATTCAAACCTTGGTAAATAGGCGCTGGTGCGGTTGAGATGGAGGGGTGGAAATCGTGGTAAACTTATCTCCGTGGTTGAGCAGCAGCGGCCAAAGCAAAGTAAAACTGTCTTTGTAGTGGAGCTGGGAGGGGCAAGCATAAGGGACGAAGACGGGGGTAACATGTTGGATGCGATCATACAAGCACTAAAGCACAGGATCCCGTTAGAACTCCGAAGTTAATCATGCTTGGGTGAGAGTAGTACTACGATGGGTGACCTCCTGGGAAGTCCTCGTGTTGCATTCCATTTTTTATTTTTTTGCGCGACATGCAAAACAAAACGCATGTGTGCGGCATATATTTACCACGTTTTATTATTTTGCACGTTTGCGGTAAGTTTTAGCTCGTTGCTCATTATGCACGCGTCTAGCGGTGGCGTTGTGGCGCGGGAAGCACGTTCGGGAAGGGGTCGGAACCTTGGTAAATAGGCGCTGGTGCGGTTGAGATGGAGGGGTGGAAACCGTGGTAAACTTGTCTCCGTGGTTGAGCGGCAGCGGCCAAAGCAAAGTACAATCGTCTTTGTAGTGGAGCCGGGAGGGGCAAGCATAAGGGACGAAGACGGGGGTAACATGTCGGATGCGATCATACCAGCACTAAAGCACCGGATCCCATCAGAACTCTGAAGTTAAGCGTGCTTGGGTGAGAGTAGTACTAGGATAGGTGACCTCCTGGGAAGTCCTCGTGTGTCATTTCCTTTTTAATTTTTTTGCACGACCTGCAAAACACAACGCACGTGCGCGGCATATATTTACCATGTTTTATTATTTTGCATGTTTGCGGTAAGTTTTAGCTCGTTGCTCATTATTCACGCGTCTAGCGGCGGCGTTGTGGCACGGGAAGCGCGTTCGGGAAGGGGTCGGAACCTTGGTAAATAGGCACTGGTGCGGTTGAGATGGAGGGGTGGAAACCGTGGTAAACTTATCTCCGTGGTTGAGCGGCAGCGGCCAAAGCAAAATACAACTGTCTTTGTAGTGGAGCTGGGAGGGGCAAGCATAAGGGACGAAGACGGGGGTAACATGTCGGATGCGATCATACAAGCACTAAAGCACAGCATCCCATCAGAACTCCGAAGTTAATCGTGCTTGGGTGACCTCCTGGGAAGTCTTCGTGTTGCATTCCTTTTTTAATTTTTTTTGCGCGACGTGCAAAACATAACGCATGCGCACGACATATATTTACCACGTTTTATTATTTTGCACGTTTGCAGTAAGTTTTAGCTCGTTGCTCACTATTCACGCGTCTAGCGGCGATGTTGTGGCGTGGGAAGCGCATTCGGGAAGGGGTCGGAACCTTGGTAAATAGGCGCTGGTGTGGTTGAGATGGAGGGGTGGAAACTGTGGTAAAGTTGTCTCCGTGGTTGAGCCCCAAAGCAAAGTACAATCGTCTTTGTAGTGGAGCTAGGAGGGGTAAGCATAAGGGACGAACACGGGGGTAACATGTCTGATGCGATCATACCAGCACTAAAGCACCGGAACCGATCAAAACTCTGAAGTTAAGCATGCTTGGGCGAGCGTAGTACTAGGATGGGTGACCTCCTGGGAAGTCCTCGTGTTGCATTCCCTTTTAAATTTTTTTTGCGCGACGTGCAAAACAAAACACACGTGCACGGCATATATTTACCACATTTTATTTTTTTGCATGTTTGCGGTAAGTTTTAGCTCGTTGCTCATTATTCACGCGTCTACCAGTGGCGTTGTAGCGCGGGAAGCGCGTTCGGGAAGGGGTCGGAACCTTGGTAAATAGGCTCTGGTGCAGTTGAGATGGAGGGGTGGAAACCGTGGTAAACTTGTCTCCGTGGTTGAGCGGCAGTGGCCAAAGTAAAGTACAATCGTCTTTGTAGTGGAGCTGGGAGGGGCAAGCATAAGGGAAGAAGACGGGGGTAACATATCGGATGCGATCATACCAGCACTGTAGCACAGGATGCTATAAGAACTCCAGAGTTAAGCGTGCTTGGGTGAGAGTAGTGCTAGGATGGGTGACCTCCTGGGAAGTCCATGTGTTGCATTCCATTTTTAATTTTTTTTGCGCGACGTGCAAAACAAAGCGCACGTGTGCGGCATATATTTACCACGTTTTATTATTTTGCACGTTTGCGGTAAGTTTTAGCTTGTTGCTCATTATTCCCGCGTCTAGCGGCGGCGTTGTGGCGCGGGAAGCGCGTTCGGGAAGGGGTCGGAACCTTGTTAAGTAGGCACTAGTGCGGTTGAGATGGAGGGGTGGATACCGTGGTAAACTTGTCTCTGTGGTTGAGCGGCAGCGGCCAAAGCAAAGTACAACCGTCTTTGTAGTGGAGCTGGGAGGGGCAAGAATAAGGGACGAAGACGGGGGTAACATGTTGGATGCGATCATACAAGCACTAAAGCACAGGATCCCATCAGAACTCTTAAGTTAATTGTGCTAGGGCGAGAGTAGTATTAGGATGGGTGACCTCCTGGGAAGTCCTCGTGTTGCATTTTCTTTTTAATTTCTTTTGCGCGACGTGCAAAACAAAAAGCACGTGCGCGGCATATATTTACCACATTTTATTATTTTGCACGTTTGCGGTAAGTTTTAGCTCGTTGCTCATTAATCACGCGTTTAGTGGCGGCATTGTGGCGCGGGAAGCGCGTTCGGGAAGGGGTCGGAACCTTGGTAAATAGGCGCTGGTGCGGTTCAGATGGAGGGGTGGAAACCGTGGTAAACTTGTCTCCGTGGTTGAGCGGCAGCGGCCAAAGCAAAGTACAATCGTCTTTGTAGTGGAGCTGGGAGGGGCACCCATTAGGGAAAAAGACGGGGGTAACATGTCGGATGCGATCATACCAGCACTAAAGCATCGGATTTCATTAGAACTCCAAAGTTAAGCGTGCTTGGGCGAGAGTAGTACTAGGATAGGTGACCTCCTGGGAAGTCCTCCTGTTGCATTCCCTATTAAAAAAATTCGTGACGTGCAAAACAAAACGCATGTGTGCGTCATATATTTACCATGTTTTATTATTTTGCACGTTTGCGGTAAGTTTAAGCTCGTTGCTTCGGCACGAGTAGCACTAGGATGGGTGACCTCCTGGGAAGTCCTCGTGTTGCATTTCCTTTTTAATTTCTTTGCGCGACGTGCAAAACAAAAAGCACGTGCGCGGCATATATTTACCACATTTTATTATTTTGCACGTTTGCGTTAAGTTTTAGCTCGTTGCTCATTATTCACGCGTCTAGCGGCGTCATTGTGGCGCGGGAAGCGCGTTCTGGAAGGGGTCGGAACCTTGGTAAATAGGCGCTGGTGCGGTTGAGATGGAGGGGTGGAAACCGTGGTAAACTTGTCTCCGTGGTTGAGCGGCAGCGGCCAAAGCAAAATACAACCGTCTTTGTAGTGGAGCTGGGAGGGGCAAGCATAAGGGACAAAGACGGGGGTAACACGTCGGATGCAATCATACAAGCACTAAAGCACAGGATCCCATCAGAACTCCGAAGTTAATCGTGCTTGGGTGAGAGTAGTACTAGGATGGGTGACCTCCTGGGAAGTCCTCGTGTTGCATTCCTTTTTTAATTTTTTTTGCGCGACGTGCAAAACATAACGCACGCGCACGACATATATTTACCACGTTTTATTATTTTTCACGTTTGCAGTAACTTTTAGCTCGTTGCTCACTATTCACACGTCTAGCGGCGACGTTGTGGCGTGGGAAGCGCGTTCGGGAAGGGGTCGGAACCTTGGTAAATAGGCGCTGTTGCGGTTGAGATGGAGGGGTAGAAACCGTGGTAAAGTTGTCTCCGTGGTTGAGCCCCAAAGCAAAGTACAATCGTCTTTGTAGTGGAGCTGGGAGGGGCAAGCATAAGGGACGAAGACGGGGGTAAGATGTGAGATGCGATCATACCAGCACTAAAGCACCAGAACCCATCAAAACTCCGAAGCTTGCTTGGGCGAGAGTTGTACTAGGATGGGTGACCTCCTCGGAAGTCCTCTTGTTGCATTCCCTTTCTAATTTTTTTGCGCGACGTGCAAAACAAAACGCACGTGCGCGACATATATTTACCATGTTTTATTATTTTGCACGTTTGTGGTAAATTTTAGCTTGTTGCTCATTATTCACGCATCTAGCGGCGGCGTTGTGGCGCGGGAAGCGCGTTCGGGAAGGGGTCGGAACCTTGGTAAATAGGCGCTGGTGTGGTTGAGATGGAGGGGTGGAAACTGTGGTAAACTTGTCTCCGTGGTTGAGCGACAGTAGCCAAAGCAAAGTACAATCGTCTTTGTAGTGGAGCTGGGAGGGGCAAGCATAAGGGACGAAGACGGGGGTAACATGTCTGATGCGATCATACTAGCACTAAAGCACCGAAACCCATCAAAACTCCGGAGTTAAGCGTGCTTGGGCGAGCGTAGTACTAGGATGGGTGACCTCCTGGGAAGTCCTCGTGTTGCATTCCCTTTTTAATTTTTTTTGCGCAACGTGCAAAACAAAACGCACGTGCGCGGCATATATTTACCACGTTTTATTTTTTTGCATGTTTGCGGTAAGTTTTAGCTCGGTGCTCATTATTCACGCGTCTACCAGTGGTGTTGTGGTGCGGGAAGCGCGTTCGGGAAGGGGTCGGAACCTTGGTAAATAGGCGCTGGTGCGGTTGAGATGGAGGGATGGAAACCGTGGTAAACTTGTCTCCGTGGTTGAGCGGCAGCGGCCAAAGCAAAGTACAATCGTCTTTGTAGTGGAGCTGGGAGGGGCAAGCATAAGGGACGAAGACGGGGTTAACATAACCGATGCGATCATACCAGCACTATAGCATCGGATCCCATCAGAACTCCAAAGTTAAGCGTGCTTGGGTGAGAGTAGTGCTAGGATGGGTGACCTCCTGGGAAGTCCTCGTGTTGCATTCCATTTTTAAATTTTTTTGCGCGACGTGCAAAACAAAACGCACGTGTGCGGCATATATTGACCACGTTTTATTATTTTGCACGTTTGCGGTAAGTTTTAGCTTGTTGCTCATTATTCCCACGTCTAGCGGCGGCATTGTGGCGCGGGAAGCGCGTTCGGGAAGGGGTCGGAACCTTGTTAAGTAGGCACTAGTGCGGTTGAGATGGAGGGGTGGAAACCGTGGTAAACTTGTCTCTATGGTTGAGCGGCAACGGCCAAAGCAAAGTACAACCGTCTTTGTAGTGGAGCTGGGAGGGGCAAGAATAAGGGACGAAGACGGGGGTAACATGTTGGATGCGATCATACAAGCACTAAAGCACAGGATCCCATCAGAACTCTGAAGTTAATTGTGCTAGGGCGAGAGTACTATTAGGATGGGTGACCTCCTGGGAAGTCCTCGTGTTGCATTTCCTTTTTAATTTCTTTTGCGCGACGTGCAAAACAAAAAGCACGTGCGCGGCATATATTTACCACATTTTATTATTTTGCACGTTTGCGGTAAGTTTTAGCTCGTTGCTCATTATTCACGCGTTTAGTGGCGGCATTGTGGCGCGGGAACCGCGTTCGGGAAGGGGTCGGAACCTTGGTAAATAGGCGCTGGTGCGGTTCAGATGGAGGGGTGGAATTCGTGGTAAACTTGTCTCCATGGTTGAGCGGCAGCGGCCAAAGCAAAGTACAATCGTCTTTGTAGTGGAGCTGGGAGGGGCACACATAAGGGAAGAAGACGGGGGTAACATGTCGGATGCGATCATACCAGCACTAAAGCATCGGATTTCATTAGAACTCCAAAGTTAAGCGTGCTTGGGCGAGAGTAGTACTAGGATGGGTGACTTCTAGGGAAGTCCTCCAGTTGCATTCCCTTTTAAAAAAATTCATGACGTGCAAAACAAAACGCATGTGTGCGTCATATATTTACCATGTTTTATTATTTTGCACGTTTGCGGTAAGTTTAAGCTCGTTGCTTCGGCGAGAGTAGCACTAGGATGGGTGACCTCCTGGGAAGTCCTCGTGTTGCATTTCCTTTTTAATTTCTTTGCGCGACGTGAAAAACAAAAAGCACGTGCGCGGCATATATTTACCACATTTTATTATTTTGCACGTTCGCGTTAAGTTTTATCTCGTTCCTCATTATTCACGCGTCTAGCGGCGTCATTGTGGCGCGGGAAGCGCGTTCTGGAAGGGGTCGGAACCTTGGTAAATAGGCGCTGGTGCGGTTGAGATGGAGGGGTGGAAACCGTGGTAAACATGTCTCCGTGGTTGAGCGGCAGCGGCCAAAGCAAAGTACAATCGTCTTTGTAGTGGAGCTGGGAGGGACACATAAGGGGCGAAGACGGGGGTAACATGTTGGATGCGATCATACGAGCACTAAAGCATCGGATTCCATCAGAACACCGAAGTTAAGCGTGCTTGGGCGAGAGTAGTACTAGGATGGGTGACCTCCTGGGAATTCCTCGTGTTGCATTCCCTTTTTAAATTTTTTTCGCGACGTGCAAAACAAAACGCATGTGCACGACATATATTCACCATGTTTTATTATTTTGCACGTTTGTGGTAAGTTTAAGCTCGTTGCTCATTATTCACGCATCTAGCGACGGCGTTGTCGCACGGAAAGCGTGTTCGGGAAGGGGTCGGAACCTTGGTAAATAGGTGCTGGTGCAGTTGAGATGAAGGGGTGGAAACCGTGGTAAACTTGTCTCCATGGTTGAGCGCCAGCGTCCAAAGCAAAGTACAATCGTCTTTGTAGTGGAGCTGGGAGGGGCACACATAAGGGGCGAAGACGGGGCTAACATGTCGGATGCGATCATACCAGCACTAAAGCACCGGATCCCATCAGAACTCCGAAGTAAAGCGTTCTTGAGTCCTCGTGTTGCATTTCCTTTTTAATTTCTTTTGCACGACGTGCAAAACAAAAAGCACGTGCGCGGCATATATTTACCACATTTTATTATTTTGCATGTTTCCGGTATGTTTTAGCTCGTTGCTCATTATTCACGCGTTTAGTGGCGGCATTGTGGCGCGGGAAGCGCGTTCGGGAAGGGGTCGGAACCTTGGTAAATAGGCGCTGGTGCGGTTCAGATGGAGGGGTGGAAACCATGGTAAACTTGTCTCTGTGGTTGAGCGGCAGCGGCCAAAGCAAAGTACAATCGTCTTTGTAGTGGAGCTGGGAGGGGCACACATAAGGGAAGAAGACGGGGGTAACATGTCGGATGCGATCATACCAGCACTAAAGCATCGGATTTCATTTGAACTCCAAAGTTAAGCGTGCTTGGGCGAGAGTAGTACTAGGATGGGTGACCTCCTGGGAAGTCCTCCTGTTGCATTCCCTATTAAAAAAATTCGTGACGTGCAAAACAAAACGCATGTGTGCGTCATATATTTACCATGTTTTATTATTTTGCACGCTTGCGGTAAGTTTAAGCTCGTTGCTTCGGCGAGAGTAGCACTAGGATGGGTGACCTCCTGGCAAGTCCTCGTCTTGCATTTCCTTTTTAATTTCTTTTGTGCGACGTGCAAAACAAAAAGCACGTGCGCAGCATATATTTACCACATTTTATTTTTTTGCACGTTTGCATTAAGTTTTATCTCGTTGCTCATTATTCACGCGTCTAGCGGCGGCATTGTGGCACGGGAAGCGCGTTCTGGAAGGGGTCGGAACCTTGGTAAATAGGCGCTGGTGCGGCTGAGATGGAGGGGTGGCAATCGTGGTAAACTTGTCTCCGTGGTTGAGCGGCAGCGGCCAAAGCAAAGTACAATCGTCTTTGTAGTGGAGCTAGGAGGGGCACACATAAGGGGCGAAGACGGGGGTAACATGTCGGATGCGATCATACGAGCACTAAAGCATCGGATTCCATCAGAACTTCGAAGTTAAGCGTGCTTGGGCGAGAGTAGTACTAGGATGGGTGACCTCCTGGGAATTACTCGTGTTGCATTCCTTTTTTAAATTTTTTTCGCGATGTGCAAAACAAAACGCACGTGCACGGCATATATTCACCATGTTTTATTATTTTGCACGTTCGCGGTAAGTTTAAGCTCGTTGCTCATTATTCACGCATCTAGCGACGGCGTCGTCGCACGGAAAGCGTGTTCGGGAAGGGGTCGGAACCTTGGTAAATAGGCGCTGGTGCAGTTGAGATGGAGGGGTGGAAACCATGGTAAACTTGTCTCCATGGTCGAGCGCGAGCGGCCAAAGCAAAGTACAATCATCTTTGTAGTGGAACTGGGAGGGGCACACATAAGGGGCGAAGACGGGGGTAACATGTCGGATGCGATCATACCAGCACTAAAGCACCGGATCCCATCAGAACTCTGAAGTAAAGCGTGCTTGAGCGAGAGTAGTATTAGGATGGGTGACCTCCTGGGAAGTCCTCGTGTTGCATTCCCTTTTTAAATTTTTTGCGCGACGTGCAAAACAAAACGCATGTGTGCGGCATATATTTACCACGTTTTATTATTTTGCACGTTTGCAGTAAGTTTAAGCTCGTTGCTCATTATTCACGCGTCTAGCGACGGCGTTGTGGCACGGAAAGCGTGTTCGGCAAGGGGTTGGAACCTTCGTAAATAGGCGCTGGTGCGGTTGAGATGGAGGGGTGGAAACCATGGTAAACTTGTCTCTGTGGTTGAGCGCCAGTGGCCAAAGCAAAGTACAATCGTCTTTGTAGAGGAGCTGGGAGGGGCAAGCATAAGGGACGAAGACGGGGGTAACATGTCGGATGCGATCATACTAGCACTAAAGTACCGGATCCCATCAGAACTTCGAAGTTAAGCGTGCTTGGGCGAGAGTAGTACTAGGATGGGTGACCTCCTGGTAAGTTCTCGTGTTGCATTTCCTTTTTAATTTTTTTTGCGCGACGTGCAAAACAAAACGCACGTGCGCGACATATTTTTACCACGTTTTATTATTTTGCACTTTTGCGGTAAGTTTTAGCTCGTTGCTCATTATTCACGCGTCTAGCTGCGGTGTTCTGACGCGGGAAGTGCGTTCAGGAAGGGGTCGGAACCTTGGTAAATTGGCGCTGGTGCGGTTGAGATAGAGGGGTGGAAACCATGGTAAACTTGTCTCTGTGGTTGAGTGGCAGCGGCCAAAGCAAAGTACAATCGTCTTTGTAGCGGAGCTGGGAGTAGCAAGCATAAGGGACGAAGACGGGGGTAACATGTCAGATGCGATCATACCAGCACTAAAGCATCGGATCCCATCAGAACTCCGAAGTTAAGCATGCTTGGGCGAGAGTAGTACTAGGATGGGTGACCTCCTGGGAAGTCCTCATGTTGCATTCCCTTTTTAAAAAATCATGACGTGCAAAACAAAACGCACGTGCGTGGCATATATTTACCATGTTTTATTATTTTGCACGTTTGCGGTAAGTTTTCACTCGGTTCTCATTATTCACGCGTCTAGCGACGATGTTGTGGCACGGGAAGCGTGTTTGGGAAGGGGTTGGAACCTTGGTAAATAGGCGCTAGTGCGGTTGAGATGGAGGGGTGGAAACCGTGGTAAACTCGTCTCTGTGGTTGAGCGGGAGCGGCCAAAACAAAGTACAATCGTCTTTGTAATGGAGCTGGGAGGGGAAAGCATAAGGGACGAATACGGGGGAAACATGTCGGATGTGATCATACTAGCACTAAAGCACCGGACCCTATCAGAACTCCGAAGTGAAGTGTGCTTGGGCACTAGTAGTACTAGGATGGGTGACCTCCTACGAAGTCCTTGTCGGTGTCAAAACCGGCGGATCTCGGGTAGGGGGTCCCGAACTGTGCGTCTAAGGCGGATGGTAACAGGAGGCGTGGGACACAATGTTTACGCAGGTTCGGGCCCTCTCGACGGAGGTAATACCCTACTTCCTACTTGATTGATCTTGATGATATGAGTATTACAAGAGTTGATCTACCACGAGATCGGAGAGGCTAAACCCTAGAAGCTAGCCTATGGTATGATTGTTGTTGTCCTACGGACTAAAACCCTCCGGTTTATATAGACACCGGAGGGGCTAGGGTTACACAGAGTCGGTTAGAAGGGAGGAGATCTACATATCTGAATCGCCAAGCTTGCCTTCCACGCAAAGGAGAGTCCCATCCGGACACGGGACGAAGTCTTCAATCTTGTATCTTCATAGTCCAACAGTCCGGCCAAAGTACATAGTCCGGCTGTCCGCGGACCCCCAAATCCAGGACTCCCTAAGTAGCCCCCGAACCAGGCTTCAATGACGATGAGTCCGGCGCACAGATTGTTTTCGGCATTGCAAGGCGGGTTCTCCTCCAAATCCCGAGTACCTGTCATAACGAGTTGTGTCGGGGAAACTGATCCACGAACACCTATGGGGCCGGCGGACCGGGCCCCTTTCGGTTCGGCGGGGGGCGGAGGTCGCACGAAGAGCGGATCGAGGCGAGGCACACGAGCAGTTTACCCAGCTTCGGAGCTCTCCAGAGAGATAACACTCCTACTGCTGCTTGTCTGGTTGTATTATCTGGTGTTCTTGCTCTCGAGCGAGAGAGTGTGATGTTTTCTGGGCTACGAATGAATCGAAACTAACTGTTCGAACCCCCTCTACGTTGCGCATGGGCCTCCTTTTATACGCTAAAGGGGTCGCCGACAGGTGGCAACGCAGAGGAGGGTAAAAACGTAAAAAGCGAGGTAGTTGATACAGTTGCTTGTAGAGTGCACCCTACCTAACCCTGACGGCAGGGGACAAGGGCATTAAATGCCCGTCTGAGTCGCCCGAACAGTGCAGAAAAGGACCGTTAGGGGCGCCACCGTTCGCCACGATGGCGATCTTGTCAGCTTCGCATGCCACTGCGCACCGCTGGCTGCACAGCCTCCCGCCACGCGCGCCCGGAGAGGCCCCCAGAGCGACACGTTGGTGGATGCGCTGGAGCGTGGTCGCAGAGTGGCCGCCTGCCGCGGCAAGCGCCTTGCCGCTGTTGTTATCTCGCCGGGTCCAGAAGCTCGTCGCTCACCGGGCCTCGGGGTACCTTATTTAGTCTTCCCGGCAAGCTCCTCTTGCCGGGGCCTTGTTGCCTTGCCGGAGCGCGTGGCGCGTCGCGGCAAGTTCCTTGGAGCGCCTTGGTTGGCCTTCCCGGCAAGCTCCTCTTGCCGGGGTCTTGTCTCCTTAGCTTAAATACTTTGTTCTTGGATGGCTCCAAGGGAACCTTGGGGGATCTTGGCGTTCGCCCGGCAAGCCTTTGCCGCGGGGTGCTGCAACTGCCCATGCACAAGTTCAGGGTACTAGGGTACCCCTATTCTAGTACACCGACAAGAGCCCCCGGGCCTGGGCCAGACACGGTGCCGAGCGCTGTTGGGCCAGACCCAAGACAGGGCACGGGCACACGCGGGCTGGGCCACGCCAAATCTTGCTCCGTATCCACCGCGCTCTCCCATAACGGCACGCGTTGAATGCGGCATCGTGGGAGAGATCGTGGGTGGTTGTTTATTTGGAAGGCCGAAACGTCCGCCCCGTCCCTCTTTATAAGCAGAGGAAACAGAGGCAGTTCGTTCCCCCTCGCTGGTTGCTGCTACTCCTTCACAAACTCCGCCGCTCCCCCCCTCTTCTCGTAGCCGAGAGAGCAGCGCTCCGCCCCCCCCCCCATTGCCACCAGCATCACCACGCCGTCGACCTTCCCCACCACCTCCGCCATGGCCCCGAAAGCCGACAAGGGAAAGGGTGTGAAGTCGGCCGAGGCACGGCTCGGCGCGGAAGGAGCGGGCGATCTTCACCCCCCAGCTCGGCGTGCAGGAGCTGAGGGAGTACTTCTACCTCTTTTGGGCGACGGAGACGCGTGCGCATCCGCGCACGAGGGTACTCCCGGCCGCTGCCTCGGAGTTGGCTCCAAATGGGTACCCGTTCTTCCCGCTATTCTTCTATTGCGGGCTCTGCCCGCCCTTCTCGGAGTTCTTCTGTGATATTATGAACACATATGGCTTCCGCCTCCTTGACTTCACCCCCAACGCTGTCCTGACCATGGCAGTTTTCGCACACTTGTGCGAAAACTTTGTCGGAGTCCACCCTAGTGTAGCCCTTTTCCGCCACTACTTCATACCTCGGGTAGAGAGAGGAGAGCCGCTTGCCGGAGGGATTGCTTGGATCTCGAGAGTCGGCAAGAAGGAGGCGTACTTGGAGGGTGAGCTCCGCAGCAAGTGGGAGGAGTGGAGAGCGGAGTGGTGCTGGATCGTCGAGGAGAATCCGCAGCCCTTCACCGCCGTGCGCCAAACTCCAATAGTGCGCGGCAATGACTGGAGCAACGTGGCCCCGGAAGACGAGAGGCTGAAGATCGCCATCACTAGGATTCTTCGCCTCAGGCTTGCCGGGCTCACCGTAGGTGCTGTCGGGGCAGATTTCCTCCGCCGCCGCATTGCCCCCCTGCAGGAGAGGGGGAGGCCCGCCTGGGAATTCAAGAATTCGGCGGACATCATGAGGCTGCGGCCGGGCCTCAACTACAACTTCACCGTCTTGGAGTTGGACGCAATGCTCTTGGAATTATTCAAACGCGACCCCCAGCACCCATTCACACTGCCGAGGGGCGTAGTTCCTTTGTGCAATAACTCTTCGCTTGACCGGATCCGCGCCATGATGCCGTTGTGCGATTCACACGGCATCGTCCCAACTTGGCAAGAGCCTGCGGATGACGTTGTGCGAGCGTTCTTCGACACCTTGAAGGAAGTGCCGGTCCGCGCTGACGAGCAGAAGAGCCTCACCCGTGACACCACCGACGAGGAGCTGCAGCTCATCGCTACTAGGGCGGAAGAGGCTGCGGTCGCAGCTGCTGCGGGTGTGTTTGGGTTTACTGTGGAGGAGGCGGAGGCTGCAGAGGCGGCAAACCTTGCCGAACGCGCGGAGTTCATGGGCGAGGAGGAGCCTGCCGGTTCCGAAGCCGAGCCGAGCGAGGCCGGCGAGGAGGAGGCTGAGCCTTCAGAGAACTTGCCACAGGCGGAGCCCCCGGCCCCGCCAAGGAGGCGCCTTCACAGGGCCGGGGACGCAGCGGGGCGGCAGCCGGCTCCACAGCCACCGAGCCGCGCAACGCGCTCTACCGTGGCAAGCAATGTTGCCGCGGGAGCGCCTCACGCAACAGCGGCAACTGGAGCGGGATCTTCCCGGGCCACTGCCACTGCCCCCGCCAAGCGGGCAAGGGATCCTACTCATCCACCTCGCCGCACTGGAGGAGGGCCGGACTTCGATCTTTCCGCGCTCAGCTCCGACGAGGAGGAAGAAGAGTGAGTTTCTTTGGTGCTCTTATAATCCTTCAATCTTGCTGTTTATATCTTGTATCTGACTTGCTCCAATCTGGACTCCTTTCTTTTCAGAACACTGGCCCAGAGAGCAGCGAAGAGGGCCAAGGCCGTGGTGATCGTCATCGAGGATGACCCCATCGTGTCAGCAGGAGGTGGTCCCGAGACCACCTTGATGGACCCGGCAATCACCCCTCAGAGCAGCCCCCAGCGCAGCCACCAGCGTAAGTTCATAGTTTAGCCTTCTGCTGTCGGGCGCGCTTGAGTGCTTTTTCCTTTGTTGATATCTTGCTTGTTGACTTGTGCAGGAGCAGGGCAGCCTCATCAGGAGCGCCCGGAGGCCGGTCTCGAAGTGCCACCTGCTTCGACTGCGCCACCAAGGGAGGAGTCCCCGGCAAGGGAGCGCTCTCCGGCAAGGGGGGACTCTCCGGCAAGGGACGGCACTGTTGATCCTGCGGCGACCGAGGCCGCAACTGAAGATCTTGGCGCAGGTAATCCACTTGCCCAGAAACTTTCCCTTGGGTTCTGCTTCTTCCGTTTTTCCTTTCTTGGATTTTTTATTGATTTTCCTCCCTTCTTCGTTCTTCAGACCCATCTACGGCTGAGCCAATGGAGACAGAGGGCGCCGGCGAGGAAGGTGCCGGTGCTGATGAGACCGCCGGCGAGGAGGCCGCCGGGGCTGCTGCTGCGGAAGCCGGCGAGGGGTCGGGCGATCGCACTGACGACCCTGAGGCCGCAGGAGCGTCGGGCGCTGCGCCGACCGCCGAACCCTCTGCCGCTTCTGCGGAGCCGGGCTCCGAGGAGCCCCAGCCCGGCGCCTACTTGAAGGCCGGTGACAATATCTTCATCAAGCTACCCTGAGCGTCGAGCTCCAGGGCGCCGGTCGAGGGGGAGACTTTTGACAGGGAGGTGCTCGCCTCTGCTGGACTGTCATTGGTTGACGCGCCCGGAAGCAGCAGTGGCGAGCCTGAGGAGGAGCAGCTGCTGCGGAAGCTGCTGTCACTCTACCGCACCCGGCAAGCCAAGGTGGCTTCCCTGGAAGCGCTTGTCGCGAAGGCGGGAGTTGACATGGAAAAGCGCGCGGAGGAGCTCCGGGGCCAAAATCAAGAAGCTCTCCGGTCCCTGGCGCAGGAGCGGGAGCGAGTCGACGAGGAGCGCACGGCCTTTCTTCTCGAGAGGGTCGAGGCTGAGGAGGAACAAAGGCTGGTTGCCGAGAAGCAGTCCGCGCGGGAAGGTGAACTAGTGCAGCGGAAGGCCAACCTCGACAGCTACGAGGAAGAGCTCGCCGATCGTGAGCGAGCACTTGGCGGGGCGCTCAAGGAGGCAAAGGACGCCGCGGCAACTGCAGAGGCTGCCAAAAAAGAGCTAGAGGAGAAGGTGGCGCAGCTGGAGGCCGATATTGGGAAGAGCGGCGAGGAGCTTGCCGCGCTCAAGCGTGAGCGTGAGAAGGATGCTGCCGCCCACGGTGAGCTGCAAGGCCTTCTCGCTGAGAGGGGCAAGGAGCTCAGCGCCACCAAGGATTCCAAAGCAGACCTGGAGCTGAAGCTGGCCACGCTGACACAGACGCTGGAGGCCGCCAAGGAGCGGGAGAAGACCTTGTCGGAGAAGGTCAAGGCTGACGCGGCGCTGCTGGAGAGCATTGCAGTTACCCAGAACTCGTTGAGAGACACAGTGGAGCACTGGACCGAGGGTCTGGTGAACACTGCCGCAGTCATCAACGAGGAGCTGACGCAGCTGGGGATGGAGGACTTTGGGTATCCTTCCGACGAGAGTCTTCAACCCAGCGCCAAGCTCAACCTGTTCTTCAAGGGCGTGGCGACGGCACTCCAGCGGCTCCGGGAGAGGATCCCGAAGCAGCTGGCCGACGAGTCGCGCAAAATCTGCACCGGGGTTCTCCAGAAGGTGCTGATGAAGGTAGCCTTCCGCAATCCAGGCCTCAGCTTCACCAACGTCCTCAGGTCCTTGCCGCCTGACGCCGATCTGGATGCACTCAAGGCCCTTGTCGCACCCATTGTGGACAAGGTGAGCGAGATCAAGAGAGTCGAGGGCGGACGCGTAGATTAGGCCGCCCATTTCTTCTTTTCCCTTGTCGCTGCTAATCATGTTATGAAAACAGTCTGTTAGAGCTGCGACAAGTTATCTTGTAATATAACTTTATTTCTGTTATCAATTGCAATGTTATTTCCTCTACTAGATTCCTTCCTTTGTATGTTTTTACCCTACGCTTCTAGGGAACTTATCGGCGCAGGCGCCCGAGCCGCGAGCGCTGAGTGCGGAACTTCAGCAGCCTGCTGGCGGCGCTGCTTCCGACAAGAAACCTTGTCGCGACTAGATGCAGCACGCTTAAGCTGTTGAGCGGACTCGAAACAAAGTAAGGGCGCAACTAGCCACGAGTTGGTTCCTCCACGCACAGGTTTTCCATACAAAGCAGGGTCGTTCGAGGAAGATAACTCAAAAATTTTAAAAAGTGATTGCTCAAACTTTGGCAACTTAGCTTTTCTGTCATTTGCTTCCCGGTAAGGCAAGTCTTTGCTTGAACGACGCCTGGCCCATACCACAATCTTCTCCTTCCCCCCCGGCAAACTTGTGTGCGAGAGAACCTTCTTTTCCTTTAAAAGAAAAAGAAAGAAGAGAAAATAATAATATGGAGCTCTTCGGCTCGTTACTGCTTACCGGATGTAGGTGCTGCATAAAGTGTCAGATAATCGCATGCAAGAAAGGAACTAACACATGAAATGGACAAGCTGTGCGGAGCACATGGGGTTTTACTTATGCACAGGATCTGCGCCCGGCTTTGTACAAAGGATTACATGCAACAGCGGCAAGACTTGTACAAAAGGTGGTTGCCGGAACGGGTTCCGGCAACCGCGCCTTATGGGAAAGACTTACGAAGATGTTCTATGTTCCAGGAGTTGCTCACCGGAATGCCATCTTCGGTCTCAAGGCGGACAGCGCCAGGCCTTGTGACTCGTCTCACCCGATAAGGGCCTTCCCACTTCGGCGTCAACTTGTTGGAATTCTTGGCGGACTGAACGCGCCGAAGAACAAGGTCGCCTTCCTCGAAGCTTCTGGCTTTAACTTTGCGGCTATGATAGCGGCGCAAAGCTTGCTGGTATCGAGCAGCTCGTACAGCAGCCTGAAGACGATCTTCCTCAAGGAGCAGCGCGTCGTCTTGCCGCAGTTGTTCTTGCTCAAGCTCATCATAAGCGAGCACTCGAGGTGATCCGTATACGAGTTCCGTGGGGAGAACTGCCTCTGCTCCATAGACTAGAGCGAAAGGTTTCTGGCCAGTGGCTCGATTTGGCATCGTTCTGATCGACCAAAGAACCACCGGCAGCTCCTCGATCCAGTTCCTTCCGCGCCTGTGCAGCCTGTCGAAAGTTCTGGTCTTGAGCCCGCGCAGCACTTCAGCATTTGCCCTGTCTGCTTGACCGTTGCTTCTCGGATGAGCAACAGAAGCGAAGCAGACCTTGGCGCCAAGGTCTTGGACGTACTGCATGAAGGTGCGGCTCGCGAATTGCGTGCCGTTATCGGTGATGATCCTGTTAGGGATCCCGAAACAGCAAACAATCGACCTGAAGAACTTGACTGCTGACTGTGCTGTCACCTTCCTCACTGGCTGCACTTCCGGCGACTTTGTGAACTTGTCGATTGCGACGTATAAGTACTCAAAGCCCCCGATAGCTCGGGGGAAGGGGCCGAGGATATCGAGCCCCCAGACCGAAAATGGCCAGGATAAAGGGATCGTCTGGAGAGCTTGAGCTGGCTGGTGTATTTGTTTGGAGTGGAACTGGCACGCTTCACACTTGGTTACTTGTGCAGTTGCATCCTGGAGGGCTGTCGGCCAAAAGAAACCTTGCCGGAAAGCTTTGCCGGCAAGTGCTCTTGCGCCAATGTGGTGGCCACATATGCCTCCATGTATCTCCGCCAACAGCTTTTGTCCATCTTCCCGGCGAATACACTTCAATTTCACACCGTTGAGTCTTCTTCTATACAGTATGCTATCGACAAAATGGTACATACTTGACTGCCGGGCTACTCTTTCTGCTTCTTCTTGTTCTTCGGGAAGTTCTCCTGTCTGAAGGAAGTGGACAATCTGCTATGCCCATGCTGGAGCTTGTGGCTCGACAACAAGGACTAAAGGCGCATCTGCTGCTGCGGGAACATCCGCTTCCACGGCAAGGACTTGTGGTCCTGCCGGAGCTTGATGTTCCCCGGCAAGCTTGCCGGAGCAAAACTTGTCGGGAGCGTCTGCTTCAACGGAACAAACCATAAGGCTTGCCGGAGCAGACTGCCCCTCAGCATCCTTGGTGTTGATCTTGGGGACTTTCTTGGCGGCGGCTTCGGGGATCTCTGCCGGAAAGTAGTCGCCGGAAACCAACTTCCTCTTCTTGCTTTGTCCAGTTGAGGGCGTTACGGATGGTTGAGTCAACTTAAGCACAAAGATCCCTGGTTCCACAGGTAACTTTAGTGCGGCGCACTTTGACAGGCCATCAGCAATATCATTCTGAGCTCTTGGGATATGCTCCATTTGTAGGCCGTCAAAGTGCTCTTCTAGCTTCCTCACTTCATCAACATATGCTTCCATCAACGGACTCTGGTAGTTCTTGTTCACTTGTTGGACGACAAGCTGTGAGTCACCCCTGACAATGAGCTTCTTGATCCCAAGGTCTGCTGCGATTCTGAGACCGGCAAGCAATCCTTCATACTCTGCAGTATTGTTGGTTGCTTGCTCTTTGGGAAAGTGCATCTGGACTATGTACTTGAGGTGCTCTCCGGTGGGTGCGACAAGCAGCACGCCTGCACCGGCGCCTTGCAGCGAGAAGGCACCATCAAAGTACATCAGCCACTCTTTGCTTGCCTCTTTGACGGGGATGCTCATTTCTGGAATTTCTTCATCTGGGGTTGGCGTCCACTCTGCTATGAACTCTGCCAATGCTCTGCTTTGGATAGTTGAGGTGCTCTCAAACTTGAGGCCAAAGCTTGACAGTTCCAGCGCCCACTCGACAATCCTGCCTGTTGCTTCTGGATTTTGCAGTATCCTCTTCAGCGGAAAGCGAGTGACGACTGTGATCTCATGTGCTTGGAAGTAATGGCGCAACTTTCTCAAGGCCATGAGGAGGCCGAAAAGCAACTTCTGCACACCAGGGTACCTTGATCTAGCCCCTGCAGAAGAGAACTGACAAAGTAAACTGGGCGCTGCACCATTCTCCTTGGCATCTTATCATGTTCCTGCGCAAACCCATGTTTGTCGGGACCAGAGCTTGTCGACGAAGCCCCCTGCTTGCCGCTGGATGGATCTGCCGTGGTTGCTGGCTCATCATCCGCCTTCCTCTCCGCCACTAACGCAACACTAACCACTTGATTGGTTGCCGCTATATACAGCAGCAACTTCTCTTGCGGCTTAGGTGCAACAAGCATTGGAGTGGAGGACAGGTATCTCTTCAAGTCCTGCAGCGCAGCCTCCGCTTCCAGAGTCCATTTCATTGGACCTGCCTTTTTCAAAATTTTGAAAAATGGCAGGGCGCGCTCGGCAGATCTAGAGATAAACCTGCTGAGAGCAGCCACGCAACCGGCAAGCCTTCGTACATCCTTTACGTGCTTTGGTGCATCGATCTGCTCAATGGCTTTGATCTTGTCGGGATTGGCTTCAATTCCCCGCTGAGACACGAAGAACCCGAGAAGCTTGCCGGAAGGGACTCCAAACACGCACTTCTCGGGGTTAAGCTTGAGGTTGATCTTGCGCAGCTTTGCAAATGTTTCGTCTAAATCTTGAATCAGGCTCACCTTGTTCTTGGACCTGGCAGCATCATGAGCTTCCTCGTCGACGTCCTTTCTTCCGCCAGCGTCCATCCCACCACTCGTTTGCTCCAACGGTGGCGGAAGTGACATGGATGGAGCGGCTACTGCCGAAGTCCCCTACCTAGCGTGCCAAAGATGTCGGGAAACGGATCCACGAACACCTATGGGGCCGGCGGACAGGGCCCCTTTCAGTTCAGCGGGGGGCGGAGGTCGCACGAAGAGCATATCGAGGCGAGGCACACGAGCAGTTTACCCAGCTTCGGAGCTCTCCGGAGAGATAACACTCCTACTGCTGCTTGTCTGGTTGTATTATCTGGTGTTCTTGCTCTCGAGCGAGAGAGTGTGATGTTTTCTGGGCTATGAATGAATCGAAACTAACTATCCGAACCCCCTCTACGTTGCGCATGGGCCTCCTTTTATACGCTAAAGGGGTCACCGACAGGTGGCAACGCAGAGGAGGGTAAAAACGTAAAAAGTGAGGTAGTTGATACAGTTGCTTGTACAGTGCACCCTACCTAACCCTGACGGCAGGGGACAAGGGCATTAAATGCCCGTCTGAGTCGCCCGAACAGTGTAGAAAAGGACCGTTAGGGGCGCCACCGTTCGCCACGATGGCGATCTTGTCAGCTTCGCATGCCACTGTGCACCGCTGGCTGCACAGCCTCCCGCCACGCGCGCTCGGAGAGGCCCCCAGAGCGACACGTTGGTGGATGCGCTGGAGCGTGGGCGCAGAGTGGCCGCCTACCGCGGCAAGCGCCTTGCCGCTGTTGTTATCTTGCCGGGTCCAGAAGCTCGTCGCTCACCGGGCCTCGGGGTACCTTATTTAGTCTTCCCGGCAAGCTCCTCTTGCCGGGGCCTTGTTGCCTTGCCGGAGCGCGTGGCGCGTCGCGGCAAGTTCCTTGGAGCGCCTTGGTTGGCCTTCCCGGCAAGCTCCTCTTGCCGGGGTCTTGTCTCCTTAGCTTAAATACTTTGTTCTTGGATGGCTCCAAGGGAACCTTGGGGGATCTTGGCGTTCGCCCGACAAGCCTTTGCCGCGGGGTGCTGCAACTGCCCGTGCACAAGTTCGGGGTACTAGGGTACCCCTATTCTAGTACACCGACAAGTTGTGTCCGGCCTCCCATGAATGTTGCACTCCTCGGCTTCTGTGCCTTAATAATGGCTATCTTCCATGTGTCGAGTGAATGCGAGAGGTCAGGGTGTTTTTACATTTACCACCCTAACCGGGTAGTTGAATTGTCTATTTAAACAGTCGGGGATCTTCAGATCTAGATCATACCACCTTCCCACAGCGAGTATCCATCGGAGCATGCCCGGAAAAATCCATCCCACCATGGCCGGCCACCGCAGCTCCTCCTCTCGCCCCCGTAGCCCTAAGCCAGGTAGTTGGGAGAAGTGTTCTATTCCCCATAGCCAACTAGTAGAGTTGCAGACCCAGGGGTTTCTCCCTCCTGCATACATGGTCCCCGTCCGAGCCGGACTAGCCACTTATAATGGCATGGAGCAAGCGAAAAGCTTTCCCAACCCATCCACAGGGGAGCGGGTATGCCTCGTCCCCTATTTATTGAGGGGACTCGAATTTCCAATCCATCCATTCCTTCATGGGCTCCTGGAGTTCTATGGCCTCCAGCTGCATAACTTCACTCCCGCCTCCATACTACACATCGCAAGCTACGTTGCCCTTTGTGAGCTGTTTGTGGGCTGCGAAGCTCATTTCGAGTTATGGAAGAGGCTATCTTCCTCGTGCCCCGTACATAGAAAGGGGTCAATATTTCAAGTGGGTGGAGCCGAAACATGGCGCATCGCCGGGACCGGATACCTGTCCAGTACTCCGAAGAAGACATCCGAAGACTGGCCTTCGGAGTGGTTTTATATGGAGGACGTTCCCCTTCCATACCCTATTCGGATGGGCCTTCCTGAGTTCAACAATGCCCCTTTGAAGAAACGCCATAGCTGGCGCCCTCGGAGCCCCCGGGAGGAAGATAACAGAGAGGTCCTTTGCCTGATGAGCCGGATAAAGATACTGGCCGAATCAGGACTGACAACAATCGAGGTCATGTCAATATGTATGATGCGGGGGGTGCAGCCACTTCAATATCGGGGACAACCCATGTGGCACTTCAATGGAGAAAACGATGCCACCCGCTGTGGCCGTAAAGGTCCGGACTCCGCCGCCGCTCTGGCAAAAATACTGTCCGATTTATATAAGGGAGAGGAAGAGGAGTTCGTCCGTATTAAGCCGCAGGATGGATTCTCCATGTACAACCCCCCAAACTGGGTGAGCTGCTGCTTTTTACTCCAAACCTTCCCGCTTTCTTTGTCATAAATATTTACCTCGCTATTTCATAGCAGGAACTACGAAAAGTTGTGAGGGAGATTCACAACCCATCTCCACAGCCAAAGGACCCTGATCGGGCCCTCGATCCCGGACTCGAAGAAGATCCGGACATATTCGTGGATCTCATCGACAGGACGTTTTATCAGTTAAGCTGCGACGGTGCCTTGGTGGCCATCACCGCCGATTATCCTGGACTGCTCCCTGCATCGCATGTAAGTAACACCGGAGTCCCAACTTCCGAAAAGAATCCCCTTTTTTGCACTTCACCCACTGCACACGTATGGTTGATACGTCCATTTTGCATCATGCTTTTATATCAATATTTATTGCATTATGGGCTGTTATTACAAATTATGTCACAATACTTATGCCTATTCTCTCTTATTTTACAAGGTTTCTATAAAGGGGGAGAATGCAGCAGCTGGGATTCTAGGCTGGAAAAGGAGCAAATATTAGAGACCTATTCTGCACAGCTCCAAAAGTCATGAAACTTCACAGAAGATGTTTTCCAAATATATAAAAAATACTGAGAGCAAGAACTTCACCAGGGGGGCCACATCCTGCCCACGAGGGTGGGGGCATGCCCTACCCCCTGGGTGCGCCCCCTACCTCGTGGGCCCCTGGTGGCCCTCCGGTGGCCATCTTCTGCTATATGAAATTTTTCGATGGGAAAAAAATAACAAGCCATCTTCTCGGACGAAACTCCGCCGCCACGAGGCGGAGCCTTGGCGGAACCAATCTAGGGCTCTGGCGGAGCTGTTCTGCCAGGGAAACTTCCCTCCCGGAGGGGGAAATCATCGCCATCGTCATCACCAACGCTCCTCTCATCGGGAGATGGCAATCTCCATCGACATCTTCATCAACACCATCTCCTCTCAAAGCCCTAGTTCATCTCTTGTATCCAATTCTTGTCTCCAAGTCCTGGATTGGTGCTAGTAGGTTGGTAGTAGTGTTAATTACTCCTTGTAGTTGATGCTAGTTGGTTTAATTGGTGGAAGATCATATGTTCAGATCCTATATGCATATTAATACCCCTATGATTATGAACATGTTTATGCTTTGTGAGTAGTTACTTTTGTTCCTGAGGACATGGGAGAAGTCTTGCTATTAGTAGTCATGTGAATTTGGTATTCGTTCAATATTTTGATGAGATGTATGTTGTCTCTCCTCTAGTGGTGTTATGTGAACATCGACTACATGACACTTCACCATTATTTGGGCCTAGAGGAAGGCATTGGGAAGTAATAAGTAGATGATGGGTTGCTAGAGTGACAGAAGCTTAAACCCTAGTTTATACGTTGCTTCGTAAGGGGCTGATTTGGATCCATATGTTTCATGCTATGGTTAGGTTTACCTTAATACTTTTGTTGTAGTTGCGGATGCTTGCAATAGAGGTTAATCATAAGTGGGATGCTTGTCCAAGTAAGGGCAGTACCCAAGCACCGGTCCACCCAAATACCAAATTATCATAGTACCGAATGCGAATCATATGAGCGTGATGAAAACTAGCTTGATGATATTCCCATGTGTCCTCAGGAGCGCTTTTCTCTATATAAGAGTTTGTCCAGGCTTGTCCTTTGCTAGCACAAAGGATTGGGCCACCTTGCTGCACTTTATTTACTGCTGTTACTTGTTGCTCGTTACAAATTATCCTATCACAAAACTATCTATTACCACTTATTTCAGTACTTGCAGAGAATACCTTGCTGGAAACCGCTTATCATTTCCTTCTGCTCCTCATTGGGTTCAACACTCTTACTTATCAAAAGGACTACGATAGATCCCCTATACTTGTGGGTCATCAAGAATATTTTCTGGCGCCGTTGCCGGGGAGTGAAGCGCCTTTGGTAGGTGGAATTTGGTAAGGAAAAATTTATATAGTGTGCTGAAATTTACTGTCACTTGTTACTATGGAAAGTAATCCTCTGAGGTGCTTGTTCGGGGTATCTTCACCCTGACCAGTAGAGCAAAGAGTTTCTCCCCAACCTACTAAACCTACTGAAAATGAAAATGTATGCTTTGAAATTCCTTCGGGTATGATAGAAAAACTTCTAGCTAATCCTTTTTTAGGAGATGGAACAAAACATCCTGATGAGCATCTAATATATGTGGATGAAGTTTGTGGATTATTTAAGCTTGCGGGTGTACCCGGAGATGTTGTTAAGAAGAAGGTCTTCCCTTTATCTTTGAAGGGAGATGCATCGACATGGTATAGGCTATGTGATGATATGGGGTCTTGGAATTACAAATGATTGAAATTGGAATTTCATCAGAAGTTTTATCCTATGCATCTTTTTTTTGACACCTGAAACAGTAGGAGAGGCTCCTACTATATATATTGAATTAAAGTATCAAAAAGTTTTGTTCAAGGTCATAATCTTACATCCATAGCCATGATAAAAATAAGGGTATATGTAGGTAGCCTAATTAAGTAGTAGACTATGGGACGACAAAGGTCTGGGTAAAAGTTGAGAGGAACTGCTTGTGTTTCTCTTTAGCTCTATGTATGAGTAGAGAGAGGTCTTCTTTGAATCTCCTTGCCCAAGAGCCAATCGTGGGGTCAATTCTCCTAAAGTGCTTGTTATTCCGTTCTTTCCACAAACTCCAGGAGGCATATAGAAAAAACTCCATAAACATTTGGTTGTCCCATCTTGATTTGGCTTCCTTGATCCAGTTTAGGCGATCTCCATTAGTTGTCCATTGGATATTCAAGGTGTCCCATCAGGTTGAACTGAAGTGGCAAGTAAAGATCATATGTTCAACTGTTTCTTCCTCAGTGCTGCCACATAGAATGCAGCCATAATTGTCCCCGATGTTGTAGTGTCTTCTCTTTAGCATATTTCTAGTGTTGAGGCGATCAGAGAGAAGAAGCCAACCGAAGACTTTGATTTTCATTGTGGCCGAGGATTTCCAGAGCCATTTGTAGCTAATGTGTGCAGTGGCCTCGCGGAAGTAGAAATTGCAATATCCTTTGGCGGTGTATATCTCAGTGCCCCACTCGTAAATCCAGGAGTCCATGTCCTCGCCCTCATCATCACCAACATGCGCTGTGAGTTCCTGGATATGACGTAGCTCATTGTGTGCTTGCATGGATAGTGGTAGGTGAAAGGTTTCATTGAGATTTGTACACCCAAGAAAATCCCTGACAGAAATATCTTCAAGTTTGGCATAAGAAAAAGCACGGGGGTGTGAATCTGCAAGGACCTCATCCAACCAAAGGTCTTTCCACATAAGCACAGTATCTCCTTTGCGAACGATCACTTGTGAGATGCCTCTATAGATAGGTGTGAGTTTGAGCACATCTTTCCACCAGAATGATCCACATGGGTCTGAGGCATGTGGGATTTTGTTATTGTAATAAGTAGACCAAATCAAGTCACCCCATGGCAGATCCCAATGGTTATAGAATTTGTGCAGGTATTTCATGAGTAAAGCATCACTTTGGGTTTGTAAGTCCAGAACCCCTAGGCCCCCACACTTTTTCGGTCTGCAGACCATTTGCCAAGAAGCTTGGGAGTTACATTTATCCTATGCATCTTGTTCATCGTGATCGCAATTACATACATAATTTTTGGCCTCGCGAAGGATAAAGCATCGCTCAAGATTGGGGGAGGCTTAAATCAATGTTATATTCATGCCCCAATCATGAGCTCTCAAGAGAAATGATTATTCAAAAAAATTATGCTCGGCTTTCTGATAACAATCGCACCATGCTTGATACTTCTTGTGCTGGCTCTTTTATGATGAAGACTATTGAATTCAAATGGGATTTATTGGAAAGAATTAAACGCAACTCTGAAGATTTGGACCTCGACAAAGGTAAGGAGTCATGTATGACACCTAGTTTTGATTGTGTTAAATCTTTTATGGATACCGATATTTTTCATAAAATTAACACTAAATATGGACTTGACTCTGAGATAGTAGCTTCTTTCTGTGAATCTTTTGCTACTTATGTTGATCTCCCCAAGGAGAAGTGTTTTAAATATCATCCTCCCATAGAAGTAAAAGTAGCTGAACCTATTAAAGTTGAAGAAAATATTGTCACTTATAATGATACTATTGTTCCTACTGCTTATGTTGAGAAACCACCTTTCCCTATTAGGATAAAGGATCATGCTAAAGCTTCAACTATGGTTCGTAAAAGCAATATGAAAACATATACACCTCCTGATCAAGTTAAAGTTGAACCTAATATTGCTATTGTTAAAGATCTCTTGTCTGATAATATTGATGGGCATGTTATTTATTTCTGTGATGAAACTGTTAGAATTGCTAAACCCTGTGCTAAAGATAAACCTAGACCTGTGGTAGGCATGCCTATTATTTCTGTTAAAATGGGAGATCATTGTTATTATGGCTTATGTGACATGGGTGCTAGTGCTAGTTCTAGTGCAATACCTCATTCCTTATACAAAGAAATTATGCATGATATTGCACCTGCTGAGATAGAAGATATTGATGTCTGCTACGTCTTGAGCTTGCATTGGTTTTCCCCGAAGAGGAAGGGATGATGCAGCAGAGTAGCGTAAGTATTTCCCTCAGTTTTTGAGAACCAAGGTATCAATCCAGTAGGAGCCCACGCTCAAGTCCCTCGTACCTGCACAAAGCGATAGCTACTCGCAACCAACCCGATTAGAGGTTGTCAAGCCCTTCACGGTCACTTACGAGAGTGAGATCTGATAGATATAATATTTTTGGTATTTTTGATGTAAAGATGCAAAGTAAAAAGTAAAGGCAAAGTAAATAGCAAAACAATATAAAAGTGATGAAGATTGATATTATGAGAATAGACCCGGGGGCCATAGGTTTCACTAGTGGCTTCTCTCAAGAGCATAAGTATTCTACGGTGGGTGAAAAAATTACTATTGAGCAATTGATAGAATTGTGCATAATTATGAGAATATCTAGGCATGATCATGTATATAGGCATCACGTCCGTGACAAGTAGATCGAAACGATTCTGCATCTACTACTATTCCTCCACTCATCGACCGCTATCCAGCATGCATCTAGAGTATTAAGTTAAAAACAGAGTAACGCCTTAAGCAAGATGACATGATGTAGAGAGATAAATTCATGCAATATGAAATAAACCCCATCTTGTTATCCTCGATGGCAACAATACAATGCGTGCCTTGCTGCCCCTTCTGTCACTGGGTAAGGACACCGCAAGATCGAACCCAAAGCTAAGCACTTCTCCCATGGCAAGAACTACCAATCTAGTTGGCCAAACCAAACGGATAATTCGAAGAGACTTGCAAAGAAAACCAATCATACATAAAAGAATTCAGAGAAGATTCAAATATTATTCATAGATAGACTTGATCATAAACCCACAATTCATCGATCTCAACAAACACACCGCAAAAACAAGATTACATCGAATAGATCTCCACAAGAGAAGGGGAGAACTTTGTATTGAGATTCAAAGAGAGAGAAGAAGCCATCTAGCTACTAACTATGGACCCGAAGGTCTGAGGTAAACTACTCACACTTCATCGGAGGGGCTAGGATGATGTAGAAGCCCTCCGTGATGACGGCCCTCTTCCGGCAGAGCTCCAAAACAGGCCACAAGATGGGATCTCGTGGATACAGAAAGTTGCGGCGGTGGAATTAGGTTTTTGGCTCTTGTTCTGATCGTTTGGGGGTACGTGTGTATATATAGGAGGAAGGAGTATGTAGGTGGAGCACCGAGGGGCCCATGAGGCAGGGGGCATGCCCCCACCCTCAGGACCTCCTCTTTGATCCCTTGCAGTAGGGTCCAAGTCTCCTGGATCACCTTCAGTGAGAAAATCACGTTTCCGAAGATTTTATTCCGTTTGGACTCCGTTTGATATTCTGTTTATCCGAAACACTGAAATAGGCAAAAAAAACAGCAATTCTGGGCTGGGCCTCCGGTTAATAGGTTAGTCCCAAAAATAATATAAAAGTGGAAAATAAAGCCCAATATAGTCCAAAACAGTAGATAATATAGCATGGAGCAATCAAAAATTATAGATACGTTGGAGACGTGTCAGGCATCCCCAAGCTTAATTCCTGCTCATCCTCGAGTAGGTAAATGATAAAAAGAGAATTTTTGATGCGGAGTGCTACTTGGCATAATTTCAATGCAAATCTTCTTAATTGTGGTATGAATATTCAGATTAGAAAGATTCAAGACAAAAGTTTATATTGACATAGAAAATAATAATACTTCAAGCATACTAACAAAGCAATTATGTCTTCTCAAAATAACATGGCCAAATAAAGTTATCCCTACAAAATCATATAGTCTGGCTATGCTCCATATTCCCCACACAAAGTATTTAAATCATGCACAACCCCGATGAAAAGCCAAGCAATTGTTTCATACTCTAACTTTTTCAAAACTTTTTCAATCTTCACACAATACATGAGCGTGAGCCATGGATATAGCACTATAGGTGGAATAGAATGGTGGTTGTGGAGAAGACAAAAAGGAGAAGATAGTCTCACATCAACTAGGCGTATCAACGGGCTATGGAGATGCCCATCAATAGATATCAATGTGAGTGAGTAGGGATTGCCATGCAACGGATGCACTAGAGCTATAAATGTATGAAAGCTCAACAAAAGAAACTAGTGGGTGTGCATCCAACTTGCTTGCTCACGAAGACCTAGGGCAATTTGAGGAAGCCCATCATTGGAATATGCAAGTCAAGTTCTATAACGTAAAATTCCCACTAGTATATGAAAGTGACAACATATGAGACTATCTATATGAAGAACATGGTGCTACTTTGAAGCAAAATATATGAGACTCGCTATATCATGGTGCTATTTTTAAGCACAAGTGTGGAAAAAGGGATAGTAGCATTGCCCCCTTTTTATTTATTTATATTTTTTTGGGCCTTCTTTTTTCTTTGGCCTTTCTCTTTTTTTCTTTTTTGGGGACAATGCTCTATTGAATGATGATCATCACACTTCTATTTATTGACAACTCAATGATTACAACTCGATACTAAAACAAAGTATGACTCTATATGAATGCCTCCGACGGTGTACCGGGATATGCAATGAATCAAGAGTGGCAAGTATGAAAGAATTATGAATGTTGGCTTTTCCACAAATACTATGTCAACTACATGATCATGCTAAGCAATATGACAATGATGGATGTGTCATGATGAACTAGATGGTGGAAAGTTGCATGGCAATATATCCCGGAATGGCTATGGAAATGCCATAATTGGTAGGTATGGTGGCTGTTTTGAGGAAGGTATATGGTAGGTGTATGATACCGGCGAAAGGTGCGCGGTATTAGAGAGGCTAGCAAGGGTGGAAGGGTGAGAGTGCGTATAATCCATTGACTCAACATTAGTCATAAAGAACTCATATACTTATTGCAAAAAA